>NW_028227273.1:32744203-33061703 GCF_978045245.1 Mus caroli
CCTTTAATAATGTCGTGAGAATTCACTGGTGAAAGGCTGCTGCTCTAGCGCTGACTTTTTTTCTAATGCCAAGGAAGCACAGAAGCGTGAGTTTTATGTGGCTGCTTTATAACAAGTATGGAGAGTGTTTGTTGTGGCAATGATTTTATGTTGATGCTGAAGTAATTGAAGCACTTAAAATATATTTATTCCATTACTCATATGTTCATATTATGTGCCAGATACAACTATCGGATACAAGTCTGAACTGCATCATTTTTAATACGTGGTTAGCCTAACATAAGCACTTTCTGGGGCGTGGCTTCAGGTAACTTTGGCCCCACTGGAATGCCAGAACTTGTAGTATTTCCTATCAAGGACCAACCATGTTCTGTTAAACATTTAATAAATTTCACTGTATTTCCATTTCTTCAGCATTGTTCTTGCCTCTTGCTCTATTTTGGAGCAATATATCTTTTCAAATCAGTAAATATCTGCTTTCCTTAGTATACTAATTTTACCACTCACCCGGTTTTAATTCATCTTTCCTGATTTAACTGAATTGTTAATGTTTGAATGTTATCCAATAAAGTTATATAAGATACGTTAAACTATTCAAGTTACAGCTGTAGTCTTTATTTAGCAGATAGATCCACAGTTTCACAGTTGCCAGTAGACAGGGTATGAATGCTGTCTGCTCACTCTGATGTTTCCCTCCCTCACTGTTTCTCCTATCTCTTGTTCATTAAAATCCTTGCAAGTTCAGTCAGTTCTAGTTCTCAGCTGTTAGTATATTTTTCCACCATGGTTGGGGGTCAGATGGACCGAGACTGCATCTTCTCTGATTTTACTTTCTCTCATCCTTGAAACTCTTGTATTGTGTAGAAAATAGAGAGTTGTTACCCGTGTGGACCTGAAGAGTTTTGAGAAAATGTCCCAGGTGGAGTGAGCACAGATTTACATCATTCTTAACCTTTTCTTTCTTAGTGTTACATGTCATATTTCACTCAATAAATATGTAAAAAAAATGGACAACTGATATTTAATTTTTTCAAAAATGTTGTCTATGTTCCTAGTGGAAATGGGCCACATATACTTTTGTGACTTCTGTTTTGTAGTGCTGGAGTTGAGGTCAGTGCTCACACATATTAAGCAGGTCCTCTACACTGGCACAAGGCAGCTGGATAAATAGCAATTTTACTTTTTATTCAATCTGAGTTTCTAAGATAATTTGGGAAGCTCTGAAATGTTATGCTTTCCTCGAGGCTGGAAGACACTAAGCAAATAACTTAAGAAACATTATTGTCTCTAATAGTGGTACGTTCTTTGAAGAAAAATGTAGGTTATTATATCAATGATATATAGTGGTATTTGTTCTAAAGGAAAAAAAAACCCACACATTGTTTCTTATGTGGTTTGACTTCCAAAATTACATAATATTCCTTTCTGCATGTCTAGAATGTACAGTAATATTCTCTAACTATATTATAAAAACACATTTAATGCTGGAAATTCTGCTAGAATTGGGATTTAGATCTATTTGGCTTCAATTAATTGCTTACTTTTTCTTATTTATGCAAGACCTCTTCATTTATGCAAATATTTTATTTCCCAAACACTCTTGAATAATGCATTCAAATAATAAGAAAAGAATGATGTATTACTAAAAGGTACATTTAAAAAATGTTTTTAAAGGCACATAAAAAATGTCAAAAAGCTGGTGAGGTGTTCAGTGGTATAGCAAAGGCAGATGCGCTTATCCTGGTGGTCTGAGCTTAATGCCCAGGTGCCCTCATAGTGGAAGGGCAGAAATGACTTCTGCAAGTTGTCCTCTGCTCTCCACGCATGGCACACAAATGTGTATAAACATAAGGTACAGACATACACATGTATAAATACATAAGTTAACTAACACATAAGTTGCAATTTTAAAATTAAAGCAGTATGGAGTATTAAAAACTACTGTCATATGGAAGGAAGGATCATCCAGAGACTGCCCCACCCGGAGATCTATCCCATAAACAACCACCAAACCCAGATACTATTGCATATGCCAGCAAGATTTTGCTGACAGAACCCTGATATAGCTATCTCTTGTGAGGCTATGCCAGTGCCTGGCAAATACAGAAGTGGATGCTCACAGTCATCTTTTTCATCGAACACAGGGTCCCCAGTGAAGGAGCTAGAGAAAGTACCCAAGGAGCTAAAAGGGTCTGCAACCCTATAGGAGGAGCAACAATATGAACTAACCAGTACCCTCCCAGAGCTGTGTCTCTAGTTGCATATGTAGCAGAAGATGGCCTAGTTGGCCATCAATGGGAGAAGAAGCCCTTGGTCTTGTGAAGATTTTATGTCCCAGTACAGGGGAATGTCAGGACCAGGAAGTGTGAGTGAGTGTGTTGGGGATTAGGGTATGGGGAGGGTATAGAGGACTTTCTGAGAGAAAACTAGGAAAGGGGATAGCATTTTAAATGTAAATGAAGAAAATATCTCATAAAAAAAAAGAAAAAAAAAACCCTACTGTCATGACTCATCTAAAGAAGCCCTTCAAGAAATTTGAAATTTACCCAGATAGCTGTCTGTTGGTCTTTAGACCAGATGGTATCTCATTGGTATCATTTCCCATCTCAGCCTAGTCTGAACACACAATTCATGTAAACTTACCATTCTCTCATTTATTATCTATATTCATACTTTTTTCTTTTTTAATGAGATATTTTCTTTATTTACATTTCAAATGCTATCCCAAAAGTTTCCTATACCCTCCCCCCACCCTGCTCCCCTACCCACCCACTCCCACTTCTTGGCCCTTGCATTCCCTTGTACTGAGGCATATAAAGTTTGCAAGACTAAGGGGCCTCTCTTCCCAATGATGGCCGACTAGGCCATCTTCTGCTACATATGTAGCTAGAGACACGAAATCTGGGGGTGCTGGTTAGTTCACATTGTTGTCCACCTATAGGGTTACAGACCCCTTCAGCTCCTTGGGTACTTTCTCTAGCTCCTCCATTTGGGGCCCTGTGTTCCATCTTATAGATGACTGTGAGCATCCACCTCTGTATTTGCCAGGCACTGGCATAGCCTCACTCGAGACTGTTATATCAGGGTCCTTTCAGCAAAATCTTGCTGCTATATGCAATAGTGTCTGAGTTTGGTGGCTGATTATGGGATGGATCATACTTTAAGAACAGATTTCTCATTTCATGTGATTAGATGCTGGTGGTGAGTATGTTATATCCTCACACGTACTCAGCTTATTCTAGGTACTGATTACCTCTCTGCGATTATTACCTTTAGTTAAATATAAGTTAAAAAGTGATTTTCTAGCCTTCCTAAAAATCCTCTAGTTATATTCCTTAATATAAATAATATACATTTAGTGGATATTATGAATGAATGGATGATCAAATATTCTTGTCAATTCTTTTTCTTATTGAAAAGATATGCCAATAAGTGCAATAGACATAGAATAAGTTGACCTATTTGAAAAAAAAATGATACCATCATGTAAAAGTGTGAATTATTAAGTTGACTGCAATTTAAGGTAGGTGTGAAAGTAATCATATGGATTTCGAACTAGCTTCTAGAGTATAAATAAATCATAGGAAGAAAATTGCAATGAACCAAATCTGTAGGAGGTGTTGGGGGGAGTGCAACAGAAGGTGGTATTTAAACTGATCATTTTTAACATTTATCATTTATTGAGGATTCAAAAAAGAATCTGTGAATAGCACATTGTAGAAACTTAGAAGCTTGTGCTAAATAGGGCAGCAATGCAAACAACAGTTAATAAGCAACATAGCTGACTCAACATAAACATCATAAACATATGAAACTTTATGAACATTATAATGATGTACGTGTCACAGATAATAAAAACTAGCTTTTACATAGACATAATACTGAGACCAATAAACAAAATTTTGGGAGTCAGATGGTATTTAATATTTCTAAGATGAGGGCTCTATGATATTCATGGTGTCTTAATCTTATGCTTCTGTTTTTCTTCCTGCTCTCTAGGTGGTAAGAATATTTGTCTTAAACTACTCCCTCCTTTATCATCAACTTATCCAAGAAGAAATGAGGATTAACCTGTTAGGAGAACTTGCATCTAGATATTCATCATATATTTTGGTTTCTGGAACCAGGGTATGTGTTTGGCTCATGTCTCCACCACTTATCTATTTGGTTTTGCCCATATTTACTCAATGGTTCTGTGCCTCAGTTTCTACATAAACATAGAATAATACTAATAATGTCTGTGATATTTCTTTGAAAATATCAGAAGTACTTGACATACAGAAATATTGTGTGCTACTGTTAATTTCATTTTTACAAGTTTGTTTTCTAGGAAGAAATTGAACAAGCAATATTCAGCACTAGGTCATGTCAAAAGAGGAATGATGTGCCAAGTATTAAGTTTTCAGACTTGGTAAAGTGCATCCCCTGAGTTCTAACTTCTTCACTGATATCTTGAATTATATGCACATAGGTGTCTGATTGAAGTAAAATTCATTTTGAAATTAGGATACTTTAAACACTGAGTTCTCTTCCTTAAGTAGATTTAAAAGTATTATATAGGTGAATATTGGACCATGCTATCAGGATAAATGTCAAAGAGATCATGGTGTTTCATGACATAACAGTACAGTTTAATCTGCCATCCTTCAGACAGGTATGTAGTTGCCCTGGCACCATGGTGTCAGGATGGGTGGAAAAGTACTATCTCTTTCATAAGCATTATAAACAAGAAATCGGATGAGTTGTCTTATTATCACTGCTCATAGTGTAGTAAAAACTCTCATGAAATAAATGTAAAGAATGAAATCTATCATCTCATTGGATATGAATGTCTATTTTGTTGCCTTAAAATAAACATTTCCAGGAAGTAAAAATTTAAAAACAGTGCCAATCACATTTTCTAACAACACTCTGCATTTCCATTCTCTCCACAGATGAGTACAACTCTCAGAACTCATCAGAGACATTTCTTTATGTAGAAGAAGGTCACTGATGAAGAAATTCACAGCTGCCCATAGTGAAGAAAATAAGTGCCAAAGCCACAATTGTGACATCGACTTCACTCTCTGCTCTATGGTGCAGGGTTTAGACAGAGAAATTGACTGAAAGATTGTAAGAGTCAGAATCAGGGATGACGAGAAGGAAACCATGTCCTCTGGGCATGACAGGAACAATGAGCTCGCTCATCAGTGCCCAGCAGCTGTAGTTGCTTGCACAAGACTGGCACAAAATCAAGCTGGTCAGTAGTCTACCCTGGAACTGGGAGTTGCTCATGATTCCCGACCCCTGAGGAGGTATGGGTTCCTCATCTGGGGGGCAGTTGATAACTAATGACTTTTGAGGGAGAATAGTCAGTTTCCTGTAAGGATATAATCAATATACGCTCATAGGAGTAGGTAGACCTACCACTGAAATAGGTAAACCACACTCCCTAAGGTGGCCCTACACCCAGGAGTGTATCAGGAATGCTAATTGGACTAGATGGAGTTTTAATACAATACAGGAAGTGAGGGCAGAAAGGTAGGTAGATTTAAGAAGACCTAGGGGGGAATTGGTGGGGGCTGAATATTATGAAAGTACATTATGTAAAACTCTCAAAAATTAATAAATATATTATATTATAAAAACCTGTTAATGGAAGGAAAGTCTGTATTCTCTTTCCTTATGATTCTCATGAACAAAGCACAATTCATTCGAGCATCCAGGTTCCAAAAGGCATAGAATATAGAATGTGTGTTTGTGTGTTTGTGTGTGTGTGTGTGTGTGTGTATTCCTTCAAAATTCCTTAAAATATTTTTATACAACTGGTTAATTTAGAGGTAGATTATAGTACTATCCTTTTTAAATGTTAGGTACGTGTAGCCTTGAGTTTAGGATGGCTCTTCTCCCCATCTCCTTTGTGCTCATTGAAATATAGCCAAGATAGTGAGAACGGTAGCAGTCATTGCATCCCTGGAGTTAAAACCTTAGGTTCAAGATTATAGAAGATGATGAAAAGCTGATCATTGTCAGGTTTGTGGAAGAGAACTTCCTATAGCATCATACACTTTGACATGAGAGGAGGAAATAATAAAAGTTCCATGGCATTTCATGTACATTCTTCAGAGTGTCATCATCAACAGGTATTTCTAATTCATTACAGTCTATTGTTTCCAATGTAAAGCCACGATGACTATCTAAGACCCTCAACATCATGTTCATCATATTGTATCCATTGAAAATATGCTGATTTGGTTGGTCATAAACTTCTAGGTGAATGCCTCCATTATATCTCCCCTCTCTTGTATGTTAGGTCTTCTAACTCTTAATCTTGAGACACTTCATCTTATCCCACGATGCCTACAATGTGGACAGAATAACTGAATTATACAAAGGGACAGCTCAGCCTTCAACTGAGTCTTTTAGACAGTTGTGCTACAGAACAATGTCTGTATATGTTCCTGTGTCTTTCTTTTCTTTCAGGCACTGACAGGAATAGGTATCCACCAGAAAGAAGCCTATCATCGACAATCCTTTCACTTCCTCCCCTCTTATTTCCTGCTTAAACCTGTACTCACTAAAAGCTATTCTCTTTTGAGTCACTGTTTGATCATGCAGACCCAGTTTGCCTTGAATTTATGAGTCACCGTATCTGTCACCAATGTGCTGATATTACAGCATACCCTGCCTTATCTCCCATGCCCAGCTGTCTTTTGTCTTATTTTAGAGGTAGAAGTCTCTTCCTGTTTTCTTGGTCCCTTTCTATGTTCTTGATCACTTTCAGTGAGCAGTGATTTCATCAGAACTCTGCAATTCTTGTTTCTATCTTAGGTCTGTATTTCAAATAGATGAGGAAAACATTGTCTTTACCCTTTCTTACCCTTCTATCTGGACTTACCTTATTTTTCCTTCATTTCTTCTTGTCCATTTTTAAAAAGATCTGCCTTATGGTGCCTTCTCTCTATAGTGACAACTTTCTAGAAAAAGTTATCACTAGACATATAGAATGCTTTGTGAAATCTTATTAGGTAGCACAAAATCTAGGAATTCATTTCTGAAAATGTTGTGTGTGTGTGTGTTTGTGTATGTGTGAATGTGTGTGTGTATGAATGTTAATGTATGTGATAAACAAACCATAAACTGCTTTTTTCCATCTAGAATTTCTTTGTTATTTCAGTCATTTTACCTCCTCATATTTCATTTTGGTGTCTGTTTTTCATTCTAGTTTTAGATAGCCTCTCTTCACTTCCTTGCTTACTTCTCTTCTAATGCCATATGCTATCTTTCACTTATATGCACCATGACCTCCTTATCCATCAAATTTAACCTCATACTACCTCAGGGCAGACTGACTTACTGAAAACCATTCCAAACTCCATTTTAAGAGACTCTATTTAGGGGTTGGAAAACTAAAAACTGTATTTCCCAGCCACCTTAGCAATACTTGGCATTTGCTGTAGCTTCTGAGATGCAAATACACCCAATGCAAGCTTCAAGGTCAGTGTGGAAAAAGAGGTTGCATGTGTTCTCCATCAAGACTGAGGCTCTTGTGATTTACTAGTGGTGGACTTGGTGGATGTCTAAAGGTAAGACAGAGAACGCCTGTTTTCAAGTAATTGCTTTAGTATGAATTGGCAACTTCTTCATCTGATGCATGTTCTGGCAGCTTTCTGTCTCTATTCCTTCCTCATTTTAGGAGATTAAATAGCTCCACTGGTCTGCTCCTCCCACCCTCAAACCCCCATTCATAGCGTTGTTTTTAGAAGCTCTGAGTATAGGCTTTCCACGATGTCTGCTCCAGTTCTCTGTGTGCTCTGGAACTCTGCCTGGGTATGTCTCTATTTTTAATTGTCCTAGCTGAGGTGGATTATATGGTCTTCAATAAGTACTTCGTCTAGCTTAACTCCTCAGCCCATTTGTAGCCTGTATTTATTTTTAGCTTCTTGACTTCTAAGGAATTACTGATAGAGAATAGTTAACCTTGACATATCCACAGTGATGGTAGCTGAAAGCTAAGCATATTTTCTTTTCTTCAAATACTTATGCAGGTTTCTGAATTCTCAAACATTAGATTGATAACCATGTCTACAGAATCAGGAAATATGTAAACTCACAAGACAGATTCCTTTTCCCCTGACAAAATTTTGACTGTCTTCTGAGTGTGCATCCCTTATATTAAGCATATTAATGCCCCATTTCTTATCATTAGTGTTTATTTCTGGTCTGAGCCTGTTTTGACTTTAAGTTCCCTTGACCGCTATTATTTGGCTCTTCTAATCTAGCAGCATCAGCACTTTTATGATGGACAGATTAGAGTCTAACATCCTAAGTAGGAAAATACAATACTCTCCTTGAGACAATTCATTGCTGTTTGCCTAGAGACATCCTTGGCCCCTCGTACTGCAAACTCATAACGGACACTTCTGTGTAATACCAGGCTGCCAACACTTCCGTGGAACACCAGGCCCTTCCAGTGCCCTTTCTCTTATGTCTTCCTCTTTTTATCAACTTACTTAAACTAGGAAGTGGCACTTTAAACCTGCATCATATGCCAAATTATTTATGGGAAAAGAGTTGCCATTCCTTCCTTTTAATATTTAGAGGGAAAAGTATTATTTCAACAAGCAGTAACCAAGAATTGTATTACCTATTTTAGAGTTTTTAGAGTTTCGTATAGCAACTCTCTAAGGTTGTCTGGCATGAAAAAGCTACTATGGTCTATGAGTTCAGGTTTTCTTATACAAACCCAGCACTTCTCTTTTTTAGAGGAACTAAATGTGAGGACAAAATAGTTGGAGAGGGACGAGCCTTTCTAATTAACAAACTGAATACACATTCAATCAACTCGTGTGGTATATAAGCTCTTGACTGTGTAACATCTGCCTCTTTCAAATATCCAGAGTGCACTTATCTTTCTAACTCCATATTATACAATGTATCTGTTGTCCAAAGTAAAGGCAGACCAAGTCTCCAAAAATATAGTATCTTAAAGTTTTCTTTTATATACCTGATGAGCTTTTAATTCAAGGACAGATAAACAGATAGTTACTCTCACATTATCTTTTTGCAGAGCTCCAGAAATTAAGGGAAAGAGAAATGGCTTGTTCAAGGTTATAGATGTCTAAGAGGCAGTAAAATTACTTTTCTTCAAGAACACTTGTTATTTGCCTTTTTTTTCCTTTTTTCTTTTCTTTTCTTTCTCTCTCTCTCTCTCTCTCTCTCTGTTTTTGTTTTGTTTTGTTTCATTTTGTTTTTTAGGTGAAATCAACAGTTTTACATCAACCACTGATCAGGTACCAGATGGCAGAAACTTTCTGTTGCTACCACCTAGGGCTATGTTCAAACCAATGAAAGGCCTGTATCTCATTAACTGTCCCCTGAGCGATCCCTTCTCCCACATGGCACTGTCCTTTTCAAGTAGAAAAGTGACATTATTTTAAAAAACTGCCCTTGTTTTACAGATAACCAAAAGATTTGATAATTTAAACAGGTTTGTCCTTTTAGTTTTTCTTTTATCTTTCATAGCATTACTAAGCTTAGATCCAATGCCATTGCAACAGAAATTAACAACAACATGCCTCTAAATCAAGCATTATATGATCAAAATACATCAAATGAAGTTTAGAATACTTATTTGAATTTTTAGTCTAAGAAAATGACATCTTTAGCATTAGTATGGACCACATAATTGAGTGAAACACACTCTAACAATTCCATGGATAAACAGTGGATAGTTCAAAATATTTTGCACAGTACAATAACCTATAAGTTGGTCAGAAAGGTGTGTTATGATGTCCATGAAGCTGGCAATGAAAAATAACAATGTCTTGGAATCATTTTAAGCTCAAAAATCTGTATAGAATGAAAGAAAAGTTTAGTATGTTAAAACTAGGATTGTATTATGTTTCTCTCATATGACAAAGACTTTAGCAAAATGAAAAGAATCATGGTATTTTTGTCAGTCCCTGCTATAGAAATAGAACACATGAAATTGATCTGAAATAGTTCTCTGCATTTTACATATAGCAAAATACACCCGTCCTAGCTGGAAAACAACTGGTAAGTTTCAGTCTCAGCAGTTTGTTCACTGAATAAATAACCCAGACCTGCTGGGTATTTAGTTACCTTAGTCTCTATCAGGAAACCCTGTAGGAGAAATTTCCATCTGACCATAAGTATGTTTCACACAGGTCTGTAATTTAAAACTAGTATATATCCATATATATGAATGAAACATATGGATATTTATACACCTTCATTGAATTTTGAATATATTCTGATCATGAAATCCTTATCCCCAATTTCTCTCACTTAGGATGGAGTGTTCTGATGTCTCTCACTTTTTGAACATCATACAGTTGTGTATCTTTATGTCAGTTTTCATCCATCTACTTCAAGAGGAAGCTTCTCTGACGATGGCTGAGCAAGGGTCGGGTCTATGGTTATAGCAGAATACTTTAGGATTCATTTTATTGTTATGCAGCTTTAGCAGAACACTAGTATTTGGGGTTCCTCTAAGCCTGTAGGCCTTCTAGTCTCAGGTTCTTGGGGATCTGAGCAATGTCAGTTGTGGGTTCCTTCTCATGGCGTGGGCTTTATACCAAATCAGAAAGTGCTTGGATACTCCCACAATATTAGATCCACTATCATTCCAGCATATAATGCGGATTGGTGACTGTTGTAGATTATAGGATTGTAGCAGACTTATTAGAAATTCTCTGCTGTTGTGCAGAGGACCTTCCAGTAACCATGAATTCTAATCTGTAAGGATGAAGAAGTCACAGTTCCACTTACCATGTTTGATTAAATATGTACTTATTGTCTTCAGCAATGGGGCCTTACTACCAGTTTGTATGGAACAGCAAATACTCTGGGCAACTGCTCAACTCGATGTAACTCATTCTTGGCACTGGAGAGTTTACTTGGTGGTAAAGGATGCCTAGTTGAGACCTTGTCTCCCCAATTATTTAGTGATTCCTTTTAGATTTCTTTCATATATGTATATATTGTAAGAAACTTATACAATAGTTCACTTATATATGACCCCTCAAATGGCCTTAGTGTGAGTTCTTCTTCCCCATAGTCTCTCCTTTACCCCTTCACTCCATACATTCCATTTAACCTTCCACTACAGTCTACCTCCAACTCTCCATAGAAGAGAATACATACCATATTTATCTAGGCTAACTTACTTGGGATGATTTTTTTTTCTGTGAATTTTGTTTCAATTTACCTATGAATTTCATAATGTCATTTTTTGTAACAGGTAAATAATATTCTATTGTGTAAATGTACCATGTTTTAACCATCTCCCCATTAGTGGACATCTAGGTTGTATTCAATTTCTAACTATTATGAGTAAAGCAGCAATGAATATGGATGAACAAATGTCTTCACAGGAGGATTTGGCATCCTTTGTGTATATGCCTGGATCTTGAGGTAGATCTATTCCCAGCCTTCTGATTAACTGCCACACTAATTTTCATAGTAGCTGAAAACATTTTCACTCCCACCAGCAATGGATATGTATCCCCTCACTCCACATCACTTCCAGCATGTCATTTATTTTATTAACCTAGGTTTCTTCTGGGGGGACTGGTATATGATAAACCTCAAAATAGTCTTGATTTGCATTTCTCTGATGATCAAGGATGTTAAATGTTTCTTCAAGTGTTTCTCAGCTGTCAGTGTTTGTCTTTAAAGAACTCTGCTTGGATCTGTGCTCTAATATTAATTGGTTGTTTCCTTGATGTTCAGTATTTAAAAAAATGTTTGTATACTTTAGATTCTAGCACTCTTTTGAATGTATAATTGGTATAGATCTTTCTCCCTCTATAGCCTGAAGCTTTTGTCAAAATGGTGATATCCTTTGCCATATAGAGTCAGAATAAGTATCTGGTTACAGCTTGGGAAAGAAAGGACACAGGAAAAATGTATCCCACCGTCATTGTAACTCTACTCACCAAACTTACTTGACCAATATCCTCACAGACTAATATCAATATTCATACCAAGAGAACTTATTTTATTTCCACAAACTTTGATCTTTTTTAGAAATCAGTTACTTCAGGCTGGTAGGAACAGGAAGTGGGAAATACTCGTTTTATATTAAGTTGCTAAAGAATCAATGATATTGCTTGAATGTAGCCCTCCTATTGCCTATGTTGGAACTTAGACCCCAGTTCAGAAGTTAGTTACCAGAGGGACTTCCGGGGCTGGTTAGATCATAATGACCTTCATTACTGGGTAGTGTTTTAAGAGTGGCATGTGGCTGAGTTCAGCCTGCTGTTTTTCTCTTGTGACCTTGTGTCTCTACCTTCTAACACAAGATGACAAGCTAGCAAGATATTCTCCTTGTGGCAGTGATTGTGAACATCCAGTCCCCAGAATTGTGAGAAATAAATCTCTATTCTTTATAACTTACTTAGTCTGTGCTGTTCTAGAGACAGGCCTCAGAGCTGACTCTTCTGTGACATGTAACTAAGGCTGAGAAGAACCAGAAGGGCAGGGCTTTTCCACACACTTCAAAATAATGAAAAACAGTTATTGGGAAAATGTCATGTACCCGCAGCTCACTCTACATGATGCTTCTAATCTTATTTGTACAAGTACAGGCAAAAATTCACTAACAACACATATTGTCTCTTTCTTTGGTTGCGATTTAGTATTGATTACTGTGCAGGCGGTTTTCAAAGAAACTCAGAATGGTTTTAATTACAAGAATGGACCCAGAAGTAATTGGCAGAATGAAGAGATATTGGTAAGAATGTATAACAAAACTGCAATGTGTTAGTTGATTGGCTAGAGTAATAAAAATGAAGAAATCAGAGAGAGAGAGAGAGAGACTCTGTTAAATTCAGCTTTCCCTTCTCCCTTCACAGAGCCTTTCAGTGGCACCTCTATTATCTCAGTACACATCAGTACTGACTCAATAAATGCCTCACTGGAAAATTAAACTGAATGAATCACAGAAGAAGAATTAGCAGCACGTGGTTTCCTCACTCAACCATAGGAGGAGGCTGCCTCCCCAAAGGTATCTAAGTATGTCATTAGGGATATTGGAATGATACTATTCCAATGGATGCTGATATTTTTCCATTGGTAGAGTTTTCAAACAACAATTATAGTTTATCTCAGTGATACCTTCTTGCACTGATGGCTTTTATATTGTAAAGAATGTACATCCCTGAAATAAAGAGTCAGAAACCTCATTTTGCAATTTTCTTGTTCCTCATTGGTCGTTTATGTTTCCACTCTCTCACTTTTTTTCCTGGGATGAAAATTGCTTTCTTGGGTCATGCTGTTATTAATATTATTTTTTAAAAAAATAATTGAATTTAACACCAAAGTCAGTTGGGAAAATAACCAAAATGAAAATGATAATTCTCTGTATGTAATCTTCAAAAAGTGAAATAAAATACAGTGTTCTTTCCTTACTTCAAAATTTGTTTGATATTGTGTGCTTATTAATGGTATAATATAGCAAAAGTGGGGCTTGCTGAGGCATTACTGTCTATGAGAATGCTTTATAATGAAATATGCTACAAAGATAAGAAGTACTTCTTTAGATATATTTAGTTTTCCTTTCCCCCCAAGCTTAGTGGTTTTTTTTTCAGCTACAAAATTCTTTACTCTAATCAATTAATGTAGTACTTTGTTATAAAATAAATGTTTCTAACTGTTGATTATCATTTTCTCTTCTTCTGCCTTGTGTTTCCTGTGACGGTCTCGGAAAAGCACCCCTCCCTCCTTTTCCCTGTAACTTGACAAGTCATAAACAGCCTAAATTGAGATAAATAATTATAATCTCCAGTTTGTACAACTAATTCAATTTTGTATCCTTATAAAATGAATATTAGACTTTAAATTAATCGTTAAAGTTTGTTGAAAGCGCCATAGGTTTCTGTTTGTTTGTTTGCTTTTTTTTTTTTTTTTTTTTTTACCAAATTCTTGATCTGCAAATGGTAATAATGAGAAACAAAGGACCTTGGTTATAGTTTTACCTGTATTGGTATGATGACACAGGAAATACTGGACTTGTGAGCTACTAGACATTATTGCTTTGAATACATAAGTAGAGAAAATGTTATTAACCTGTATTTTTAAAACTATTGCCTGAGAATTCCATGTGTGTGTGCAATGTGTTTTGATAAAATCCAAGCAATCCTTCCCTACCTCTCCTATCTGCTCCACTATTTCTCCTTTTCAACTTCATGTACCATTTCTATTGAAACACTACATGCATTTACTGCTTTTGCTGTCAGAATATACATGGTATAAGGGCAACCGCCGGAGAACCAGGAACCTGCAGAGGATGAGTCTTTGAAGAAAACCTCCTTTCCCTTCCCCAACAGCATTTAATGGCTGATAGCTCCTCAGCTGTGAGTGGGACAGTATAAGAGTGTCCCTCATCCATGCTGGGATTCTGGCAATCTTTACCTTGGACAGGTCTTGGGTATGCAGTCACAATTGCTGTGAGTTTCTGTGGACAATGGCCTTCTCATGTCCAGAAAACACTCTTACAAAGCAGTCCTCTAAACCCTCTGGCCATTACAATCTTTCCATTGAACTGGATTGAAAAACCATCACTGTGTTGGACGTAGGGTAGAGACATGGGCTGATCAGTGATTTATTTTCTATTATGACAGGCAAAGGCTATTGCTTTGAAATTTGTCTCTGTTAACACAATGACCCTAGGAACAGAGGGCAAATAAAACTTCTAAGTAGTTTTCCTCTGAGTAACTATTTATCTTCTCAAAGAAAGATGTGACATTGTATTTGGTTTTTAATTTTTCAAACAATATAGTCTATAGGCAGAACTTATTTCCTCATTTCCATGCCTTTCTGTATTTCTTTGCCAATTAGTATCCTTCATTCTTCTTTACTTTCAAGTGACATATGGATATTTGACTTTATGTATCTACATAATACCTGGAAACCCCAAATCATATGAAATATACACTGTATTTCTTTATGAGACTAGCTTAATTTGCTTTCGGTTTCAATTATTTTTCTTTTTAATAACAAAATCGCATTCTTTCTGACTAAAAAAAATCCTACTGGAAAAGAAAATTCCCAGGCATATATAAATGGCACATCTTTATCTTTCCCTCTGTTGGACAACTTTTTGTTTTGTAATTTAGCTACTGTACATACAACAGTAATAAAAACAAATATGGAAATATTTGTGATATGTTGGCTTAAAGCCTTTAGGTAAATACCCTAGAGTTGTATATTAAGGTTTACTTTTTAATTAATTATATTATTTATTTACATTTCAGATGTTGTTTCCATTCCCAGTCCTCCCCTCCACCAGCCCCCATCCCCTCCCCTTGCCTCTGAGAAGCTGTTCTCCTACCCACCCACTCACTCCCACCTCACCCCTCTAGCATCCCCCTTCTCTGGGGCATCTAGCCTCCACAGGATCAAATGCATCCCCTTCCTGTTGAGGCCAGACAAGGTAGGAACCTCTGCCATATATGAAGCAGGGGCCACGGACCAGCCTGTGTATGCTCTTTGGTTGATGGCTTAGTTCCTGGGAGCTCTGAGGGGGTCCAGTTAGTTGTCTTTTGTCCCATTGACAATGTCCTTTGCCTTACAGAAGCCTTATAGTTTCATGAGGTTGCCATTTTCAATACTTGATCTTAGAGCCTAAACCATGGATATTCTGTTGAGGATATTGTCCCATATGCCAGTGCATTCGAGGCTATTTCCCACTTTCTCTTCTATTAGAGTCAGTGTATCTGGTTTTATGTGAAGGTCCTTGATCCACTTGGACTTGAGCTTTGTACAAGGAAACATGGATCAATTTGTATTCTTCTTCATGCAGACCACCAGTTAGACTAACACCATTTGTTGAAGATTCTTTCTTTCTTTCTTTCTTTCTTTCTTTCTTTCTTTCTTTCTTTCTTTCTTTCTTTCTTTCTTTCTTTCATTCGTTCATTCTTCCCTTCCCTTCCCTTCTCTTTCTCTTTCTCTTTCTCTTTCTCTTTCTCTTTCTCTTTCTCTTTCTCTTTCTCTTTCTCTTTCTCTTTCTCTTTCTCTTTCTCTTTCTCTTTCTCTTTCTCTTTCTCTTTCTCTTTCTCTTTCTCTCTCTCTCTCTCTCTCTCTCTTTCTTTCTTTCTTTCTTTCTTTCTTTCTTTCTTTCTTTCTTTCTCTTTTTCTTTCTTCTTCATTATATGGTTTTGGCTTCTTTGTCAAAGATTTAAGTGACCATAGGCATGTGGGTTTATTTTACTTTTCTAAAAAGGATATATACTGACTTCTGTAGCGAACAGGCACCTTTACATTTCCATCAGTGGTGATATGGGTTCATATTTATCTACATGCTGGCTCATATTTGCTGCTATTCCCCCATAGTGAGTACCAGTCTGATTGAAGTAACCATAGATGCCAATGTAACTTTGACTTGCTCCTCTCTACCAACTAGTAAGATTATGTATATTTTTTTACTATTATTTCAGGCAATTTGCATTTCATCTTTTGAGAAATGTTTGGACATTTTACTAACACATTTATTGACTCTATAGATGGATTCATGTTTCTAAAATGGTTTCCACAATTTAGATTTGTCAGGTGTAAAGACAACAGTCACATAATTATTAAGCATCAATTGTAGCAACATAATGTGATCTGTGAGAACATTTTTTATGCCTGTGTATGACCTACCTTGAAAATATGATCACCACTCCCCTTCCTGATGCCCTCCCTCTCGCCAATAGTCCTCTTTCTTCACTCAGGAGGATTTTATTAACCACTAGATGACATTTATGTTTCTTATATTATTTATATGTCCTATGCATAAAACTTTTGAAAAATGTTTATATATTTCAAGGAAAATACAAATAATGCTATAATGCTTTGTTAAAACAAAAAATCGCCGGGTATGGTGGCACACACCTTTAATCCCAGCACTTGGAAGGCAGAGGCAGGCAGATTTCTGAGTTCGAGGCCAGCCTGGTCTACAGAGTGAGTTTCAGGACAGCCAAGAGCTACAAAGAGAAACCCTGTCTAGAAAAAATAAAAAAATAAAAAATAAAAATCATCACTTGATAACGCTAAAATGTACACCTTACTCGGCACAGTGGCAAGTATTACATGACTTTGATTCAAAGAAATAGTGTTGCATTTTAGAAATTGGGACACTGAGAGAAAAGAGCAAATCACATCTACCAAGTGTGCCTCAAATCAGTAAGATGAACCTCTTTCTGTTAGAGTCCTCCGTGCTATAATGTGGCACAATTAAAGCCAAACTAGTGTCTGATTAAAAGAAGGAAAAAAAAAAAGCTTTGAACAAGAAATTTGTGCTGGAGTAGACTGGCATATGTGTGACAGCAAAAGCTGCAAAGCAGTGTGTGTTCCTCATATTTCAAGAACAGCTATCCTGGTGCCTGTCTGCCTTGGACCTTCTGTGAACCCTGACTGTATTCTTGGGTGTAGTGTATTCGGCGATTAATTCAATTTTATATGGGAATAACAACATGCATTTCCTAAATTTAAACCTGCAAAGGAAGTCTGGACAACATATCCTTCTCTGGAAGTAGAGCTGTCAAATATTTTAACAGCATAGCTTAAGAGAATTTGGATTATATCAAATGACAACTTCCTGAATTGATTAGAACAATGTAATTTTGAAACACAGTTAAAGAAAACATGATTTCTTACAGCCTACTATATTTATAGTTCACTAGAGTTTATAGCTGTCCAAAGTCAAACTGTAACATTAGCTGTCAGGAATGATTTTATAACCACATCAGTCAATTATTCTGGGATACTCCTTTTGTGCAAAAGGATATTCCACACTCTGGCTTTTTAAAATTTATACAAGTAGAAAATCAGATTGCTTCATATAATGTATATAAGAGGTAATAGAAATGAAATTTGTGTAACATTTTGTATACGATACTGTATAAGATATTTTGTTAGTCCAAGTTAATTTGACAAACAGGAGAGAAATCTCAAGACTTTGTTTTCAGCATGCTACTTAGAAGAGGTTGCTCTCTGACAATTGCCTATCAAACAAAATATGTTTTTAAATGTGGTAAATAAATTCATGGTTTAGGAATAAACTAAAAAGTTTTTTTAAGGCAAAGAACATATATATGCTATCTTTTTCCCAAAATGATAGAAAGTACTATGTAGTAGTCTTTAGAATATATGAATTCTAATCTCTTCTGTGGCAGGGACTAGTACTCTGGACAAAGCACTGTGAATTCCATGATAATAAATAAATAAATAAATAAATAAATAAATAAATAAATAAAACCAATGTAACTTAATTGTTTTCTTTGAACATTTAGAAAGCCAGGTTTCTTTAGAATAAAAGCATGGAAATTTCTTGCTACGTTTTTTTTTTCTCCTAAGTAGGAATATAACTTTTAAAATAGGCATAAAGCAAAATGGGTGCCAGTGAAACAAGGAGGAGGGGAGATAGGAGTGGGAGGGCAGATGGAACCAATCAGCAAAGCAGACTGGTATGAAGCAGAGGTAAGGCCACTAGGAAACCCATTGCTATGCCAGCTGACGACTGAACCAAAAAGCTAGGTTTCCAGAAAGCTTCCAGAGTGAAAAGGCATTCTGATAGTTACTTGGAAAAGGCGAGGTTATTCCATCCATAAAGACATGCTAAGTAGAAAGATTTGTGGAGCTGAAATAAGGAAAATTAAGAAAAAGAACCTTAAATGCATTGGATTTTATATAGGCTCCAATCATACTTGTTAAGATTGAAATTTACAAACAACATTGAAGGCTTGTCAAAGAACTATTGAAATGTTTGAAGAAGGCCAACTTGAAACTGTATTCTCATCTTGTATAGTAAGTTCAGAAGGACTGTACCAAACACAATTGTAGACATAGCAAATGTTTTTCTATGAACTTGAATTTACCTCTTGGCAAATTCAGACTTCATGGACATTTTTTTTCTTGTTTTATTCCTGTATGTGTGAAACTCTGAAATACTAGGACACAATTCTACATTGTTAGGCAATTAGTCTGGGATGGATTAAATCTTGACCATTTCAGATTAGAACTGACCCTATCTTTTAGGTTTATAAACTCCAATTATCACAAAGCACAAGAAAATATCTCTCAGGTTCTTTTTGTGTGGCAAGCGGGCCCACAAAACAAAAATGAGTTTTCAGCACTCTGAATTTTACTCCTTTTAGAAGAAAGGAAACCTGGGTAGGGTCAACCTTTCAGTTTAACAGTTCATCTGCCTGGAATTGCACTCATTATTACTGTAGCCAGCTTTGTCCTGAGTATGATTAATAATGATATGCACTTCAGTAACGTGTCCCATTAAGTAGCACTAATTACACTGTAGCTGCTGTTCAACAACCAAGCAAGTGTTGATACAATGCCATTTTACAGAGGCACACTTGCTCCTATGGGTAAGCTGGTGACGTTAATGTGGAAGAGGAGTATAAAAGTGTGGTGACAAAGCTGTTACTGCTTTAAATCTGCAGACATAAAAACATGGCATTCTGAGGTTTCCATTGATAGGAGAAATTTGATACAGACTCCATGAAGCCCACTGAAATGTAATTAGTGTCCATTACTTCCTGGGAACTACTTTCAGAACTGAGAAGCTCAGTTTTAATATAATAACAGCATTTAATGGGAGGATTGGGGGTCAAACCTTTGCCTGAGTCTAGGCAAATTACTATCTCTTTGACACTACTGCATATGTTTAATGATGTCGATGCCATCTCTAAGATTTGTGATGTTAGCCTGTGTGCTAATGCCTAATTTAATTCATAAAGGGACTCTTTACATCTTTTATGCTGGAGTGCTTGTCACTCATTGCACAGTTGAAAATTTTTAGAATGACTTCTTGCTTTTTTTGTATGCTTTCTATAGAAATCAGGAATCAACTTTACAAAATTGTATATGTGTATATATATATATACACATATGCTCTCAACTTATATACATATATGCTATATATGTACACATATATACATATAGCACATGCATATACATTAAATATGTACATACATTAAATAGGTATATACATGTGATAAATGTCACATATATATCACATATGCATTTATCACATATACATATATCATGCTATACATACCTATTTAATGTATATTATGGAAAAATTGTAAAGCGGTAGCAGAAAACGATGCAAATTAGTCAACATTAGAGAGCAAAGGTGAAGAATCACAGGAAAAAGGGAGACTGATGACTACTAAGGTAGCTTATGATAGAGAAGAAAGGTCATCGACATTAGAGAGGGATAGTACAATGATGTCATCAATGTCCTAAGAAAAATTACATATTTGAAAATATGAACTAACCGTTAGAGTCACACAGCACTGGAGACACATGTCATTTAAGAGAGGTTAGCATTCCCTGTGACCTTTCTGTTCATTGGATCATTTCCTGACACCCATCCCACAATTAATAGCTATATAGCAGAAATTGTAACTTCAATGAGCAGGAAGCAAGAATAAGTCCCAAAGAATTCACATTGTTTTTGTGTATGACAGAGGATTGCTTAGGGATATTGTCTTGAGGTTACTGTGTAACAATTCTAATTCTTCAGAAATGTTTGATGAGTGGTGAGATAGTCAGACTATCTAGTCATAGTATCTTCAAACCTTGCTTCCCTTACCTTGCTTCTAGAGATACAATGAACTGTCATTCCTGAATCTCAGGTCTGAAGGCCTAAGTATTGTCATTATACCATCATTTCTCCTGGTTCTCAGGATGAACTTATACTGTTGGCTGTCCTGTGTCCTACTCATGTAGGTATAGACTATAGATCTTGAACATATGAACCAATCTATTAGATCAAATCACTTCTGCATATGGCATTAATTCTGTTCCTCTGGAGAATCCAGACCAATGTAACTGGTAACTTGATATATTGGTAAGAGAAAGTACAAGAAAGTGCCTTTCCAATTGTCTAGACACTATCTACATACTGTCTATCTACCTTAGATCATCATATGGCCTCAGGGAAAGTAAGTCTGTTTAAGCAACACATATATGATTTTTACAGTTTTATAGTTCCTTTTTTTTTTAAAATCTGATCTTTCCAACAATACTGTAAAGCCAATACAATTCCATGCTCCAGTGTTTTGTTTTGTTTTTTTTCTTCTTAAATTGGAAAAGTGGTTTTCAGTTAACAATATTGATGTCTGTCTAAGGTAAGTTTTCTACCAGTTATTGACCTAATTCCAGTCTGAATGTATTTGTGTACTGTGACTAGGCGATGGGCCAGCTTTTGAGTTTGGACTCTATACTCTTGGTCTTACTGTATCTGTGTTACTATAATTTTCATAATAAACATGCTATCTGGTCATCTATGCTTCTATTTTAATCTACTAGATTAATTCACTATTCATCAAGGAGAAACTACTAAAAAATTAATGATTTTATGCTGTTCTGCATAATTCACATGATTGTACACCAAGTGTATTTGAAATACTTGACTGATTTTTTGTGGGAGGGTGTTCTTGCCCTGCAGCATTTTCCCTGTTATTACAGTTGCCCAGTTCCCTTCAGCTATACCATCTTTCAATGTAGCCATTGATTTTGCCAAACTTACTTTAGGTACCTCTGCTTTCTAGTTCTATACTCTCAATTGGCTTCTAATTTTGTTCTCTAATTTTGTGTCTTCCAATTTTGCTTCAAGTTGTATGTTTCCATTTCCTTGTAGATTTCACCTGAAGCTCCCACTCCTCTAACACTGATTACTAAATGCAAATGGAGAAAGCACCAACATGCTAATTATGGTTTGTACTCCAAGGAATGTGTCAAACGTGGGACAAATGCTAAGACAAAGCTGTTGAGGAGGTCAGAAACACTTATCATTGCCAGAGTCCTTTTTTCTAAACAATGGAGTTTAGATGGGATGAGAATAAGCGTCCATTTCTGGGATAGAAGGAGCATCGTAGTGTGCACAGATATTAAGTGTGCCTAACAGCAGTTGAACCATTTCCAAGAGTAAACCTGTGAATAAAAAAAACCTTACTTCTTGTACTTATTAATAACTTTATCATTTACAAAGCTCTGTTGTCTTTAGCACAAAGAGATAAATGGATAAAGAAGATAAATTCTCATAAAAGGCAATAGTAGCTACTAATAAATAATTTTAAACATATTTTGTTACATATGGATTCACTATTTTATGCTATCTCAAACAAATATGAGCCAAAAATTCCAATTTTACTGTCACACAATAACCCAATATAACCATAATACTGCCAGTCATTTGTGAACCAGTGGAAACATCTGGAAGTTTGACCTCTTTTTGGTTAAAAGCACTTGAAGCCTTTGTTCTGCTTTACAATTAGTGTCACTACAATCATGACATGATGTGCCAGGGTGTTATGTAACTGAACTGAATTCCTTCTGACCCATGAGGCCAGTTGTCTGTGAAGGGGTTGAGATCTCTCAGCACTTCTCTCTCTCTCTCTCTCTTTCTCTCTCTCTCCTTTCGCTCCCTATTGCTCTCTTTCTCTAGCTTGCTCTCACTTGCTCTCTTACTCTCTCTCATTCTCGCTCATTCTTGCTAGCTCTCACTTGCTCTCTCACTCTCTTGCTCTCTCGCTGTCTCTGGCTCTAGCTCTCATTCTTGTTCACTCTCTCTTGCTCTCTCTTTCTCACTTGCTCTCTCTTGCTCAGTCTCTCTTGCTTTCTTGCTCTCTCTCGCTCACTCTCTCTCACTCTTTCTCGCTCACTCTTTCGCTCACTCTCTCTCTCATTCTCTCCCTCCCTCTGTCTCACTCTCTCTCTTGCTCTCTCTCACACGCTCCCTTTCTCACTCTCTTGCTTACTCTCTCACTCACTCTCTTATTCTCTCTCATTCTCTCTCTTGCTCTCTCTTACTCTCTCTCACTCACTCTCTCTTGTTTGCTCACTTCCTCTCTCTTCCTCTCTTGCTCATTCTTGATCTCTTGATCTCTCGCTCTCCTTCTTGGTCTTTCACCCTCTCTCACACTCTCTCACTCAATATTTTTCTCTCTTGCTCTCGCTTACTTGCTCTCTCTCTCTCTCTCTCTCTCTCTCTCTCTCTCTCTTTCTTGCTCGCTCACCCCCCAACCCCGAAGTGATACAGTACTTGTTACCTAGTGCTAATGCTGAGTGAAAACTTGCTATTCTAGCATAGTTGTCTGTATTATCTAAGCATGATTAAAAAAAAAAAAAACAACCGTATTCTAGTAAGTTCATATTCATGTTTTCTTCCTTCACTTGTGGTGGCTATTCCTGGTTGTCATCTTGACTATTTCTGGAATGAACTGCAATCCAGAATTGGAGGGCACACCTGTTATCTAAATCTTGAGTCTGGAAAACATAAGTTTCTGACGTGGATCCTGACATGGAGATCTTGAGGCCCAGGCAAAGTAGTACAGGTATTTAATCCCAGAGACTGAGGCAAGGAGTTCAAGGTCAGCCTGGGACAAAGCAAGTCCCAAATCCAGGTGTGGTGGCACACACCTTAATCTGAGCCACACTCTCTGCTGGAAGCAAACATAAGGACATTGGAAGAAGGAAGATTCACTTTTCTGACTAGCCAGCACATCTGTTAGAACCTACTTCTACAGAAGTGCAGCCGAAACAGCTAGCCTTGTGGGACTGAGAAACTACGAGATTCACGGACTTCCCATCCACAGCTGCCCATTGCTGGGTTAGTTGGACTGCAGACTCTATGTCATCACAATAAATTCCCTTAATATATAGAGACATTGCATAAGCTCTGTGACTTTAGAAAACCATGGCTTGTACACCCCTTTTGTTTGGTAGGCAATCATTGTGCCATGGAGCTACAATCCTAGCCTCTTAATGTTCTCGCATATTTCTAAACCTTTTCTGTTGTAGTATTAAACTAAAGCATTTAGAGCTATAAATATAAATAGAAAATATCTATAACATACACATATATGTGTGCATGCATGTTTACATACAAATATTACATGTAATTAAATTCACATTATTTGTATCTTAAAATGACATTATACTCATCCATTTTTAGAATGTATTTAATCTAGATAAAAATACAAAATAAAAAATAGAAAATAGAAAATTCATAAAAATGAATATTGTATCTATGTACTTTCATAGAAAA
Source organism: Mus caroli (assembly GCF_978045245.1). NCBI lineage: Eukaryota > Metazoa > Chordata > Mammalia > Rodentia > Muridae > Mus > Mus caroli. The sequence continues at coordinate 32,768,262 of NW_028227273.1, forward strand.
CATACATGAAAAATGTATGCTTAAGACCTTGGAGGTATGTATCCTAGATAAGTTCAAGTTTTTTGCATATTCATATAAGTGAATATTAAAGCACATATAGACAAAGAAGACTACTTATAGCTAAATAGCCACATACTATTTGGTGGATTACTTCTATTGTAATAATTAACTAATTTGTATTTGTCTTATTATTGTTTTTTTTCCAAACAGGCTTCCATTATAACTTATTTGCTTAGGTTCATTTTCATTTTGGAATATTTATCATGGATTTTCCATGTCTGAGACAGGAAACTAGATATGAGAGATAGAAAGGATGAATAAGATAATCCTTTGTTCTAATGGATTTCAACCTTTTCATGTGGTCTGAGCTCAGAGAAGCAGAGCCTTGGGGTAAATGGTTTAAATAAAACTTAAATGAAGGATAAGCATACTCATTTACGTTCAATAATAAAATTAAATAAAGTCTTAAAGGAGATATGAGAGTAACCACTCTGTAATGAAAACTGAAATGCAAACAAACAATAAAAATATCTGCTCAATGCCTAATACAGATATTTTCCAAGGCATAAGTATACATATTTATACTTATATACATACACATGTTCTGTCTCTGTCTCTCCTTCTCTCTCTCTCTCTTTCTCTCTCTCTCTCTCTCTGTGATGTCTCTATGTATGTCTGTGTTTGTGTGTGTATTATACAGGTATCTATATGTATGTTACCATGGTAGATAGCTATCAATGTTGCAAGATTTGAGAAAAAAAGTGATGTAGAGCAAGTGGTGTAGTATCCAGAAGAGGTCACGCCAGGCATATCTTTAAAAGGTGAATTTTAAAAATTCAACAGAAAACAGACACTCAGTAAAATGTAAACTGATTTGAAGAGGGCAGGGAATAGACTTTCATGTGCATGACTGGCCTATTTCCCCTGCAGTGTGATACAAAATTGAGTTATAGTCAGAGAAGACTCTGTGTGTGTGTGTGAGAGAGAGAGAGAGAGAGAGAGAGAGAGAGAAAGAGAGAGTAAGAGAGAGAGAGAGAGAGAGAGAGAGAGAGAGAGAGCAGCAAACCTCTGCACATGTGGTTTTGAGCACATTCACTGAGGTGGGAGGACCACCTACTCCTTTCCCTAACTGGGATACTCACCCATATAATTGGAGAAAAAGAACTGAACATAGGCATTGCATTTACCCTCCATGTTTCCTTATTGCGGTTGCCATGCAACCAGCTGCTTCCAGCCCCTGCTGACTTCATTTTCCTTCTGTGATGGGCACTACCTTGAACTGTGAGTCAAAGTAAACTGGTTGTCACTTAGATTGCTTTGTAAGCATAATTTATTGTCGTGACAGGAGAAGAAAACAATAATGCTGAAGGCATCATCCAGGGGTGTCATTAGGAGGCCAGTAGCATTGAAAGTCCTCCATAAAACTACTCATCCAGGACAGAAAAGAGACGAGATTAAGGAGTAAGAAAATGGGGTCTAGAGTAAGGTTTGGAGTACAGACAGAAGCAAGAGCAGATTATAATGTAGTTACTTTAACTGTGGAACTCTGGGGCAGAGGGCAGCGGTGACTCCTTTCACAGGTACTATAGTTGGAGCAGCCACCAGCCAAGCTGGTAACAACTTTTATTGATTACTTTTGTGGTGGTGATAAAATACCATAACGAAAAGGAACTAACAGAGAAAAGGCCTCATTGGCTCCTGATTTCAAGGCGGGAGGGAGGGCGGTCCATAATGATGGGAGCCAAGGAGGGAAGCAGAGGGATCATAGCTCTGTCTCCACACAGGAAGCAGCAGTGAGAAAATATACAGGAAGTGGAATGAGGCCTTAAGGTCTCACAGCCTGCTCCCAAGAATGTACTCACTCCTGCCAAGACTTCACCTCTTAGGGGCTCCATAACCTTCCCAAATGTGACCACCAATTGATGATGAAGTGATCCCATATCCGAGATTATGAGGGATATTTATCATTCAAACTTTAAAAACAAACTCAATTTAGTTCTTTTGAGCATGCCTGCATACATGGGTGTGTACATGGACATGTGTCTGGTGTGTGTGTGTGTGTGTGTGTTTATACACAATCTGTATGAATGTCAGATAACAGCTTGTGATAGTGAGAGTCAGTTCTTTTCTTCCACTGCCTGTGTTCCAGAGTTTAAACTCAGGTTGTCAGGTTTGGTGGCAATTGACTTAACCTGTTGAGCCACCTTGCCCACACAACATCCTTAGTTAGAAACAAGCATGTTTTGCAATATCACTGAAGGAGAGGAATGGCCTGAAATGTCTCCTTCTACCCGCCTTTAGGTAGACATCTTCAAGCACATTGAGAAACAGGTCATTGAATAGAGAACTGGTCACATAAGAGAGTAGGTTAAGTATTTCTCTAAAATGAATTACTTTGCTTTACTTCTACATACAGAAGTTATCTTCAGCCAAAACAGGACAAATTCTTGTTATTCCTTATGCACCCTTGCCTTTAGAGGAAGAGAATTTGATTAGTGAAGACTCCTGTGGTATTGTGGTAATGGACATTCTTAATACATCACCATCACAACTAATTGCCCCTCTTTTAGTTGTTGTTGTTGTTTATATCTTGGAAGTGTTTGCATCTCAGCAGAAATATGTTTGAGTGAAAGATATTGCTTGTTCTCTGTCTGGTAAAAAATAGAGAAGAGTAAAGAAATAACCATAATGAGAATACTGTTCCTCATAAGTCACATTAGGTACCTGGAAATCACCAAGCCCTAGGGTGATACCACTCTAGACACAAAGCAGAACTTTTCCATGGGATCCTACAGAATATCATTCAAATACTTTTCTTCTTCTTCATGCCTCCTTCTCACTGAACTGCATTATGCTACATATCTTGTCCTCTACATTTCATTAGAGTTGCTATTGTGTTCTATATCCATGCCTAACGCTCAGCACTCCTCACGAGGGAATTCCCATCATTTATATATGGGAGAAGAAGAGTTTCCAGAAAAGGATATTGCATGGCAGGTCCCATTTTACCTTTAATAGCACCCACCCACTGCTGCCTACCAGCAGGCTAATGTTTTATGTTCCTTACTGTCTCTTGTGAATCATCAAATATATGCTAGAGATATTTCTATGATCTGTAATACTAAGGGAGAAGGTGAAACAACAAATATTCCCAAATATTTTAGAGCCAGGAAGAAAGAGAGTAATCCTAGGCTGCTTCCATCCTTAAGTCAGGCACACAGAGAAGAGATTGGGATAGAATGGGTAATAAAGTTTGAAACCGCTCCTGTGAAAATAGCAGGGAATCAACTAGTGATGAATAAGAAAATTGCAATAGGTTCAAGAGTTGATGGATAGCATGCATTACCCTGGTGATTTGCAGGGCATCACCCTACCCCAGTCATGAGCAAATGTCCTTTGGAGGAAGTCTATGTATGAGGATGGAGAAATTTGCATCTTTATTTTCAGCAACCTTGGGCTGAAATTTACATTCCCTTCCGTTGTGAATTTAGTCCACAAAAACCACATTAGGATTAGTATTTCTTCTGACATTTTACCCAATTGAAATATTAGATATTTTATATCATATTAGGACAATAGAATCTCAAAATATCTATTGTGCTAGAAAGTCATTGCTTTTTTATTTAATATATCAAGGCAGAAGCACATGCATTACTGAATTATAGTTTCAAATATTTTTTTGGTAATTTTATTTTAATGTAATTGGTTTCTTTTATATTATATAAAATATTTATTGTTTGAATTGAAGGTATTTTTAGAAATGTTCTATGATGTCAGTACTCACCACTTATCTGCAGGGACTCGAAGTGCATGAGGGGTTAATAGCATCTGTACTTTGGTGTCTCAGTATTTATCATAGATTACATAAAGCTTGAAAATATGAGAAATATGGTACAATTGAGTAAAGTACCATTACTGAAGTGGTCAGGGAAGATGAGCAATTCTCTGGGTTTATTAGATAAAGCGAGATGCTGCATTTGGTCATGTCATGGTTTCAACATTATGACTTAAGTGGTATTTTCCCTTTATGTTTGTCTAGGACCTCTGTTAGAGTCAATTAAATCTGTCTCCTTAATCCTGTCTAACCTTCAGTTCGAGTGCACACATAATGCAGCATTCATATTTTAACATTGTACATCCAGTAGCATGATTTAAGACCATTGAAAGCTTTTCTATATGGGAACTTTACTGAATATCCATTGCTGCCCTTTAGAAGTACTGTGGTTGCTTGCACAGGGATTTTTTGCAGATGAATATTGATTGCATGCCTTTGGTTTTCTTCTTTTCTTTTCTTTTTATATTTCACAGCATTGATAAATGGGTGCCTAGGGGAAATGTTGGAGAAGACTGAGATTTTACCATCAAAGCAAAGAGGGATCATACTTTTGCAATGGCTATCTGTCCATGCTCTTTCAAAGAAAAACAAATTAGATATCATCCATGAATTTCATTCTTTTCTACTTTGCTCTCTCCTCTCTCTAGCTGCACCTTTATCCCCATCCACTGTCTTTCAAATCATGACTTCTTTTGTAATTACTTTATACACACATGTACACATAGTTACAAAGCATAACAGGTCTATTTAGTGTCTCTTTTACATATACATGTTTAGGTCTGTGCCGCAGACCCTCTGGGTCCCTGTGTCTGCGTGGAACAGTGTCTCTCAACACGGGTGGGCAAAGCATGGATGAGCGACAAACAGACACACACAGGGGAGTTGGTGTGGAATCTCAGTGTAATTTTCTAATCTAGAATCAGACTTTTTATACAGAGGACAATAAGGAAGTTGGGTGACATATTCGCAAGGTACAATTGCGAATTGTACCTTTATGTAACCGGAATCTTACATAAAACAGAGGAATGCAAACAAAAAAGGTCTAACAGGAACCACCTAGGATAAAATTCATTGATAACAGCTGGGATCAACAAGGGCTCCACCTAAGATTCACTAATCTTAGAAGCCAGGGTCAAGGGCTTCGCGTCCTTGCCATAGTTTCTATTTTAATCTCTTGTATAGTCCACCTTCCCCTTAGGCCATTGTAAATATGTGTGTATGGGTGTAACTCTGCTACAGTTCTAAGTATCTATTCTGGTTTCTCCTTTGGTCTGAAACTTCCTTCTTTCTTAGTGATGGTAAATTCTTGTGTAAGGGAGTGACTTAGCTTTTACAATCTAACTAAATTCCAAGCCCATGATCTTGCTCAAGGACAAACTAGGACTGTTGAAACACTGGCGGACAGCTTTAGCTATGTCAGAATTCAATCTTAAAAGGCACTTATGATAGAAAAATATTGAAGGAGGGCACGTGGATCCATATACTAGACTAACTCGGGAATGGAACGCGGGAATGAAAAATTACTGTATGAGTAAGGAACGCTAGACTCCAGGAGGAGAGCTTCCTTGAAACTCTTTTGCCTCATGAGTGACTTTTAAGCCTCTCAGCTTGTCCAGTTGACTCGACCAGAGAGCATAGCAGGGCTGAGTACATGGGATTGTTTAACCTATCACAGTGCTAGTTCCTGTAGAAAGTGGGTCCTTTATTTTGTGGCACCAAGTGCTTACCTTTAGCTCTTTATCTGGGCATAGGACCTTGAGGGACTTGGTCTTGTCATTGTGTAGCTATGATTTAGGCAACCATACTACTCAGTTTGCATGGGTGCTGCTTCCCTGTAATGTCTAGGAGATACTATCTAGCAGCGGGACTGCTTGTTCTCTGGCTCTTACAGTCTTCCCACTTCTGCAGTCTTCAGTGATCCTTAGGTGTTGGATTGCATAGTAGCTGTAGTAATAGTTAATGGATACAATATAGCTAATTATTAGCAGTTGAATAGTTGTGGATCTCTGTGGTAACCTCTGTTTGTTACAAACTGAAAGCTTTCCAATGAGAAATGAGAGGTTCATTTTACTATGGGTGTAAGTATTAGTATTTAAAATATTTAGAATATATATTGGCTTAGGAAAGTAGCAATAGTACATAGTTCTCTTGAGTGTACATACTTCTCCTGCTCCTTCTCCTAATTGTCGTCTTCTCCTCCTCTTCCTCTACCTCCTTCTCCTTCTCCACCTCCTTCTCCTCCTCTTCGTTCTCCTCTCCATTCCCCATCTCCTTCTCCCCTCTCACTCTCAACTTCAGGCTCAGAGTATATTCCAGAGCACACAGAACTCATTTGGAGGGCCATCTGCAGCAAGAGCCACAGTGGTTCAGGTGGACTAGTGAACTCCTTACATCCTTTGTGCTCAGCTAGCATGAGCTTTTTCCATCTCTGTGCCCGTAAACAAATGACTCCATGAGTACTAAGAGGCTTTGGCATTAGGCTACTTATAACAAAAGGCATCTTGAGGAGCTCAGAAACATTTGCCAAACTCTAAATTCTAATTAGCCTGAAAAATGGTTATTAACCATGAAACACTTATTAGTGATGCATGAAACAGTCAAAATAAGAATAACAACAAAATAATTATTTCACACTGTTGAAAATCTTGCTTTAAATTAAGCCACAATTAAATATGGAAGGAAGAAAAACTTGAGTATTTCAGGTCATCAATAACCTTTATTCACATGAGTTAATTATTTGAGTGGAGTTTTCATCTATTTTCTCTCATGCCAAAGTTTCCAAACTGGCAATTCTTGATCACTTGCACACTTGGAACTAATTCTCATCAATCTTCCTCTTGGATTTGTATTCATACAGAAACGATGGCCTGTGCTAGAACAGCCAGCATCGCCTGGCCTATTGTCCTGGAGAATAAATGAGTAAGAGTCTTGATTACCTTACAAATAAATCTGGTTAACAGTTATATTAATTAGAATGCCTGGTTCTCAGGCTATTCTGAACTATTTATACGTGATTTAATTCATATCAGCAGCTAATTTGTATTTAATGCAAACTAATGGGTTTTATGTAAATGGGGCATGTGGCAGTCTATTTAAAAAACAAATTATCTCTAGTTTCATTTCAGTTATTTTAATTAAATTTAAAGTGTGTGTGTGTGTGTGTGTATGTGTGTGTGTGTAGTGGGGGGATGAAGGCAAAAGGATGTGTTATATATAAAGTAATGATTAAATCCAATGTAAGTGTACAGAAAAAGAAACAAGCAAATCTCACTACAGACACATTGGTCTTTTCATGAAGAGAGGTCAAAAGGGTTGGTAGACAGAGAAGCCAGTGAGAGTCTAGCAACTGTGAATTTCCTCAGCTTACACTTTTATACTATTCACCAGAAGGTACTATAAGTTCTTGAACAAATAGGATTTGATAGTTTTAAAATTTTGAGTAGACATCATATTATAATATATTTACATATAGACATATATGTATTATATTTATCTTTATATTTAGAAAATTTGAAAGCATTGTTCATGTTCATTCACATGTCTTTATTTTCCTTTAAGCCAGAGAAATTAGTATTTTAGCTATCACAATAATTTCTCTAATCCATGGATAATTTTTATAACTAAACTTTAGTCTTGATTTTTAAAATTTGCAAGTTTACTTTCATTTTATTTCCATATAATGAAATGACATTGAGATTTCTTTTGGAGGTAAAGAAGATTTTGGCATACAGTTCCTTCCATTTTGATCTAATTCTTGAACTATTTTTCATCTTAGTGAACATCATCTTTGGTCTGCTTATCACTGCCACTGCTTCTGTTTTTAGCTGGAAGAGAAATATGCAAGAACTCTCCGTTTATCTCACCTTTGCTGTCTATAGTAGCAACAGTGATTCCAAAACTGTCTGCTTCTTCAAATCCTTTGCTCCACTCACAATGTAAAAATTAATACTCCTCCCTCTCTAGCATGATACATGATAAAACCTAAAAATAATAATTTATTTAATCTATTACTAATTTATTTAATCAATAAATAATTTCCAGTGTTTGCTAAACATTTTCATCACATCCAATTATGTGTGATATGTTGTATGTATCTTAAGAGAGGATGATATAGCCTCTTAGCCTCTGAAATTTAGAATTACACTAAATACAGGCACACTCGTATCAGTCTTGAAAGGACTATCTAAGTAAGCAGAGGGAAGACTGGGTTTCCATAATATAGAAAAATGCTGTGTTCATTATGGGATATGGTGTAGCATTAGTCTCAAAAATTTTGTCCTTGAGAAAACATTAAATCATAACTGAATTGAAACGGCTTCCCAATTTTACTTTCTGCTTCTGCCATTTCAAAAGCCCCTGGAAATTCCCGCCTTTAACATTTTGGTACTAGTTAAAACTGTTATGTCAGATTCTAACTGATGTTTAGAAACAACAGCATTACAATATATTTTCAATTGTACAATATTATCACAAACTGTGCAGGAAAACACATCCAGTCTTTGTTGGTTGGTTTGTTTGTTTGTTTTTGTCACATAGGACAAAAAAAGCAAGTCCTAACCATTGTTTGTGGATGTTCATCCTGCAGGCAGCTGCTCCAATTCCTCTGGCCATCCAGAGAGCAGAGATTTACCTGCACAACCAACTTCTTAGCTTCTGTTTCAATATAGCTGCTGGTAATGTGGAGCTATACACAAACACAGCAATGTATGTTTAAAAATATATGTATATGCATATGTGTGGAGGTCAGAGTTCTGTCACCAGACATTTCCCTCAAAGGCTCTCTGACTTATTTTTTGAGTGTTTCTTACTAAACCTGAAGCCTGGAGATTAACTATGCTAGCCACCAAGCAAGCTGCAGGAAATTATTTCTCTGGCCCTCCGAGACATGTGATGATGCTATTCTAGGCTTTCATATGAGTACGGATAATCTGAGCTCAGAGTTTCATGCTTGCAGAACACTTGCTCTATCTACTCTGTAAGTCATCTCCCCAGATCCATACAGAGAAATTCTAAAAGTATTCGACTATTGCTACAAGTTGCAAAAGGGAAAACAAGATTATTCAGTCTGTCAAAGTAGTTGCAAGTCCACTTTTAAACAATAGAGTGATATTTTAACAAGTTATCAATTTTATCATAATTTACTTCAGAAATATTATAACTGTTCAGCTAGAATACCTAACACTCTGTTCAACACAGTGTGGTAATAGACACTCCAAAGTGGGGCTGCCATTGTTTAATGAGATAATGTTGGGAAACTGGTGTGGTCCATAAAAACATAATCCCAGCAAAATGTAACTTGTATAAAAGATACATTTAGGGGCATGTTTCAAAGGAAGAAAGAGAAGAAATGAATGTACTCTGGAGAGCTTCATGCTTCCCTGCTGCTTTTGTCAAGTAAAAATGAGTCGACCATGTGGTCTGACCTGTGTAGTTGCCTAGTCACAGTCTCTCTTTGCTCATCACCTCATCCTGGTCCTTGTCCTCAACTTAGCTCCATTAGTGTCTACATTCTACATCGATTCGAGTGGCAGGTGATTTATCAGACCAGCATTTTGTCTTGCTTACAAAGCCAAACGTGCCAGTTCAGGCTGCTACAAGGGGGGTGGGGAGGAACAAATGGATATTTCTTTGATGCCACAAGAACATCAGACTGATAAAAATTCCTCCCTGCCCTGAACTGGATGCTGGAGTAGAAGACTTTAACTTTGAAAATTCTCCTCTGCGATGCTCAAAATAATGGATGGCCCTCATTGATATTCACACTTGAAACGCAGATAAATCTTTTCGGAGGAATTTTTTGTTTGTTTGTTGGAGTCTAGGTCCAAATCTTCTTTTCTATACACATGTACTTTGACAAGATTCCTCACCTGCTGAGTCACTTCCTCTATCCAGTTACTGATTCATAGTATTTGTACCTAATGGATATAATAGCATTGTTATTTAAACCAAATGGATAATAGCCTTGTTATTTAAATCAAAGTCACCAGCTTTTTGGTTCACCTGTCAGTGAGGTGATTTACAACTCACAGAATTTTTTGTTGTTGTTGTTCAGAAAAGAGGTGGCATGTTCCTCCCTTCCTTTGCCACAGTAAGAAAATAATAATAATAAAATGCATAAGAGATTAGGAGGAAACTTGAGCATTTGATGTCACTATAGGACCTAAAGAAAGAAATCCCAAAACGGCTAGTTCACAGGTGACTGAACTTTTCAGGATCCCAAACATATGCCGTTTCTACCAAGAAAAGTATCATTTTAAAAAATCCCAAGATATCTATCTATACTTACATATTATACTCAACAATCTATAGTCCTTGTGGTAGTTTGAATAGGAATGCACTCCATAGGCTCATATATGTGAATGCTTAATCATTAGAGAGCCATGCTACTTGCAAGTGATTAGAAGGCGTGGCCTTGATGGAGAAAGTATATCATTGTGGTTGGGCTCTGGGCTGTCAAAAACTCAAGCCAAGCTGAGTGTCTCTCTCTTCTTGCTGTTAGAGATTTAGAACTCTTGACTACTTTAACAGAATGTCTGCCTGCCTGTTACCCTGCTCCCTGCTGTGATAGCAAGGATGAAGCCTCTCAAACTGAAAGTCAGCCCCAGTTCAATGCTTTCCTTTGTAAGAGTTGCTGTGGTCATGGTGTCTCTTAGCAGCAATAGAACATCCACTAAGATAACCCTGGAAGCCTGTACTTCTCTTCAACGTAGCTGAAATCGTGAGTTCAAAACCATAAGGTATCACCAGTAAAATCTCTTAAGTTCCTTTGTTGTTTGAGCCTAGGTACCAAATAAGGCAGACCAACTTAATCAAGACAATTACTCATACCCTGTAACCTGTGTGGTTTTCCTAGACATTGGGGATGCTTTGTTTCATACAGCTGAGGTCAAAATGAAGAACTGGCATTGATTTAAACAGAATAGGCCCACATTTTAGTGTAGTTCTGAGTCAGTTCAAATTTTTCTAGGCAATTGATTTGTAATGAAAGTTGCTAGGAAATAGGCTGACAGCATGGAACCTGGTTTTTTTATTTCAGTTTTTGGTTTTTTTTTTTCAAATTGCTTGCTTTCAGGTCAATATGAAGGAAGTTTAAGTATAGATGTTTGTAGTGATGTATTTAAAGACAACTATTCATATTCATTTGTGTGAGTTTTAATTTGGGAGGCTAATCTGTGGGCTGGAGAGATGGCTCAGTGTTTAAGAGCACTGTGTGCTCTTCCAGAGGTCCTGAGTTCAATTCCCAGCAACTACATGGTGGCTCACAACGATCTGTAATAGGATTCTATGCCCTCTTCTGCTGAGTCTGAAGACAGTGATAGTATACTCACTTACATAAAATAAATAAATCTTTAAAAAAAGACCTATCTTTAAATACAGAATACAAATGTTGTATATTCTTTCTCCAAGTCCCTTTACTGTAAAGCAATGGCATATCAAATCCTGACTGATGAGAGGTTAGGAGCAAGGACTCTAAGAAATATTATGGGGGGTTTCTTAGATGATATCTTCTTCACATTGCTTGCAATTGTATACTGTTTGTAGGAATACATGAGACAATGAATTTAAAACATCCATGTGAAAACGAATGAAAATTTATCCAGATGAAAGCAGATGGCTATGAAGAAGGCATTAGGCAGTCATGGTTGCTTTGAGCTAATTAATACTAAGACCTCTTACCTCTAGACTTTTTACTGATTTGCTAGTGGTTCTCAGTATTCACATTGGACTGGGAGCATCTCTACTTCATAGAAATGAATTAAGAAATGAAGCATTGGTGCTGCACTTCAGAGACCCGAAATCTAAAAGACTGCGAGTCAGACAAATACTTCTGTCTTGAAAACTCTGATGTAAGGTAAAGTTAAGAACTACAGATTCCACCTCACACCAGTCAGAATGGCTAAGATCAAAAATTCAGGTGACAGCAGTTGCTGGCGAGGATGTGGAGAAAGAGGAACACTCCTCCATTGTTGGTGGGATTGCAAGCTTGTACAACCACTCTGGAAATCAGTCTGGCGGTTCCTCAGAAAATTGGACATAGTACTACCGGAGGATCCAGCAATACCTCTCCTGGGCATATATCCAGAAGATGTCCCAACCGGTAAAAAGGACACATGTTCCACTATGTTCATAGCAGCCCTATTTATAATAGCCAGAAGCTGGAAAGAACCCAGATGTCCCTCAACAGAGGAATGGATACAGAAATTATGGTACATTTACACAATGGAGTACTACTCAGCTATTAAAAAGAATGAATTTATGAAATTCCTAGCCAAATGGATGGACCTGGAGGGCATCATCTTGAGTGAAGTAACACAATCACAAAAGAACTCACACAATATGTATTCACTGATAAGTGGATATTAGCCCAAAACTTAGGATACCCAAGATTTAAGATACAATTTGCTAAACGCATGAAACTCAAGAAGAATGAAGACCAAAGTGTGGACACTGTGCACCTTCTCAGAATTGGGAACAAAACACCCAGGGAAGGAGTTACAGAGACAAAGTTCGTAGTGGTGATGAAAGGATGGACCATTTAGAGACTGCCGTATCCAGGGATCCATCCCATAATCAACTTCTAAACGCTGACACCATTGCATACACTAGCAAGATTTTGCTGAAAGGACCCAAATATAGCTGTCTCTTGTGAGACGATGCTGGGGCCTAGCAAACACAGGAGTGGATGTTCACAGTCAGCTATTGGATGTATCACAGGGCTCCCAATGGAGAAGCTAGAGTAAGTACCCAAGGAGCTAAAGGGATCTGCAACCCTATTGTTGGAACAACATGATGTACTAACTAGAACCCAGGAGCTCTTGTCTCTAGCTGCATATGTATCGAAAGATGGCCTAGTCAGCCATCAATGGAAAGAGAGGCCCATTGGACTTGCAAACTTTATATGCCCCAATATAGGGGAATGCCAGGGCCAAAAGAATGGGAATGGGTGGATAGGGAAGTGGGGGGGCGCTATGGGGGACTTTTGGGATAGCATTGGAAACGTAATTGAGGAAAATATGTAATAAAAATATTAAAAAAAAAAAAAGAACCAGGGGAATGCCAGGACCAAGAAGTGGGAGTGGGTGGGTAGGGGAGTGGGAGGGGGGTCTGGGGGACTTTGGGGATAGCATTTGAAATGTAAATGAAGAAAATACCTAATTAAAAAAAATAAATTGGGAAAAAAAAAAAAAAAGAACCTGTACTGGAAAAAAAAAAAAAAAAAAAGAACTACAGCTTTAAGATATGTGCTCTCTGCTAGCCTGCTCATTACAACACAAACAATCCTGATCAAATTATGAGAAATTGTTATGATCTTAAAGATTACACATTCATTTTTATCCATTTCCTTTTTTTATTAGATATTTACTTTCCTTACATTTCAAATGTTATCCACATTCCTGATTTCTTCTCCAAAATCTCCCTATCCCTCTCCTCTTCCCCTGCTCACCAACCTACTCAATCTTACTTCACGGTCCTGGTATTCCCCTACACTGGGGCCTTGTCTCCCATTGATGACCGACTAGGCCATCCTTTGCTACATATGCAGCTGGAGCCATGAGTCACACCATGTGTACTCTTTGGTTGGTGAATTAATCCCTGTGAACTCTGGGGGTACTGGTTAGTTCATATTGTTGTTCCTCCTATGGAACTGCAATCCCCTTCAGCTCCTTGGGTCCTTTCTCCAGCTCCTTCATTGGGTACATTGTGCTCAGTCCAATGAATGGCTACAAGGATCCACCTCTGTATTTGTCAGGCACTTGTGCAGCCTCTCCAGAGACAGCTATAACAGGCTTCTGTCAGTAAGCACTTGTTGGCATCCACAGAAGTGTCTGGGTTTGGTGATTGTATATAGGATGTATCCCAAGGTAAGGCAGTCTCTGAATGGTCATTCTTTCAGTCTCTGTTCCACAGTTTGTCTCTGTAACTACTTCTGTGAGTATTTTGTTCCCCCTTCTAAGAAGGATTGAAGTATCCACACTTTGGTCTTCCTTCTTCTTGAGTTTAATGTGGTTTGTGAGCTGTATCTTTGGTATTCTGAGCTTCTGGGGTAATATCCACTTATCATTGAGTACATAAAATGTGTGTGCTTTTGTGACTGGGTTACTTCACTCAGGATGATATTTTCTAGTTCCATCCATTTGCCTAAGAATTTCATAAATTAATTGTTTTTTGATAGCTGAGTAGTAAATTATGTAAATGTACAACATTTTCTGTATCCTTTCATCTGTTGAGGGGCATCTGGATTCTTTCCAGCTCCTGGCTATTATAAATAAGGCTGTGATGAACATAGTAAAGCATGTGTCCTTATTAACTGTTGGAGCATCTTCTGTGTATATGCCCAGGATGCAATCCCCATCAAAATTCCAACTCAATTCTTCACAGAGTTAGAAAGAGCAATTTGCAAATTCATCTGGCATAACAAAAAACCTAGAATAGTGAAAACTATTGTTAACAATAAAAGAACTTCTGGTAGAATCACCATTCCTGATCTCAAGCTCTACTACAGAGCAATTGTGATAAAAACTGCAATGTATTGGTATAGTGACAGGCAGGTAGATCACTGGAATAGAATTGAAGACCCAGAAATGAAACCACACACCTATTGTCACTTGATCTTTGACAAAGGAGCTAAAACCATCCAGTGGAAAAAAGACAGCATTTTCAACAAATGGTGAAGGCTCAACTGGCAGTTTGCATGAAGAAGAATGAAAATTGATCCATTCTTATCTCCTTGTACAAAGCTTAAGCCCAAGTGGATCAAGGACTTCCACACAAAACCACATACACTGAAACTAATAGAAGAGAAAGTGGGGAAGAGCCTTAAGCACATGGGCACAGGGGAAAATTTCCTGAACAGAACACCAATAGCTTATGCTCTATGATCAAGAATGGACAAATGGGACCTCATAAAATTGCAAAGTTTTTGTAAGGCAAAAGATATTGTCAATAGGACAAAAAGTCAACCAACAAATTGGGGAAAGATCTTTACCAATCCTACATCTGATAGAGGGATAATATCCAATATATACAAAGAACACAAGAAGTTAGACTCCAGAGAAAGAAATAACCCTATTAAAAATGGGGTATAGAGCTCAACAGAGAACTCTCAACTGAGGAAACTCAAAGGGCTGAGAAGCACTTAAAGAAATATTCAATATCCTTAAGATATCAGGGAAATGCAAATCAAAACAGCCCTGAGATTCCACCTCACACCAGTCAGAATGGCTAAAATCAAAAAACTCCAGTGACAGTGGATGCTGGCAAGGTTGTGGAAAAAGAGGAACATTCCTCCATTGCTGGTGAGATTGCAAGGTGGTAGAACCACTCTGGAAATCGATTTGGCGGTTCCTCAGACTAATGGACATAATACTACCTGAAGATATATATTCATTTTTATTATATGTTGATAACACAGATTCCTTCAACAATAAGAAGTAACTGATCACAGTACTTGCCAAAAACATTTTACTAAGAATTTACTGTTTTGTTCAGAATAGCAATCTGTAAGAAATATTGTTGTCAGAAAGAAATTTGATTGGCAACATAAACTATTTATCTCATTTTTAAACCTGTTATATTTTCCAATCCTATCTGAAAAAGGTTTCATTTGAATGGGAAAATCTGGGCAAAGACAACGTAGCTGTATCCATGTCACAAAATTTTATATAAGCAACAGTCAATGATGCAATCTTGCTGAATTAAACATTAGTATCTAGCTATCACTTTTTAATTCCTCCTCATCTCACTGGGGGTCACTAGATGGCCCTGTCAGCTTCCTCCTCCTCAACCACAGCTTGACATATCTTCTCTACATAGACTCCCCATTGATTCCTCTCTGTTTACAAAAATCTTCAAAGTGGAAGCATATGGCCTGCAGATATATTCAACATACTATATTGAAGCGTAGAGAGAAGCATGCACAATTCCTGTGTTTTTGTTAGGGGAAAATAGCAAAGAACTCTTTAGTAATAATGTAGCCTACAATTGACTGGAGGATATAAGTAGAATCATGCATATTTAATCAAGTAAGCAACTGTGGTAATGATTATTTTAAAGAAGCTGTGAAGATGATAGACTGAATGAAAGAGCAGAATAGTCTCTCTTGTAGTTTTCTCTTGAGTACACTGCAATGGGATGTTAGTGAGTACACTGCAATGGGATGTTAGTGAGTACACTGCAATGGGATGTTAGTGAGTACACTGCAATGGGATGTTAGTGAGCACACTGCAATGGGATGTTAGTGAGTACACTGCAATGGGATGTTAGTGAGTACACTGCAATGGGATGTTAGTGAGTACACTGCAATGGGATGTTAGTGAGCACACTGCAATGGGATGTTAGTGAGCACACTGCAATGGGATGTTAGTGAGTACACTGCAATGGGATGTTAGTGAGTACACTGCAATGGGATGTTAGTGAGTACACTGCAATGGGATGTTAGTGAGTACACTGCAATGGGATGTTAGTGAGTACACTGCAATGGGATGTTAGTGAGTACACTGCAATGGGATGTTAGTGAGTACACTGCAATGGGATGTTAGTGAGTACACTGCAATGGGATGTTAGTGAGTACACTGCAATGGGATGTTAGTGAGTACACTGCAATGGGATGTTAGTGAGACCAGGATGAGAGATCAACTGTATCATCCAGCTTTAGCAATAGAAACTTCACATGGTAGGAGAGAAGTGAAATGCAACTGGAGAGAAGGGAGGCATGGCTCAGCAGTTAAGAGTACTGGCTGCTCTTCCCTGGGCTCCATTCCCAGCAAGGAAATCATGGCTCCTAATAATCCCTATCTCCAGTCCTGGGGTATCTGACACCCTAATTTGACACTGAGGGATACCTGGAATGTATTTGGTGTACAGCCGTGGAGGCAATCACTCATAAAGCTAAAAAAAAAAAAAAAAAAAAAAAAAAAGAATGCAACTGGAAAGAAATTATGGGTTGAAGGAACATAAATTATGTAAGTTCATGTGAAAAGAAATGTTGATGTTTTAAAGAGGATTTTTTCTTTTTTTGGCCATTTTTAGAAGATGAGAACATTTTTTAATACAACACCTCAAGTTGCCAAATATTTAAAACTGTGATCCATTACGTATCGAATTTATCTCAACTCTTTGAGCTGACAACCCTTAGCCTGTATTTACCTGTGGCTACTAGCTAATGAGAGGTATGGCCATAAACACTCTCTGTTGTAAGTACAACATATGCTACTTTAAAAATTACTTTTAAGTTTCCATCACTCTTTCAATTTTATTCTAATGTTCATTTTAATTGAAAATACTTATTGAGGGTATTTGGTCAAAACTCTGTAGGCTCTTGATGAGAGTTCCGTGGTTTTCAGTGTTTTTGGTACTGGAGCCTAACTTGATTTTCAATTACAATTTCCCTTTCCTCTTCCTTCACGCTTTGTGAGCTCCTGCTCCACAGAAAGAGCTGCTGGCTCCTTAGCTTGCCCAACTCTACTCACTTTCTGAAACTAATCTCAGCCAGGAGTCATTTCACCTTCTCTGAACCCTCATAATGAGAGTTGATACTTTATAGCCCTTTAAGTTCTTTGAGGGCAGAATTCATTATCCAATTCATTTTATGTCCCCTGTAATGCATGGGATATACATTCCAAGGAGATGTGTTGAAGCAAGGAAGAAAGAAGGAGAAATATCAACTCTGTGAGAAAAAAGACATTCCTTCACCTTTGCTGTCTAAAGGTTCAGGCTGATGGGGAGGCACCAAGCTATACAAATTAATTCTTTTAATAATCTCATTTGAAAATGTGCTTCTTTTAACATGATATTTCATGACTAGAGCTGGCTTAGCATACCAGAGTGGCTTTTTTTCCTGTGGCATAGTAACATGTGGAATTTTACTTCGGTAAAAGAACATCTTCAGATTACAGAAGGACTAGATTATAACAAACAAGGAAACTGGAGAGCAGACATCAGATTTGGGTTTCAGCCCCTGCTCTGATGCTGTACATTTGTAGCTTTTCTGTTATTCCAATGTTTAAAATGATTATATGAATATAACTAAATGAAATATGAAATATACAAAGAATTTGTGATAGTGTCTGGCTATAATAAATTTTCTACATACTATTCCTTATTATTAATCTATTTTATGTCTTCTGAAGGCCTAATTACAATATATATATATGTATATATATAATACACATACACACACACACATATATATATAATTTGTTTACGTTTATGTATGAAATTTCATTTCTAACTTTTAATTTTTTCTTGCTGTTTTTATCAATTTATTTACTTTATATCTTTTTTTTTCATGGAATTATATTCTTTTTTTAATTTTTAATATTTTTATTACATATTTTCCTCAATTACATTTCCAATGCTATCCCAAAAGTCCCTCATAGCGCCCCCCACTTCCCTACCCACCCATTCCCATTCTTTTGGTCCTGGCATTCCCCTATATTGGGGCATATAAAGTTTGCAAGTCCAATGGGCCTCTCTTTCCATTGATGGCCTACTAGGTCATCTTTCGATACATATGCAGCTAGAGACAAGAGCTCCGGGGTTCTGGTTAGTACATCATGTTGTTCCAACAATAGGGTTGCAGATCCCTTTAGCTCCTTGGGTACTTTCTCTAGCTTCTCCATTGGGAGCTCTGTGATCCATCCAATAGCTGACTGTGAGCATCCACTTCTGTGTTTGCTAGGCCCCGGCATCATCTCACAAGAGACAGCTATATTTGGGTCCTTTCAGCAAAATCTTGCTAGTGTATGCAATGGTGTCAGCGTTTAGAAGCTGCTTATGGGATGGATCCCTGGATACGGCAGTCTCTAAATGGTCCATCCTTTCATCACAGCTACGAACTTTGTCTCTGTAACTCCTTCCCCGGGTGTTTTGTTTCCAATTCTAAGAAGGTGCACAGTGTCCACACTTTGGTCTTCATTCTTCTTGAGTTTCATGCGTTTAGCAAATTGTATCTTATATCTTGGGTATCCTAAGTTTTGGGCTAATATCCACTTATCAGTGAATACATATTGTGTGAGTTCTTTTGTGATTGTGTTACTTCACTCAAGATGATGCCCTCCAGGTCCATCCATTTGGCTAGGAATTTCATAAATTCATTCTTTTTAATAGCTGAGTAGTACTCCATTGTGTAAATGTACCATAATTTCTGTATCCATTCCTCTGTTGAGGGACATCTGGGTTCTTTCCAGCTTCTGGCTATTATAAATAGGGCTGCTATGAACATAGTGGAGCATGTGTCCTTTTTACCGGTTGGGACATCTTCTGGATATATGCCCAGGAGAGGTATTGCTGGATCCTCCGGTAGTACTATGTCCAATTTTCTGAGGAACCGCCAGACTGATTTCCAGAGTGGTTGTACAAGCTTGCAATCCCACCAACAATGGAGGAGTGTTCCTCTTTCTCCACATCCTCGGCAGCATCTGCTGTCACCTGAATTTTTGATCTTAGCCATTCTGACTGGTGTGAGGTGGAATCTCAGGGTTGTTTTGATTTGCATTTCCCTGATGATTAAGGATGTTGAACATTTTTTCAGGTGCTTCTCTGCCATTCGGTATTCCTCAGGTGAGAATTCTTTGTTCAGTTCTGAGCCCCATTTTTAATGGGGTTATTTGACTTTCTGGAGTCCACCTTCTTGAGTTCTTTATATATATTGGATATTAGTCCCTTATCTCATTTAGGATAGGTGAAGATCCTTTCCCAATCTGTTGGTGGTTTTTTTGTCTTATTGATGGTGTCTTTAGCCTTGCAGAAGCTTTGTAGTTTCATGAGGTCCCACTTGTCAATTCTCGATCTATATCTTAATCATAGCATTTCCTCCCTGTGTCTTCCTTTCCACTCACCTCCATGCCATCCTCTGACCCTCCCTTTCTCCTTAGAAAAAGCTCAGAGAAAGGGGAGGCATCCTCCGGATGTCAACCTTGTGGCCTCCCTTCCCCCCAGCCTGGAACCTGCCTGCTCAAGGGTGGAGCTCCCGGCTCATTCATTCGTCCTGCCATGCCTACCTACTGCTGGAACCTGCCTTTGCTGCCTGGAGGCACACACGTCCTGCTACTGGACCCTGAGTTACTTGGCGGGAAGTTGGGTTCCCTCCCCCTTCCTTTACAACTGGGTGTCTGAAATTAGTAAAATTGAGCCTTGATCAGAACTTGTTGTCCTGGCTCCATTCTTTTCTTCCGCCCCGTCTAGATTCTTCTCTTTTCAGCCTGAACTGCCTTTCTCAGTGAACCGTTCGTGTTGTGGACTGCGGGCGGGCCGCAACAAACCTGCCTTAGCATATCAAGTTGCAGTAGGACTAGGTGCATCTTCTCCTATTGTGACTAGACAAGGGAGAAGTAAAGAGAAAGGGGTCCAAAGGCAGGTCACTGAGTCAGATACCTCCCCTGCTCCTGTTGTTAGGAGTCTCACATGAAGACCATCAGCTATAACTTTTAACATTATTTGATTAATGTTGGTACAGTTGCCTTGTGTTTTATCCATAGTCTAATAATTTTATGCTTGGTATATTTTGTAGGACTTTCTAATAAATTAATACTAAGAATCTGAGTTACTGAATCTTTTTCTTAAGTTTGCTCTGGAACTCATCAGATTGATCATTAAATATTCAGAAATTAAGAAAAATGTGCATATACTTACATATAAAGGGGGATATAGTAAAGGGAAAACCAGAAACCAGGGGCAGTGTTAATTAAATAATGAAGAAAAATCCGTCAGAGCTGGAAGTTAGTCAGAGAAAACTACTACAAAATATCAGTAAAACAAAGTAGAAAAAAAGAACCAAGAAACAAAATCACACCAAGACACAACTCAGTATAAACCGACAGTCCTAGAACTCAGCATCCTGGATGAGATTCTAGAAGACCCATAGGAAAGAAGGATAAAGTTTTGCTAGTGTGGCAGGGACCATCACTCATCCTTCAAGGTTAACTCCCATTCCTGAATTCCTTCATTATGCTTCTACAATTGCAAATCCGATCATTTACTTATTATTATTGGTTATTTTATTTATCTACATTGCAAATGTTGCCCCCTTCTAGGTCTCTGCTCCGCAAATCCCCATCCCATCCTCCCTCTCCTTTGTCTCTATGAGGGGGCTCCCCTACCCACCTACTCATTCCCACCTCACCACTCTAATATCCCTTTATATTGGGATATCAAGCTTCCACAGGACCAAAGGATTCCCCTCCCACTGATGCCAGATAAAGGCCATCCTCTGCTACATACATAGTTGGAGCCATAGGGCTGTTCCATGTGTACTCTTCGGTTGGTGGTTTAGTCTCTGAGAGCTATAGAGGGTCTGGTTAGTTGATATTGTTGTTCTTCCGATGGGGTTGTAAACCCTTCAGCTCCTTCAGACCTCATCCTATCCTAAGTCTTCCATTGGGGTCCCTTGGCTCAGTCCAATGGATGGCTGTGAATATCTATATCTGTATTGGTCAAGTGCTAGTAGAACCTCTCAGGGAACATCCATACAACATACCGGTCTTCTGTCAGCAAGTGCTTCTTTGCACTGAAACATGAGAGCTAGTAAAGCAATTAGGAATATCATCTCAAACATGTAAATGCTCAGTGATTTTACTGTTATGTAATTTGCTGTATGAGGTTTTAAAGAACATACTAAGAGAGACAAATTTAAAACACATACACACAGAGAAGCTATGTGGTTCAATAGTCTAGTCAATGCAGGGTGCAGTTGTTTGCAAGTTCTGTGATGAGAACTATGTTTGAAGGACAGAGAAAAGCAATTCTTCTTGGGAGCTGCCGATTAGAGACTTGTGAGGAGATTTCTAAATGTGCTTTGAAGAAACTGAGTAGTTTAGAGAACTGTCAATATCCACTAGACAGTGCTGAAGGCACATGTGGAGAGATACCATTGAGAGACTGGAAAGAAAGGAATGTTTAAAAAGGAAGATATCTACACAAAGGAAACCATATTTTGAATATGCTTTGCAAATCTAATTAAGGAATAATCAAATAACAATAGTTATGTAAAGTTGATTAATCAAACATTAGTATAGTAGTGTTCTGAAATCTAAATTTGAGTGAAATAATAATGTTAGACCATAAATACAAAGGAATGCAATGATAATAAATTTTGTTTAGAACAGATATATACATTTGAAATTTTAAAAATTTACTTAGAAAAATGA
The DNA here is from genome assembly GCF_978045245.1 of Mus caroli. Lineage (NCBI taxonomy): Eukaryota > Metazoa > Chordata > Mammalia > Rodentia > Muridae > Mus > Mus caroli. The sequence continues at coordinate 32,790,243 of NW_028227273.1, forward strand.
TGAAAACACACACACACACAAAGGCAAATGAATTGAAAGACATGCTAAGTCTCTGAAACTGAGAATCTGACAGATCCCCACATCTTCCATCCTTGCAGGTCTCCTAGCTTCAGAGCTTTCTATCATCATAAGGAAATTCCATATGTATTAAGTTTCCATGAACAAAGTGCCTGGCTTGTTAAGTTTTTCTCAAAGGAGCTTGGTCTGTGGTTGTCTTCCTTAAATTTTTAGTTAAATATTTTTGAGAATTTTATATATAAATACTGTATTTATATCATTTCCAATTCTTTTTATAACCCCTCTGTTTTCCCCCATATCACTCCTACTCCTTCCAAAATTCATGACATACTCGTAAACTATTGTTACATAAATATCTTTATCTATATACATATATATGAATACATTTACACATATGATGTTTAAATGCAGCAATTATTGAGTTGTATGTATACACATTGCTTGTATGCACATGTGTTTAGGCCTAGCCACCTAGAACTTAATAATCTATGGGGGATTGCCCTTGTGGAAGGCTGAATCTTTCTCTGTCAGCATCATTTATTGTCTGTAATTCTTCACTTTGGAAAGGGAATTGTGATTTACCCATCCATACTGGAAGGCCAACTGGTATTATGATTGTGCAGCTCTTATGTATCCATATTGTTGATAATCTATGGTTGCAGGTATTGTGACCTATATAGAAGACACTATCTTTAAGCAGAAGTCCTGGTCCTCTGGCTATGAAAATATTTTCACTCCTTCTTCCTTTATGTTCTCGTGTCTTTCAATACTGTTATACACATATCCATTAGGCCAGGCAGCCCAGGAGCAGCTGCCCTCTTCATTTGACCCCTTGTGGATTTTTGTAATGGTCTCCATCTGTTGCATATAGAGTCTTTATTCTTGTAACAAATATTAGAGGCATATTTATCTGTAGGTGTATACGGATAAATATTTAGAAGACAGTTACAATTTATATTGGCTTAGGAAAGTGGCAGTACCAAACATTTAGCTGAAGAGTTGCAATAGAAACTCTGATAAATTGTATGACAAAAATTGTAATACACTAGTCAGGTATGGTAGCACATGCCTTTACTCCAAGCACTGGGAAGGCTGAGGTAAATAGATCATATTTATCACCAAACATAAAACTCAACTTTAAGTAGATCAAAGACCTCAAAGTCAGGCCAGATACACTGAATCTGATAGAAGATAAAGTGGGGATAGTCGTGAACTTACTGGCACAGAAAGATATTCTGAACGGAGCACCAAACCACAGGAATTAAGAACAATCACTAATAAATGGGACCTCATGAAATGCAAAAGTTTCAGTATGGCAAATCACACCATTGTTTGGATAAAGTGGCAGCCTACAGAGTGAGAAAAGGTTTTTTTCTAGCTACACATTTAATAGAGAGTTAATTTCCAAAATATACAAAGAATTTTTAAAATGTTCATGAAGAGCACAAATAACTCAATATCAAAAAATGGGTTACATTTTTATAAAATGTAAATAAATAAATAAATAAAAGTTTCAAAAACAGACACTCAAATGGTTGAGATACAAAAGAGATTTCAATGTCTTTGTTCATCAGGGATGAAAATCAAAACTACTTTGAGATTTTTATCTGGTACCATTCAGAATATTCAAGATCAACAAAACGAGTTTTAGCTCTTTTATGAGGGCTCATTGCTGGTGGGTGTTCATGTGTTTACAGCCACTATGGAAATCAGTGTGGCATTTCATCAGAAAGATGGGCATTGATCTCCCTCATGATGAACCTATACCACTCTTGGGCATATCCCCAATGGAAGCTTCATCATACTACAGAGACACTGACTCAACCATATTCCTTATTGCTTTATTCATATTAGTCAGAAATTAGAAACAAACTAGATGCTCATCAATGGTGATTAGCTAAAGAAAATCTGGTATATTTACACAATGAAATATTACTCAGCTGTTAACAATGAAATCATGAAATTCTCAGTTAAATAGATGAAACTAGAACCAAATCCTGAGTGTCATAGTTCAGACTGAGAAAGACAAATACTGTATGTATTCTCTTACATATGGATGTCAGTTGTTAAGTCCTATAAACTACTCATATAAGTTTTGATAAACAAGCAGGTCATAACCAACGAAGCTGGGTATAGAATAAAGGTCTAGTGGGTAGGCAGAGATCTACACAAGAAGAGGGAGTAGACTATATAGTATGGATAAAAGCAGGACAGAAAAAGGAAGTCAAACAGGGAAGGGAGAAAGGAGAGGAAAGCATAAAATTCAGGAAGGTGACCCTCCACATATTAACAGTAAGGTCTCAGATTAATACCTACACAACTCACTGGACATGGACAAATAGAGATGGTACATAACCTAGAGGCTTCATCTGTATGGATTAGTATTCATGGTCCTGGAAGGCACACTTCATACTACCCAAGGAGAAAGACAAGCCAACCCGGCTATGTACCCTTTGGTCTACAATAATGAACTACTTGCAAGATACACTGACATAATAGTGACACAAAACTTGTAGGTGTAATCAACCAAATCTGATGTAAGTTAAGGGCCATGAGATGGAACCCATTATCCAGTGCTATTTGGGTGGCCAAAAGCTTGAGACTGGATAGGTCAGGGACCCAGGGGAACATCAAATACTAATGTTCTGATAAACCATCATACCAATAAATAACTCCTAATGACACTTTACTCTACTTGTTGATCTGCCCTTGCTTATTATAGAAGATTCCTCCTTTAGCAGATGGGAAACAGAGTTCCAGATGTGGAACGTAATAGGCCTAGGAGTGCTCAGCCCTACAGGGGATGTCTCCATCGCAATCTTCCCCTGTGGGTTCAGGAAACTCTGCACAAGTGGAGGCAGAAAGAATGGAGGAGCCAGAGGGCACGAAGGACACCCTAGAGCTGAAAGGAGAAGTGGATACAGGCCCCCATCCCTAGCCTAGAATATACTTATGATTGATAGCCACTTACAAATTAAAGATTACCTTTCTTCATGTGAGTCTCTCTGGGAGAAAAACACCACTTTTACATGTAGGCCCCAAGCCCAGTAGTAGATGCCCAGCATAAAACCAATTCAAAGACACTGTGGGAGGTTCTTTGTCTCCTAAGGGCAAGCCAGTGCACTGCTTTCCTCTCTCTATTTCCTTACCGTTTCTCCTCCCTATTTCATTCCTTCCTTCTTTCCTTCCTTCCATCATTTCTTCCTTTCACCTTCCCTCTCCATCTTTTTTCTCTTTCTTTCCTTCTTTCTTTCTTGCCTCTCTCCTCCCTCCCTTTCTTCTTTCTTTCTTTCTTTCTTTCTTTCTTTCTTTCTTTCCTTCCTTCCTTCCTTCCTTCCTTCTTTATTTTAAGGCTTCCACTTTTAGATATTTATGGTATCATGTGTGTGAGTATGTGTGTGTGTGTGTGTGAATGTGTCTACCTCTATACAAGTTTCATGGGCTTTTGTTGGCTCCTTTTACAATTATTATTATTATTATTATTATTATTATTATCACTCCAATTTTTATTCCCCGCCCCCTATCCACCTTCCTACTGCTTCACATCCTATTTCTTCTAGCCACCTCCCTGTCTCCATGCAGATGTTCCTACCCCCCACCCCACCTAACCTCAAAATTACCTGGGGCCTCCAGTCTATTGAAGGTAAGGTGCATCATCTCTGAATGAACACAGACCCAGAAGTCCTCTACTGTATGTGTGTTGGGGGCCTCATATCAGCTGGTGTATGCTGTCTGTTTGGTGGTCCAGTGTTTGAGAGATTTTGGGATTCCAGATTAATTGAGACTGTTGGTCTTCCTACAGGATCGTCCTTCTCAGCTTCTTTCAGCCTTCCCTAATTCAACAACAGGAGTCAGCTGCTTCTTTCCATTGATTGAGTGCAAATATCTGCATCTGACTCTTTCAGCTGCTTGTTAGGTCTTTCAGGGTCTTTTTGTGAGCACTCAATAGCCTCATTAACAATGTGAGGCATTGAGACCTCCTCTTGAGCTGGATTCCACTTTGGGCCTGTTGCTGGATCTTCTTTTCCTCAGGCTCCTCTACATTTCTATCCCTGTAATTCTTTCAGACAGGAACAATTATGGGTCAGAGATGTGACTGTGGGATGGCAACCCCATTCCTCAGTTGATGTCCTGTTTCCTGCTGGAGGTAGGTTGTACAAGTTCCCTCTTCCTACTGTCATTTCATTTCATCTAAGATCCCTCCCTTTGAGTCCTAAGAGTCTCCCCGCCTCCCAGGTCTCTGGTGCATTCTGGAGTGCCCCCCAACCTCCTACCTCCTGAGGTTGCCTGTTTCCATTCTTTCTGCTGGCCCTCAGGGCTTCAGTCCTTTTCCCTCATCCAATACCAAATCAGATTACCCTCTCCCTCCAATTCCCCCCACTTTCCCTCCCACCCTCCCTCCCTCCCCACTTGTGTATTGTTTGTTTGGTTTTGTTTTTTGTTTTTTTCATATTCTGATTTGTTTTTTATTAATCTTATTATATTTTGTTATTACATCTTACATACATGTTTTCCCACTACGGAGAGACACAAATTTTATATACTGGATATAAGGGATATGGAAAAGAACTAGGAGGAGGAGGGTGAAGGGTAATTGTAATCAATATATTATATGAAAAATGTTTTTAATAAACAAAAGAAAGAACTTATTGGAACTTTGTTTTATAGCAAGTGTTATAGTTTACATCTAAAAGGAAAATTTGTAGCTAATAAAAATTACATGGGGGTAAGGGGAGGGATTCTTTGAGGGGAAGATCAGAGAGGGGTCAGAAATGGGATAATAAATAAATAAATAAATACATAAATAAATAAGTAAATAAATAGCAGAAAAGTGTTAGATTGAAATAGGAAAGGTGATTGGAGGAATGAGAGTAACAAGCATATATTAATTGTATGTATCAACTTAACAAAGACAAAATCAAATTAATATTATAAATTAAAAAGAGAAAATAGGCTAAATAAAATAAAAGTTCAAATAATATAAAAATACATTTGAAGAAATAAAATACAAAAGGGTGTTATTAAGTATACTAATCATGAATAAATACCTAATTTGAAGTAGAACCTCAAACACATGCTGTTTCCAAGAAAATATGACAATGAGACAAATGAGCACCAAATACTTGTAACAAAAGGAAAATAAAAATTCTAATTATTGTACAACAAAATGAGATTTGCCCCTGAGAGCACTAAAGCAGATTAAGAAGAGAATCATTGGCACTAAAATGAGGAAGATAACAACTGATATAGAGCTACATAAACAAACAGCAGAACGGCCATAGGTAAGACCAGAAAACTAGAAATATGTTAAGTTCAGAAAGTGGAAGAACACTCCAAATTTCATTAGTTTCTCGGGATTGGAAAGGAACAGTCAGTAAGATCTCAGTACTTGTCTCTTCTCAGTTCTGTAATTTATGAACAGAGTAGAGGGAGCGCTAACTACATATCTCACGCTTGTGGGTTTCATTTTAATGCTTTCAAATTACACTCACATGTTTGTGAAGATGATAAAAACACCCATTAGAAAGCATATGTATGAAATTCTTAGAATGAGGATTATTTTGATTATGGTAGTTCAGTAAACAACCTAAAGAGTAAAGATTACGTAACAGTTGTGCATCCTGGGACCTTCTGCATGGGCTTGTCTGAATTCACACTAATTGCAAATAGACACACAGACTTTATGAAATGAAATATCTTCAATTTTAATTTTACATTTGTAGTAAGTTTATTTCAAATGAGAGACAAAAACTGAAACTATATTAAACTTCATATTTAACTTCATAATTATAACTTCATAAACTTTATAGTAACTTCATAATAAAAAACATTAAACAAAAATTAAGCAGTTGTTTTTTAGAAGACTATTATTTTCAGAAAATAGAAGATATCTTTTTTCTTGATAAAATAACAAAATATTTTGAAAATGTAAGTTCAGTTATTCATTGCTATGGGCTGATTGCTAAAATCTCTGCGGGAATTAACGAAACTGCAGCTGTTTCTCCTATTTGTACACTATTTGTGATGATTCTCTAAGCAACTAGCCTTCTCAGAAGCAAATCACTTTGCTACAAAAATACATGAATTGAAAAAAAAATCCTAATACTTTTGGTCTGGCTGTCAGGTCCATTTTAATTGAAAGGTCTGACTACATTCTTTTTATGAGAGGTATGTATGAATTAATGAGACTCTAATTTGATCCTTATTTTTCTTTATGACTTTTCTCTTGCAAAATTCTTCTAGTTAAAATACAATTTTACAAGTTCAAACTAATTTAATGAATACTTTAATTGGAATTATACTAAGCTGGAGAGAATTACCATATTTATAGCCTGCATAATTCCCACCCTGCACATTTCATGTCTTTATGTAATCGAATCCAGCTTATATATGTTAGTATTGCATACTTCTCTGTTTAAGCAATATTTATTATACTTCTGAAATATTATTGACACTTTATTAGATATAGTTTGAACTTAGTACATTAATATTTCTATTATTCACCAATGAATCAAAAAGACCTTTTAACATCTAATGTTACCTTAGGTGTACTTTATTTTATTTTGTCAGTTTTTCATCAGTCTTAAATGAGAAGATAATTTTGATATGTATCATTTCTTGTCTTATTGCATTGGATAGAATGAAGTTAAGTACCAAAATGACCATTGTTCTGGTCTTGTTTCTCCAAAATGTATGTTACTTGTACTACCTGTAAAGCTAACAGTCCCTGCTTGTTTACTTGAAACAGATAAAATCCATCATTTTAAAGAGATGCTTATGGGCCTCTGTTTTGCTAAGTGCCTTTTTAGTACACTGTTTGCTTCATCTAACAGTCTGAGATGATTAAATGACTTTTAATTTCATTCTGTTGTGATACACACAAAATGTTTCTGCATTATGTGAAGGACTATTTGGATCTAGTTAGATACTTTTAATAATTTACTGAATTCTATTAGTATTGGTATTTTTATAGCTAATGTTTTATTATAAAATTTTTCTCAGTGCCTTATTTACCTATGAAAACTATTTTTAAACATAAAGAATATATAAGATTTACTTCACATAGACATTCTGTGCAAAGAAAGTATTCAATTTTTAAAATATTTGTATTAATTTATAAGTAACATGGCATGAACAATAATTGTACTTTATTTTTAATTTTAAATTTTTTTCTGATTTTTGAGATAGAGTCTTTCTACACTGTAGTTGGACTTTTGGTTACTTTGTGGGTTCTTCTTTTTTCCATTCTTTCTCATCTCTCTTCCACCACACTTTTAAACCCCTAACACAGCCCTGGTTTTTGAAATGCTGAGGCCAGCCTGGCCTCAAACTTAGCGATCCACATACCTTTGCCTCCTCAGTTCTTGGAATAAGGTTATACACCACCAAAAATTGTATTTACATCTAATATTTCTAATGTTTTAGGTACATGTGTGTGCCTGTGTATAATTTACCTGGATGGATTTTGTAATTCTTGACATTTTTAATTGGAATTATACTTTTCCTATTTGAGTCCATTAAATTCATATAAAAATACTGGCATAATTTCACACACACTAAAGTTTAAAAATTGTATGCCCTTTTTAAAAAAAACATTAAATACTACTTATAAATGTTATGTTATCTTCATTTTATTACCTGTGGTATGTAATCTTGGTTGAATCTTGATGCACTTGGAAGAGAGGTTATTAGATGAAAAATTGCCTCTATCAGATTAGCCTGTCAACCTTCCTATGGAGATATTGTCTTGACTGATAATTGATATAAGAAGTTACAATCAGCCTACAGTGGGCTTTACTATCCCTAGACAGGTAACCTGGGCTATGTCCGAAAATGCTGAGTCTGAGGGCATAATCTTCCATGGTTTCTGCTGCAAGCTGCTGCCTGGACTTCCTGTTTTGGTTTCCTTTGATGGCCTCTAATCTCTAAGCCAAATAATCTCTTTCCTCCCTAATTTGTTTTGGTCATAATATTTTATTACAACAACAGAAAAGCAAACTAGACTATCATTAATTAGTTTCTTAAAGAGTTGAGAATGATTTGATAGTTATGTATTACCAGTTACATTTTATAGCATTAATATTTTGCTTCTCTTTGTATAAACTTATGACTCTTTTGTTTACACGCACAAATACACACATGCATGCTGATGGAGGTAGAAGCCAGAAGGGGCTACCAACCTCCAAGGAACAAGAAGCTGTGAACGGCTTGACATGTAACAGGGAACAGAATTCTACTTGTCTCCAAAAGTGTCAACACTCATAACTGCTGGGCCATCTCTCCTGCCTCATATTTTCTCATACTTTACAAATAGTGAAGATTTAAAAATGGCAGCATAAGCTTTGTTCCAAGAAATGTCAGTCATCAAACCCACAGATTCTTTTTATTTTATTTTATTTGATTGGCTAGTTTATGTATTTACATTTCCAATGTTATTCCCTTTTCTCCTCTGGGACCTCCCTACTCCATCCCTCTGCCCCCTGCTTCTATGAGGGTGCTCTCCCACCCACCCACTCCCACCTCACTGCCCTGGCATTCCCCTACACTGGGGCATCAAGCCTTCATAGGACCAAGGACCTCTCCACCTCTCGATACCATCCTCTGCTACAAAAACCACAGATTCTTAATACTTTAGTTTTATGTGTCTAGTGGAAATGCAGTAGAAAACAATTGCAAAAAAAGAAAAAACGTGGAAAGTGGAATAAATTATAATTAAGAACATCAATGTTAAAACAAGGAGAGACTCAATTACTTGAAATATGCAATGTGTATATTGTAATTATTATAAAGTATTATAAATGGAAAGTTAAGTAATTAATAACATTTAGTTTGCTCCAATAATGCTTAGTTCCAAAGTGCAAAAAATAAATATGACACATATTTTAGAATTGCTAATATCAAAATTTCAGATCAAATGTAAATGTTAAATACTTGACAAGGTTCCAATTTATATTTATGTAATTTAAATTTTCTGTTTGAGAGTTTTATCAAATACTATCAAATGTTAACTTTTCTGTCAAAGAATGAATTATTTTCTATGTTCTCTGAAAGAATTTGAAATGTGCAATCTTCAGAAGGAGAATATTTTTGTCTGTGTCTTGTATGTATGCTAGTGTTTATTCATGTATATTTGGAGGACAATGGTGCCTGTCAGATGCCTTCCTATACTGCTCTCAACCTTATTTTACACCATATGTATGTATTTGTTCATTTTTATTCAGTGCATGCAAACATGTGTACTTGTGTATTCATGTATGTGTGCATGTGCATGAGTTTATTGTGTGTGCATGCTAAAGTGACCTTGAAGATGGAAGAAAAACTTGCTAGAACTGGTTTTCATTCTCTTCTTCTTTTTTTTTTTTTTATTTATTTATTACATGTAAGTACACTGTAGCTGTCTTCAGACACTCCAGAAGAGGGCGCCAGATCTCATTACGGATGGTTGTGAGCCACCATGTGGTTGCTGGGATTAGAACTCTGGACCTTCGGAAGAGCAGTCGGGTGCTCTTACCCACTGAGCCATCTCACCAGCCCTTCATTCTCTTCTTATACCATGTAAGTATGTGTATCCTGGGGATCAAACTCAGGTGGTCAGGTTTGGCTGCATTACCTGGTGAATGATCACATTTCCTACTACTTTAGTTTCTGAGATAGGACTTCTTACTGGAGGTCATGAATTCAGCAGAATTATCTGGTAAGTGAGCTCCAGAAGTCCTCCTGTCTCTGGTCTTCTAATGTTACGTTTATAGGAATATAGCTCTGAATAAGCCCTCTCCCCAGTTGTGAAGTAGAGAATCGTAGATGTTCACAGCCAAACTAAGTGTTCACTAGATACGTGTGCAGTGATAAAATAGTTGAAGCACTACCTCATTTCATCTTGTCTTTCTGTCTTTCTACCTCTTACTGCTAAGTCTTAGTCTCAGTTAGTAGTCATTAGTGACTAAGCTATTATGTGCGTGTGCATGTGTGTGTGTGTTTGTGATATGTTAGCTATCTATATCAGAGATTGATTCAGCTGTGCCACAAAATAAAGCCTTCTTATTTGTATACAAATTTGATGCTAACCATTTTTTTTTTTTGGAGAGCAATTCACACATCTGCCAACTAAATTTTACTCATACATCAAATTAGATGTTAAAACTGTTCCTTACCATCTGTATTCTATAAACTCTTGAATGGTAATTTGCCTTGATTATACAAAATATATTTTTTAAATGGAGAATCTATTTGTCTTAATCTGTGATCAATTTGTAATATGTTATCACGGAAATTATGAAGAGATGGGGGGAGTGGGTAAAAAAAATCAAGTGTGATTCTCTTTTCTACAAGACTCAACACCTTGCAGGTAGTTGGGCTTATTTAGTGATCTCTAGCCAACAGATATGTGCTTAAGTGACATGTGTTAGCCGAATGAATCCAGCCTAATCGTGGTTTTGTACTGTTTTCTCTGTTTGTGGAAATCTTGAATAATTTATACTGATATGTCAGAATTACAAGGTTGAAGTATCCTGGAACCCAGGATATCTACCATATTGATTATAGATGTCCCAGAAGTAGCTTCCACACATATCAACCTGACATGGAGAGAGAATGGACTCCTCTGGTCTTCAGTCATTGAGATTTTGGGGATTATTCATTATAGCATTTTGGTCACTTCAGAAAAATATATGAAGAACTCTGTTAACCTAGGCTTTAATTCAGCAGTAGGGAATTGATGAATACATTCTTATAATTATTCAGACACCATTTTTATTGAAATGACTGTAAAACATACTTATCTATGTACATATGTTAATTTAACATTTCATCGTTATGTACATTGTTTGCTTTATTTGAAACACGGATTATATCTGACCGTTCCAGTCATTTAACAGTTTTCAGATACATTAAGTGCATGGTGATGATTATATTTGACCTATAAATGTTGAACTCATCTGTTTCCTTTGTACCATTTGTCGCAGGACATGATGGATTATGCATAATGTGCTCCACCCATTGAATTTTGTTGTCATATTTTGTGCTTGTCAGTAGAATATGTAACATGAAATATTTATGTCTCCTGAGGAACCTTACATATGCATCTCAGCATTTGAAGTAGACAATGTTAGTAGTAAATATTTATTAATTGCAAAGAATGACATTGGAACTTAGGAGATGAACTGCACAAATAAGGAATTCCCATACTGCATGCCAACATACATATTGATGTTTAATACGTAATAAGTTTGACATCTCTGAATATAATTCTAGGCTTCTTTGCAGGAAGAATCCATAAACATATTGAAAGATACTATTAGGTTCATTTTTCTCTGTTTTTATTTTCCCTTCTAGGGGACCTAGAGAAGTAAAAACTTTTTATTAACTTTATTCCCTTTGAATATCCATTTGAAATTATTCACTCTTATATTGAATAGTTGTTAAAAAATTAATCTCTAAGTACAGCAAAAAAGTCTGTGACTATGTTCCCGACCATGTGGAACTTAGAATTTGGGGGGGAAGACATTCAAAATGAGTAATATGTGGGATAATTTCATAGAGTAATGATTTAGTAAGACCTGTTAGGGGAGATGATATTTGACTTAAGACCGGAATGGTGATATCTAATTGCAAAGCCTTTTATTCTCACCGTGCACCCGATATGATTCTTTTCTTTTTCTTCCCATGGAGCTCCATAACAAGCAGCGTTCCTCCAGAGTTTTTCTGCCATTCCTCAGGACCCTGTTTGAGTGCCAGATTTTTGCGAGCTGGCCAGAGGCTCACATGGACAGGTTATACCCGAGTGGCAGGCGGGAGCTGAAAGAAAGGGGAATTAGGCAGTGGAGAGAAAAATGGAGCTAAGTCAAGGTTCCTGATCAAAGCTCAAATGTTTAATGGCAAATGCGCTTATAAAGGTGGTGGTGGGAGGCCCATTCCGGCTAATTCATCCTTGGAGCCTGGAACCAGCTGCAGGTGATGTTGTGCAGGATAGGGTGTAGTCTCAGTATCTTGAGGGGGAACAGCGGCAGTGGCTGAACAATAGAGTGGTCTAGGGAGGAAGGCTCCACCCTAGGTAATCTCTTTAATGGCAGCAAGGTCAAGGTCTGGCTCAGTCGGCTTCAGGCTGGGGGGAGGTTACATCTAATAACCATAAAAATCAGGCACACACTTACTTTGGAGTCCATGGAAGACAGATATGACTTTGTGGTGCCTATCAGTTGATTGCACTGCCTCAGTTGCCAATTGTGGCGTTAGTACTTTGTCTTGAACATAGTCCTCTGGTGATTAGGGAATAGAAAACATTAACCAGTGGCTATTTCTGGTCTTAGTTTCCAATCTAGACACACCTGACATTAAATCTGTAGATGGTCTCATTTATTTTGAGGCAACGCTCTGCATGTTATAATAAATATGCAATCATATCAAAGTTGAGTATAAGATATTCAATTTCATGATACGATTATTTATTTTTTATTACCTGGGGCTACTACAATTCCTTCTAGGTGATCACTCGTAACCATTGTATTCTAATGTATTTCTTTTATCAATACTTTAAAAATAATTTAATTTACAGTAAATTAAATACTTTTAAAAAGTCAACTCAAGGACTGTTATTAATCCCATAGTCACATGTCTGAAGTTGTCTATTTTCTTCACTTGTTCTTAGAATGCTCTCACAACACTACAGTTCTTGTAAGTCTGGCAAGGCCCATTTACATATGTTCATGCTGTCTCTTTCTGCCTAAACCCATGGCTTATGAAAGTTCTTGTTTATGACATGTTCCATTTCTCTTCTTGTTTATGATATATTTCACTTAAAAGTCTAGGACTATCCTACTCCTTCTAGAATAGTCTTATCTGAATTGCTTCAGTCTCAATAAGACTGTATATGGACTCATTAAAACTCACAAGTATATAAAGTATCATAGCAAATATTATGATTTATACCTTGTTATCAAATTAAATGTTTTGTTTCATTTGCTTCAGGGTTTTAAAACAATGAATGCACTATAGAAACATTTCAATTCTGTCAGCTATTATTTCTCTGTCTTTCTCCCAAACTCCAAATCAACCACTACTATGAACTTGGCCCTTTCCTTCCTGTGACTTCTAAACCACCCTTTGCAATGGAATTGTAATCTTTATCTGAATTTGGAAAATGAAAGCTGGTAAAATTTATGAAACAAAAAATAGACTATTATCTGAATAGAGATTCATATAAAACGTATGAAATTTATTAATTATAATTTAAATAGTGATAATTGATATACTAAATATTTCTATGACTTTGCAATATTTTATATATTTTAAAGTCATATATATGGACTCATATGGTTTAATTTATTCTACCTTAATAATACAGCTCATGCTGAACTGATTTACTACTTTTATAATGATATATTATTGCATAATTAAACCATAACTTAAATACATATATATATGTATATACAGTTTTTACTATAAGAAGGTCTTATTGAATATTCTTCTAATATTTTATATATATTGATATGTAGGAGTTTGTCTAGATTTTAAACCAATGAGGACATTACTGAAATAAATGTTTAACATTATTATTTTACAAAAACATGTTTTCAAAGTACACTAGTATAATCTTAACAATTCCTTCTCACTCATATTACAAGATCCAATTGCTCTATTTTCATCGCTAAAATTGGTTAGTTCAAAATATGCTCAATATTTTTATGTGTATTTCCCTAAACTGACATATTTATATTTTTGGGTTAATATTACTTTTTGTTGAACTGTATATTAGGTATTTAACTCAGTCATATGAAGCTATTTATATATTTTATAGTAATATTTTATTTATTCTTTAAAACTTTCATACATGTATAGAATGTATCTTAATCATACTTTTTTTAATCTTTTTTTTCTCGTAGCACCTCAATTCAAATTTCTCCAGAACCACCTTTCCTAAAACATCTCCCTTCTATATTTTGTTTCGTCTTTTAAGTTCTTAAATTATGTATTATATTTTAATCAACTGAGCACAACTAGTGATACCTGTATGATCATTTTACTGTATCCTAACAGTATTTTACACCTAGATCTTCACATTGGTCTCTAACATCGTGCTATCTTAGGAGCCACGCAACCTCATGTATCCTATGCATGAATTCTCTAGTTCACGTGTCTGCCAAAGATGTTACCTTTTTATTTATCATTAGTTTACAAAAGCTGTCTTTCAGTAGCCTTCATCCTAGAAGTCATGTTTGTTTCTACCTATGGTTTCTGTATCTTCAAAAGGCTATCCCATCAGTGTTCTGCATGTAGTAGATAGCTTAGCTTTAAACATTTTGTTTTGTTCTCCTTTTACTTGGTTGAGTAGATAGTTGCAGGAATGAACAAATGATCGGATTAGCTGTATCATTTTTAAAGCAAGTTAATCATGATTAGTCAAGGAAACTTCTGCTCAGTCCTAACTGTTTACCTCATACTCTAAACAATTAAAGCTGTAAATTATCACCACTTGAAACTTACCTTTATATTTTCACTAGCTCTTATCTGCTCAACTCTGTTCAAGTATCATAGGAAACAAGAATAATGCTGGTGGGGGGGGTGCAATAGGAGTGGAGATTGCCCTTTATTTTAAGTGTCCTTTCACAGTAAAACACTGAGGAGCATTTATGCAAATGTTTGAATAACAAAGGCAATTGGTCTGATCACAACTCCCAAAGAGATGGCTCAGTGAATTAATTGTAAACAAAGTACAGCTCTTTATGGTGCAAGAACACTTAAATACTTGATTGTAGTCTGATAAACTATAAAGAGAAGAGTTTAATTTTAACTTTTCCCTGGTATACTGAGTAAAGTTTTAACAATCTGTGTTTCAATTTGCATTACATAAAAATAACATTAACAGATGTCAAGATGATTGTTTACAATTTGTACCCATAGGTTTTCAAAGCTGAAAACTTGTACTTTTAGAAAGTTTTCTTTTTCTAATTAAACCTTTGAATTGTGTATTACTAAATTGCTGAAGATTTGACATAGATTATATTGATGAACAAGACACTGTTTTCTGGATCATTTATATAACTTTTCTTAGTGTCCTATCTCATATAAAACTTTTAGAAATGTTGCAAAGGTCAAAAAACATAGCTGAGGGAGAATTCTCAGCTTTTGCATTTACCTAATGACCATATACTACAGATTATTTATTAAGAATTGATAATAATTTTAGGAATGTTTTAGTGAGAATCTCCTGTGTACTGCTCAGCCAACGATCACAGATTTTAGGAACCTAATACACAAGGATATGTACCTTGTTTATTCAACATCTTCTAAGATTTTAAAGAGATTTTCTGACAGATCATTGAGTTAAGGGTAGGCATTTCATCTTGAAAGCAGAAGTGAGATAAAGGAGATCAATGAAAGGGGAAGGGGAAGAGATTGGAAAGTAGTGGAGTATGAGGAGAAATATGATCGATATAAAATGCACACATATTTTAAAACTATATATATTTTTAAAAATAGAAAAATATTTTTAATAAAGTTTGAATGGAGGCTCATTATGTAGGACAGAGCCACTCTTAGAAGCTACATAAGGATATTAAATAAAAATCCTGGCGTTCATAGATTAGTCTGACAACTTGGTTAGAGAAATTTCTTTCCAAAGTAGGTAGAGATTATGGCATAAACTTATAGTCCAAGTGCTGAGAATGACTGTTGAATGTTCAGCCATAAACATCTAGATCATCTCCTCCAAGACTCAGGGAACTGTCATGATGGGAAAAGTTTGAAGAAGGAAGTGCTGTATTGTAGAGCATTGTTTTCTGACCATGAATTCTCAGCAGCTGGTATGTCTGCAAAAGACCTGCACATGATAGGGCTCTGCTGATATTCTACCATAGAGAGAGGTGAAACCCTCATCAAGGACTAAAATCATTGTCTCTGTTACAGGGAGTGAATAATTTTGAGAAGCAAATAATAAAGCTATGGTCTGTTAGGTTAAATTTATATATACTTCTGTTAGACAAGAAAATGTTCATTCAATGGGTGGAATAGAGCAGGGAGATCCTTAAGAAAGGACAGTAGCATCAGAGAGTTTATACTCTGGAGAGCATATCACTGCTTGGTCTATAGTATGATTCCCCCTTTTGGAAGGATTCACGTAGGAAAGAGTTTTTCTACAAAAAAGAAAAGTGACAGGGAGAAAGAAGAGCTCATCCAAAGGGCTGATCTATGGTAAGGCTTCTGTGTCAAGAGAACCATGACACAAAAACAGACTCAGAAAGGCTGTTAGTAAGGATGAGCTAGAACAGTAAAAGTGGGGGCAAATAAAGGGTTGCTGGAGGCTAGATTAGAATCAAGGGAGTAAGAATACTGACTCTGATTCAGGAGAGGTTCTGGACAAAGCACAAGGCAAGAGAGAAATTTGAGAAAAATCAGAACAGAGCTTTGTATTGGACCTTCTGGACACAGTTTGGAAATGAGACACAAATTCATTGTGGTAGGTAATAGGGTAAGAGCAGAATCATAAGTGACAATCATACAAGACACCAAGAGAACATATCACAGTCTAAGATCTTATGGAAGAAGTCTGTGTTCTATATCCTGGGAAATGGCTGGCTTGTCACACTGGGAATGAGTGACACCGTTCTTGGTAGATGGAGTCACCAGAGGGATTGTTAAAAAGTAATCAGTCTCTATTTTGTGGAATAGTTTGTGAAGAACTGGGATTAGATCTTCTTTGAAGGTCTGATAGAACTCTGCACTAAACCCATCTGGTCCTGGGCTTTTTTTAGTTGGGAGACTATTAATGACTGCTTCTATTTCTTTGGGGGATATAGGGCTGTTTAGATCATTAACCTGATCTTGATTCAACTTTGGTACCTGGTATTTGTCTAGGAACTTCTCCATTTCATCCAGGTTCTCCAGTTTTGTTGAGTATAGCCTTTGGTAGAAGGATCTGATGGTGTTTTGGATGTCTTCAGGATCTGTTGTTATGTCTCCTTTTTCATTTCTGATTTTGTTAATTAGGATGCTTTCCCTGTACCCTCTAGTGAGTCTGGCTAAGGGTTTATCTATCTTGTTGATTTTCTCAAAGAACCAGCTCCTTGATTGGTTGATTCTTTGAATAGTTCTTCTTGTTTCCACTTGGTTGATTTCGCCCCTGAGTTTGATTATTTCCTGCCGTCTACTCCTCTTGGGTGAATTTGCTTCCTTTTGTTCTAGTGCTTTTAGGTATGTTGTCAAGCTGCTAATGTGTGCTCTCTCTAGTTTCCTTTTGGAGGCACTCAGAGCTATGAGTTTTCCTCTTAGAAATGAAAAAAAAAAAAAGTAATCAGTCCACCTGTTGTGCCAGTACTGTTGGAAAGTTAAACTGGAACATTTATATGGCCAATTCATTGTATGATCTTGATGCTATGCCATTAGTCTTTGGCGTTTAACACTTGAAAGATTTTTAAAAGGAAATACTGGTAAGGCAAAATGATATATAGAATTTAATCACGGTAAACCGAAGAGGTCTGACTGTGGTAAACTGAAGCACAGAGAGCAGCGAGGAAGCTACATCAATAGCCTAGTAGGAACAAACTTAGGCTTAGACCTGGCAGGAACAGTGGGATGTGAGTAGGAGAGGCATAAGTGAGGGGATGAATATTGGAGGAAACTACAGTACTAAGCTCATCAGTATGTGTTGCCATGATGAGCTTAATGGTGTGGACAATGCCAGGACTAATTATACTCATAAATAGTGACTTGATATGAGTGGCACACATCCTCTTACCTAGAACGGGCTGTTGCAATAATAGTATACTAAACTTTCATTAGATTATATGATGTTTGTCATTCATGGTATATCTTAGATAGATTGTAAGGGACAGATGTTCCATGCAAGGACATGGGGAATCTATGTTGTACAAGTATCATGTTTTTATCCCCCTGTAGTAATTAAGACCAATCCCAGCATTCTGAGATCAACCTATGAAATTTCCCAGGCCTCCCCCTTTCTTTTCTTCAGCTAAACATCACACATTTCTTTCTCTACATTTCCTTGGTAAAAATTAGTAAATGAACCCATTTAACTTACAGTTTAGATAAAAGATCATATATATATATATATATATATATATATCAAACAAAACAAAACAAAAGTGACAAAACAACAATAAAAAAAATAAATAAAGCCAAACGCCAAAATCCCCCAAAATGAAGACTCAAATAAAGTAAAACAAAGGACAAAATGAATGGAATATATAAAAGCTAAAATAAAAACTAGAAGAAACACCTATGCACCCGTGCGTCTTCTAGACATCAAGGATAACAAAGAAACCCACACAAGCAATGTTGCAAACAAGCAACAGTGGCATGTCCAAAAGCTCACTACTCTACAATATCTGGTGTGAGATACCAAAATATTAGAAAGAAGATATCAGATTTGTACAGTTTAGAATGTCATGTAGGCAGGCCTCACTTGTGTCATGTGTCACTGAGCTTAGCTGCTATGAGTTCATGATGACCAATGCTCATGTAGTATTTGAAAGATAGTTTCATTGCCATATTCTGTAGTATTCCTTGAGCCTTGACTGGGTAATGTAAATGTCTTTTTAGTTAGTCACATTTATTTTAATATTAAAAATAACACCATTTAAATTCGAATTGTCTTCCCACCTGTCTTAGTTGGGGTTTCTATTCCTGCACAAACATCATGACCAAGAAGCAAGTTGGGGAGGAAAGGGTTTATTCAGCTCATATTTCCACATTGCTGTTCATCACTGAAAGAAGTCAGGACTGGAACTCAAGCAGGTCAGAAAGCAGGAGCTGATGCAGAGGCCATGGAGGTATGTTCATTACTGGCTTGCTTCCCCTGGCTTGCTCAGCCTGCTCTCTTATAGAACCAAGACTACCAGCCCAGAGATGGTCCCACCCACAAGGGGCCTTTCCCCCTTGATCACTAATTGAGAAAACTCCTTACAGTTGGTTCTCATGGAGGTGTTTCCTCAACTGAAGCTCCTTTCTCTGTGATAATTCCAGGTGTGTCAAGTTGGCACAAAACTAGCCAGTACACCACCAAATATAGATAACAAAACCCTTCTCATTTTGGAGGATCACTGAAAAGCTTTCTCAAGCCATTTCCTTACTCACTACTCCCATCCTGTCACTCCATGGCCCACAATCCCAAGTAGTTACCAAATACCCTCTCTTCCATGACAACAAGAACAGCAACGTCCCAATTCCAAACACACAATGAGAATATAGTTAATAAAGATTGCTGGAATTAGAAGTCATCATTAGGGGCTGAATTCTACTTATGCTGTACACATCAACACATTGAAATCTGCTCAAGGCACTGAAGCAAGCTCCCTAAACCTTTTTGTACTTACTTTGGATAGGACGGTAACAACACTACTTATTATTTAAGGATAGATTTGTTATCTTACACTTTGAAAGTAGAGAATGGATTATGCAATTGTGAGTTGCTAGTGATTCCCCCTTCAGTTGTTCTTCTAGTCAATTTCTATGCAGGATTCTACTAATTTTCTCATCCTTTTTCTTCTATATGACTAACTTTTTTTTTCATCAAACCAAAGGTGCCTGCTATTCATTTACTTGGAATACTTTCATTTGTATCATTTAACAACAACAGCAAAAAGCCCAAGTCATAACAGTCATTAATTTTCATGATATAACTATCTCTCCTGCAAGCAATTTTAGCTACTAGTGATTTTGAGTACCTGATCAAAAAAGTTAGAAATCTGTAAAAAAAATCTACTATCTACAAGCAATTTGAGGAGCTTTAGAGAAACACTTCCCCCCTCCCCCACAGCTGTCACACCTTAATCACTCATTACAAGAATGAATAGCCATAGTGGTAATGGCAGACGGTCTGTAGGGACTAGATCTTCCTTATATTGACTGGCTGCACTCATCTAAATTGAAAACATAAAGGATGTAAAAGTTGCCATATGCCTCTTAGCTTTTGATTAAAATGTCTTTTAGTTTACATGGAGAGATGGGCTGTGCTATGTGTAGCTGTCATCACCAGAGTAAATGGATAGGAGTGATCTGGGTCATGTTTGGCTTTCCATATTCTCATAGTTTAAAGAACTAATATAAGCTACATCTGCTCCCAGACAAATTCTTCATTTGTACAAAGCACATATCACCATGCCTACAGATGTGTTCTGAAGACTAAATATATAATTTTTTGAACTAAGTAATGAATGTTTTAAAGACACAATATATATAATATGCTTCTTATATAATATATAAGTATATAAATAATTATATAATATATACTATTAAAAGTAAAATGTAATATTATATGTAATATATAATGTATAATATATAATGTATGATAAAATAATATATAATATAATAATGGACTGCATATATTAATATCCTTATCTTTTATGACAACTGGTGAATTCTTTAATTTTTATCTGTGTTAGGACTCACTAATAAGTAATATATTTATTTTCTCAAAAATTGACCTTATCCCCAGCTTCAGACATCTCATGTCTATAATTGTTTCACTCCTATTCTGTTGTCCTTTTATCCAAGACATACCACAAGAGAAAGGAATTCATATGTTCATAATAAAAAGGATATATTTAGTCTTGAAATAATTTTATAGTTTCCCCCAGGTTAGAGATCTTATGTCTTCTAAGTGACATATAGTAAAATACAAATTATATGAGAAAATAATTGAAGAGTCTTTAGTTTTTTTTCAATGCTTCTTAAATGAAATTACTCTTCAGTCTTGAGATTTTGTCACTTTATACCATGCAATGCCTTTCAAATATAATAGAAAATATTAACAAAATTGATAACTGGACAAATTACTTCAGGAAGAAATGGAGTCGGAAATCTAGTTATCTAACTGTAGAGGTAAAAAGACATCCCTAAGACTCTATGGGGAAAGCATAAGCTGTGCTGTGCCCAAGCATATCTGGGTCCACTAAAGCACTAGGTCCAGACCTTGGCTTCTCTAACAGTCAGTTCCAAGACGATGTGTGTTGGCAAAAATAAAAGTGAAGGTCTTTAAAACTTTGATACAATGTTCATGAGTATGCAATGAGAGAAAGGGGAAGTAAATCCAAATATGCAATATGGTTCTTAGCTCTTTCTGCACTCCCTGCCCACACTGCCTCATGTTCCATGTCCGCAGCCTTGTGTCTAAACACATAACAACGTGGACTTCTTTCCCTGTTGAGGTTGCCATATTCCCATACCCATCAATGCTTTCTTCAACATCTCTGCTCAGATTCAAGACAGATGTCATGAAACAAACCACTTCCTCTGCTTATGCAGTTTTCTGCTCTTATAATACACAATGGCTTAAATATTGAACATAGTCTTAATATTTTTTATTTCTTATGGCATCACTTCTCAACATATGTTAAATTGTTTTATATGTGGATTTTATTTTGTGATAATATTGGATTTTACAGTATAAGCCCAATAAACCTTCTCTTCTACTCCTCTACAACTGTTTTTTTTTTTTTTTTGCCATGTTTCATTGTAGGAATAAAACCCTAATTATTCACGTATGTATACTGATGTGTTGCTTTCAAACAAGGTTCTTTGTTGTTCATTGTCAGTACATGTTTGACTTAAATTCATAATTTATATATCAATCTACCCAGAATCATGTAAAAACTACACAACCATGAGTATAAAATATTTAAATCCTTCTCCACACTAAACCATCCATCAGATGAATGCCATTATATGATTTTGGTAAACCCTAGGTAGATATTATATTGAGAAAGAATCTAATGGGATATTTACATCAAATATCCCCCCTCACAGCTCAGGGATCTCAGAGGACAAGGAGGTAGAGAGAGTGTAAGAGCTAGAAGGGATGGAGGACACCGGAAGAACAAAGCCTTCAAAATCAAGCAAGACACATATGAAGTCACAAAGATGGAAGCAATAAGTAGAGGGTCTATATTGGTCTGGACTAGGTCTCTAACTACACCCTATAGATTTTTGTTTAGTATTTTTACAAGACTCCTGAGAGTGAAAAGAAGAGGGTGATTGACACTTGTGCCTGCTCTTTGAACTATTTTCCTCCTGTTGGGTTGCCAGGTCCAACTTTGGTATGACAGGTTTTACTATATCTTGTGATATTTTATTTTGGCATGTTTGGTTGCTATCTTTTAGAAGCCTGTTCTTCTCTAATGAGAGGCAGAAAGGGAGTGGATTCAGAGGGGATGCGAGGTGATTGGAGCTGGGAGGACTAGAGGGAGGGGAACCTATAATCAGTTTGTATCATATAAGGGAAGAATCTAGTTTCAATAATAGGAAGAAACTGGCCTGTTAAATAACTTTTTCTAAAGAGATATGACTGACTATTCACATCAAACTGTATCCCAAGAGACTAAAGAAGTTAATCTGTATGTCTAGTTTGGTAAGCCAATGAATATATTAGAGTCATTGTAAGAATATGGTTAAGGACCTTTTTTCAGAAACAGTCATATCTCCAAACAACCCCACCTCAAGCTAACCTTGTAACAACCACATCTGCAGAGCCCACAGACAATTGACTTTCTACCCCTGTGTTCTCCAGAATCCCTCAAGATTACATACAGCCAGTGAGGAAGGGTGGTAGCAAAAGGGTATGGATGGCTGGAATCTCAACTGTAGTATGCCAACTTTCTCTCTTTTTACTAAGCAATATTAGTAATAATATTACTGTATACTATGATATTAGTATAATATTCTTCAGATCTGTACAGCAGTCTCTGCTCCATGATGCCCAGTGGTCCAGTGATACTCAGAGGACACAAATAACCATAAAAAGAAAATAAACTAGTGAATGCAATGGTATGACAAATGGTCAACATCATAAAACTTCACAGAAATATAAATCAAAATCACAGAGTTATTAATTCACTTCAATGAGAATAGCTGTTGTCAAAATTAGTCATTGTGGAGAACTAGCAAAAAGCTGAGACCAAACCAAACCAAACCAAACCAAACCAAACCAAACCAACCAAACAAACAAAATCCTTTACTATAGGAACATAAACTACTGTTTTGCATAATCCCAAAGAACTTGACATCTTACCTCACAGATACTTGCTGTGACAGAACACCATAGCAAAAATCAGCATATGAAGAAAATAATTTATTTCAGCTTCTACTTCCATATCATAGGCCATTATTGAAGGATGTTAGTGCAAGAAACATCCTTGACAATGTAGGAAACCTGGAGGCAGGTACTGAAATAGAGAACATAGACAAATGCTTCCTACTGGCCTGTTCCTCAAGCTTGTTCATCCTGTTTTCTTATACCGTTCAGAACAGTGAGACCATGGGCAGCACTGCCTGCTATGGGCTGAGCCTTTACACATCAAACATTACTCAAGACAGTATCCAGAACTGCTTTCAACCTAATGTTATGTAAGCATTTTTTATCAAAACACTTTTTCCTAGATACATTCAGGTTTGTGTCAAGGTGACAAAAACTAACCAGCACAGCCATGTGCCATTGCAAAGCTGGTCACAACAGTTAGGAAATGGAAAAAACAAACAAGCAAGAAAAAAAAAAAACAATAAAAGAAACAAAACAAAAACCAAAACCTAAATGTTTTTAGCTGATGTATGGATAATAAAAATGTTGTATATATACACAATAGGATACCATTCTGCTGTAAAGATAATTGAATTCATCGATTTCATAGGTAAATGGATGGAATGAGCAAAGGGTATATTGAGGGAGATAACTGAGAAAGACAAACATTGCCTGTTCTCTTTCATTTGTGACTCTTACCTCCAAATCCTCATGTGTGAATATATAATGTGGAATAAATAAACAAAACCAAGACAATATAAAGAGCCCTAAGGTGTGGGAAGCCCTAGGGAATGGCAAGATCCAGGTAACATGAAGGTGAAGATGGAATAAATGAGAGGTCGGCAGACTTGCCTGTCTGCTGTCATAATCACCACCATGATGGTCATGGACTTATGCTCTGAAACTATAAGCCGCAATAAATTCTCTTCTATAAGTTACCTTGGTCATTTGTCTCAGTCAGGGTTTCTATTTCTGCACAAACATCACCAAGAAGCAAGTTGAAAAGGAAAGGTTTTATTTGGCTTACACTTCACATTGCTGTTCATCACCAAAGGAAATTAGGACTGGAAATCCAGCAGTTCAGGAAGCAGGGGCTGATGCAGAGGCCATATGCTTCCCCCGGCTTGCTCAGCTTGCTTTCTTACAGAATCCGAGAGTACCACTCCAAACCAGGGATTACACCACCCACCCTTGCTCACTAATTCAGAAAATGCCTTATGGCTGGATCTCATGGAGGCATTTCCTCAAGGGAGGCTCCTTTCTCTGTGATAACTCCAACTTGTGTCAAGTTGACACACCACACCAGTCAGTACAGACATTATGTTGCATCATAGCATTAGACAAATATCTAAGACGGAGATCATTATAGAAAGAGAGGGTGATAGGAGGGAATATGATATTATGGATGTATAAAGAAACTTCAAGGAGTCGGATTTTTATTTACCCTAATTACATATAATGTATATAAGTTCACATGTATACATTGTTGTTTAAATGAAGTTATCCAACTTAGAATGAATCCTCCCCTAAAGCCATAGATTTCCTGAAAAAAAAAAAAAAAAAAAAAAACAAAACTCCAATACCAGCCATATGATACCCCTCCCTTTCAAGTAAGCCGAATACAAGAGACTTCCAAAACAATATAACTATAACTGTTGTTTTGGTTTCCCACCAGAGGTTCAAGGTAATTTTCTATTGCTGAAGAAACCATGCACTTTACATGTAAGATTTAAGGATTGGATCTGAAAATCTCCTCCCTGAAGACTAATTTTCATACTACTCAAAGGTTCTATTGACACTATCAAGGGAGTGAAGCAGCCAATAGTCCTACCCTGGAGTAGTACATATGAACCACAATTACCACCATGGAAAGACATCAGTGCATTTTAATAATGGCACTAATACCCTGGTGGTAATCCACAGCTGTCTATTTGGATTTCAGGTCCACTTGACAGGAGAGAAATCATGAATGGTACTGGAAACCTAGTCAACTACACATAGCTATTGACTTATGGAGCTTAGGGAACCTACTACTATCACTTCACTAAAACAGCATAATTTCTAACTGCATTTGGAATACTTATCCCAGTACCTACAAAGTGGTCACCTTCCCTTAAAGATATTCTCTTTGCAACAGATAGAGAACATTACAGAAACAACTGGTCAAGATGAAGAGAACAACTCACACTGGGATACTCTGCTTCCACAGTTGATACATCTATATCCCAACTCCTGTCCGCAACTCTCAGAAAACAACATGAACAGATGGTGGGAATATTATAAGAAACAGAAGACAAAGTTGAAATTGTCTCCTAAAAACGACAGGGATGTTTCACCCATGGTGAACTGAACAAGACAGTTGCCTGAGAAATACCTGAATAGACATGGTAACATGTCAATTGGGGCAGGGGGTATATTACAGGATACCAACCCCAGATGAAGAGCTACAGGCAAGTGATCAATGCTAATATTCTTCTCTGGAGATGAACCTGCTATTTGTTTACCCAGTGATTGGCTTTGAAAACTTAAATATGCTGTAACCCTAAAAGGACTGAGGAGATTGTATTTATATATTTCTAAATTATATATATGTGTGTGTGTGTGTGTGTGTGTGTGTGTACAACAACAATATTTTCCTTAAAAAGATGCATGACTTGAGAGAGGGAGAGAGAAATAAAGACAGAGAGACAGAGACAAAGAAACAGAGACAGAGCATGAACAGGAGATGTGTGGGAACAGTTGGAAGAAAGAAAACACAGGGTAGATGATGTAATTAAGCTTTAATTTAAAACATTAACATACCAGGGCTCATGAGGGTATAGAGAAATGGAAAATCTTGTATACTGTCTTTTGGAATAATTATTAGCATGATGAATGAGGAAATGATACAAACATTACTCAAAAGGTTATAATATGGAACAACACTACTGTTGAGCATAAATCCAGAGGTAATCCAGAAGATTCATTTTCATTTCTATGTTCATTGTAATATATTCATAAGTCACAACTTAATGTGTCCCTCCTGATGATCATATACAAAAACTGCTGTATATGTGCTCAGGAATCTTTGTGAAGCCAGGCTACCTGTGATGGTGTCAGTATAGATCAGTTTGTTGGGTAAAACAAACACCGAGAAAGACAAATCTTAAATCAGCTCAGCCATGTAGAAAGAAAACAGCACTTTGGTCATGAAGTTGATAGTAGGATGTGATTCCTTGGATCTGAAGGGAGAGAGGAGGCAAGAGCATACGGTATTGCCCCATCATGTTTGCTTACATCATGCTCAGATAAATGGGCAGAATACTAGTGCAGTATTACAGTTGGATAACCACAGATAATGATAATGCATTGCCTTTCAACCAGTCAGAGGAAGTAAGCTTGAGTGCTTCTTCAACAAAGGAAGGACAAAAATTGGAGGATATAAGTTGACCATCGTTTAAATTAATCACACAATATGTTTATGTACTAAAATATTAAATAATACCTCATGTATATGCCTAATTTCTTTTTATGTAACAACTAATCTATATTTAATATAATGTTTTTCCCCCACAGAGCACAGTTACATTTTTTACACACGCCGTCAACTCAAGATTTGCTGAATGACTTGTTAATTAAAGCTTTACCATATAAATATATTTTACTTATGAAAAATACTGTGTTGTCATAATGCTGACAATATTACAAGTTTTTAAAACTCTGACCACCTCCCCACCCCCCAAAGATCTTACTGTTCATGTCAAGACCATTTCAAAGACTCACAATGAACATATTTTATTAGATGAATAGCACTTGAATAGCAATGATCATATTTTTCAATTATTCTAGTCCCCTTTCATTTTTCAAACTATAAATGCAATATTCCTGAGAATGAATATTTGGCATGCCGCTAGAGGCCTGACTAGGTCCCTTTAATAACTTCTGTTTGCCCAGAACAGGGATGATGACATGGGCCTGCTGAAGAAGTCTGTTGAATATTAGCTTTCCATCTCTGTCCAATGGTCTTACTGAGACTCAGAGCTACATGGCTTTAGGCCCGCTAGCAAGAGGAAACCTGTTTAATTACCTGCCCCAGCTATACTTACTAAGTGGGATGATTATTAAATCTGTCTCTCTATTTCACAGATTCAATACAAAATTCATATTTATGTCAAGTCCAAAGGAAGGCACAGGTTCTGTCAGGGAATGTGGAATTGAATTCAACATCATGACAGGTGCCTTAAGAGTACTCTTGCCTAGGGCACTGCCAGTCCTCTGTTCTTAGACACACTGCCAGTATTGAAAGAGAGAATATCTTCACCGTAATGAGTCACATTAGTGTCAAGTTCATGATCAAAGGAAAGGAATACTTGGCTACTCCCCTCTTCACTTACTGTCAGACAACTTTAGCATATTGGGTACAAAGACAAAAATCACAAACATGATAGTTAATTTTATATGGCAACTTTATTTGGCTATGAATTACCTAGAAATTTGATTGAACACTATTATGGGTTTACCTGAGAATAATTTCTAAACGTGAGTTTTTTTTAACTTATTGTTCAAACATGTACAGTTTGAGTCAAAAAGGGAGTCCATACTATGGGCTTTGGCTTTTGATTGGAGTTTTTTATTTGCTTCTATACCACTAACTTGTGAACTAAACATCTTGGGTTCTTTCTTTCTCTTTCTTTTTCCCTTCTTTCTTTCTTTCCCTTTCTTTTTTCCATATCTCTCTCTTTCTCTCTCTCTCTCTCTCTCTCTCTCTCTCTCTCTCTCTCTCTCTCTCTCCCTCCCTCCCTCCCTCCCCCCTCCCTCCCTCCCTCCCTCCCTCCCTCCCTCCCTCCCTCCCTCCCTCCCTCCCTCCCTCCCTTCCTTCCTTCCTTCCTTCCTTCCTTCCTTCCTCTCTTTCCTTTCCTTTTTAAAATAGATTTTTTTCATTAGAATACAGACTTGGTTAAAAATTCTGTAATCTCATAGGCCAATTCCAAATCATATACATATTTCTACTACTGGTTCTGATTCTCTAAGGGATTATCCTTATCATACTAATGTACTCCAAAGTGTCCATTGTCTTCGTATCTTCTTTAAATCTCACTATTACTGCACCTTGTAATGACTGAGGAAACAGAAATATTTGGAGAACACAAATGTGGGTAGCTTTCACAACCCTTGCTTTACTCTAAAAACCAATGAAACATTCAATTCTACCCCACAATAATGCCAACTTAATAATAATAATAATAATTTTAATCATTAAATATTTGATTACATTATATTCTCTATAAAAATGAGGTGTACCTATTTGGAAATTGAACCTGAAACTAAAATATCCTCAGTTTCTTCCTGAATGCTATATATCTATATTTGAGATATAGCTGCTAAACAGTCGTTATTGCTCATCAAAGAGCCTTTTGTCAGTATCAAGACCTGATGGCACAAGCCTGCAATCCCAGGACTAGGGGAGGTAGGTGGAGGATGGGCTTGAGTTCAAGGCTAGTCTGGAACCTGTATCATAAAAACTGGTGACAAAAATTTCCTGTTTTAGTTTTAAAATTTCTTTGTTTTCATGATGTATGCCTTTCTTCACTGCTCCATGTCACTTTTATAAATCACATATTTATCCTTCTCATTCTGGACTGTAAACATGAGCATAATCCTCCTTAATTTCTGCAATAAGAAAGTAAATATTTTCCCTACTGCCCGTGTTTCCATGATGGTGCATACCAGGCAAATGCCAGTTGAGTTTATACCTCATCTTCTGAGGGGGCATTTACTGAGTCAAGTATATTTTTATTCTGCAACTGTTGAAGTTAAAAGCAGAAACTTGGTGCCCCAATTTAGCAAACACTAAGTCAGATGAGGAATGAATTTCCACTGCAGAGATCATGGCAATTCTCTACAATTCACTATAGCCAAAACTGATGTGAAAAAACAATCTCAAATATGTTTTTAAATGACAAGGGCAGATCCAACAATAAGCATCTAATGGAGTTTTCAAATAAAAATCTTCCCTCCCTTTTCTCATCAAATCTTGAAGTTTTTAGTCTAGTGGAATACGTGTCATATAAAAGACAAATAATGCACTGTTTCTTGGCATTTTCATAAACGCGAATTAAGCAGCCATGTGTTTCTTGCATGTTATGGGAGGCTCAGCAAATATTGAATGAAATGTACCAACTGTCTTAGTGCTCATAAGGAGTTGGCCTGCCAGAGGAAATCCCATTGAGCTCTCTGGTGGTCTTTGGGATACAAGCCATGGAACAGAGTGCCTAGGTGAGCAATGCACTTTGAAATTGATTCTAAAGTCTATGAGTCGTTTTTATATTAACTTAGCTATTTTACTCGCCACGGCATCAATTCCTTCATCTGCAATATAAGGATAACCATTTGGATGATTTTGTTCAGGAATAAAAAACTCAGAGGTTTCTATGATATTACAGTTATAAGATTCAAATGAATTGAGTCTTACAATCAGGACACTCTACAGAGTGCAGCTCAAAGCCAATCTCCATAGCATGATTGTTCCAGTCATGTTCCTACAGCTGAGTTCAGTGAGTTTAATGCCTTTTCAATTCTGAACAGAGCAAACCTCACCACCTTAGGCCTTTGCTACAATTAACTGACTTGAAGTTGTAGGTTTTCTTTTTTTCTTTCCCTTTGCATATGATGATTCCAGGTAGAAGATCTCTTATATCTCTATAATTTTATCTTCTTATTCAAGCTGGCTTTTTATAGTGGCAGTTTTCCATTGTATTGTGTTTCCTAATTGGCTATTTGCATATATGAAAACGTAGTTTCTGAATATTAATTTAATATCCCTTTGGCGTCTGGAATTGTTTTTTTGTAATTTCAAATAACATTTTCCTATGTTATTTGATGATGTTAGATTAAACAAAGAGAAAATGCTCCTATTTGACATTTTGTGCCTACAAAATGATATTTCTTTTAATTTTAAATGTTCTACAGAATGGCTGTCAATGTGGTTCAACAGGCCTCTTAGCCTTTGTGGTAGTTTTTTAAATTAGTTATATTAATAGATTTTCTAACGTTAAGCTATACATCTTGTAATCAAAGACTGCAGTGAAGTGATCTTTTGGTCTTTCTCTGTTTTCTGATCTTTTAATTGGGACTTTTATATGAATATTCATAAATGAGACGGTTATGTGCCTGGTTCTTCAACAGTCTTAACCAGGCTTTTGTACTCATTCGAAGCTTGCTTGTATTTATGCCTGAGGAAGTTTCATCGTGTTGAAGTAGCCTGGTTGTTAGATATTTATGGAATTCTCCTCCAGTGCCCTTTCATCTTGTGCTATTTTTGAGGATTAACAATTGGCTATTATGATGGAAATTATTATTTTATGAAAATTGTCCCTTTCCAACTTCCTTATTGGCAACACCAGTTTTAGGCAATTCTTATCCCTTAGTATCTAGGTTTCAAGTTGCTTTTCAGAGTACTAATGCAGCACGTTAAATATTGTCTTCTCCTGTGTGGCTTTCAAATGGCACCCCTTACTTCACAGTTTCTAGCAACTGTAAATTGATTAACTGCTGATTTACATTTTATTTCTGGCTTCTTCAAGGAAGTACATTTGGGGTTTACTACTATGTGACTGGCAAGCTTTATTTTCAGGAAGATTAACTTTGGCTTTTGCTGTCTTAAATTTCTCACCATTTATTGTTTGAACTTTGGTTGAATGTCTATTCAAGTCAGTCTTTCTTTCTGGCTCCTTCAAATGTTTTATACTTTGAATATGATCTGACCAGGACTTATCCTTAGAGTGTACATGTAATATGGAATAATATTTGTTGCCTTTTGTCTCTAGATGTTTTGTGACTTTTAATAGAGTTTGCCCCAAACGTTAAAAGACTATTTCTTTAATATAATGACTTATTGATACTGATAGTTATTTTGTTATTTTTACATTTTATTATATTTGGCATAAAAATGTTGTCTTGCTGTGTGACATTTTAATCTTAATCCATCCATTTTGATTTTTTGTTCTGTTAGGAGGACTGCATTTGGCAGTGTAAATTAAAATGATGTAATTTATAGATTTATATTTCAAGTCCATGCCAGAGTATCAAAATTGCAGGTGGACACAGTTTGGTAAGGGAATATAAAAAAAATTAATCTAGAGGTCATCTGAAAGCTTCATTGTGCCAGGATAATGCTATGTAGCTAGAAGAGAAAAGACATCAACATTCTTAAAACAAAAATCTTATCCAGCTGTGACTCCTGTGGGCTCTTATACTGATCTTCCAGGGAAGAGATTTCTTCCAATGTGATAACAGCATTGTCTTAAGTATCATGCTAGTAATCAAACACATTGGAATTGGGTTGGAGTCCTATTACAGAAGAGGACAATCAGGCCAGGTTCTCTAAATCTGATGAAGAACTTGTGATTGGAGATTTTATAGACCCTAGTAGGGAATTAATTGCTGTTGTTTGGTTATAATAAGTGGTCTGATAACCAAACTGCCTTCTAAACACTCTTGATTATTCCTAGAGACTGTCAGAGACATTCTTTCTATAAAGGCTGGAAGTTACTATAGAAACACAAGCTTACCAAAATATCTGGTATAAGTGTTGAGTGTTCAGCCATAAATGGGATGGCTAGCTCATCCTCCAAGGTTCAGGGATCTCTAGGAAAAGGTAGATGGTAGAGGATTGTGCAGTGGTTTTATGTGTATCAAAAGATGCTTTTCATAGTTTATATGACTATTGCTGTCAAGAACTCATTGCAGCAGTGGTTATCTATATATGTCCTTGGAAAGATGAGACCCCTCAACAGTACATCCTGTGGACAGACAGGGGGGTCCACTGAATCCCTTCCCCTCCCTGAAGGTTTTTTAGTTGTTTAAAGAAGAGGTGTCAGATTCTTCAGTTGTATAGTTATTGAGAAGTTACCCTTACACTAGTAAATAGACTTCTATACACAACAGGGCAAGAAACTCTAAACTCAGTCTCTCACACTTAGAAAGACGTCATGAAAATAAGGGAGTGAGAGTGGGTGAGAGAGGCAAATGGGATGAAAATGATTATATTGATTATATTCACTATATAAATTGAAAAAGCTGTCAAACATTAAAAAATATAGACAGAATTTTTCCCTTTATATATGTATATATGCGCATGCACACACACACACACACACACACACACACACAGACACACTTTAAATGGATAGTTTTCTTCTAAGAGAAATTCAACTATGATATCCTAACAATTTTGACTTTTAAATCTATAAACTTCTCTTTAATAACTGAACAAATCCGACAGCATTGAGATATTAAAGTGTATGACACAAATGCATGTATAAATTCCATACATTTTTACAAATGAGAACTGAGCAGTGCCCCACTCTCATCTTATTCCATTGACTGGTAAAGTTTCCACCCACTTCTTTGCCAGTTGTTCAACCATCATCTAGACCCAGGCAATCTCAGATCTATTACAGTGGTTTCATTTTTCTCTAACTTTGCAGAAATGAAATAATGTAGAATATAGACTACATTTCTTTTCTGTGTATAATTGTGTCCGGTGGCATCTTGCTGTACTCGCATAATATATTTCATCCACTCTCACCTGTGTGACGTTCCCTCCCACTTCATTTCCCACATCCTGCTTGTTTTCTTCTTGCTTGCAAGGCACTCTTCCCCTCTCAAGTCTTTGAGACTTTTCTTCCACGTGTTGTGTTCTTTTCTATTTAGTTTTTGTTTTCCACCAGGTTCTTTTTCTAAATCTTTACTTTTATTTTCTCTAATTACTTGCTTTTTGTATGCTACCATATTTGTCAAGCTTCAGGGCTATTTTCTTGGCTATTAGAATCCTTTAAAATAATTTCTCTTATGTGGTGCTTGCACAGTAAAAAAGGCATGCAGAGAAAAGAATAGAATAGGGGATCCAGAAATGAATTCAACTAATGATAATCATCTGATTTTTTGCAATCATATCAAAGTCATAAGTTAAAGGAAAGAGAGCCTAGAGCTAGGAAAATTGGAAATCCGCATGTAGAAAATTAAAATTAGACTACTGTTTAGTCTGTATAAAAATCAATTCAAACTAGGTCAAGACCTTAGTGTAAGACCTGAAACTCTGAAACTAATACAGACAAGCATCCAGAATTGAGGAATTCTGGCCATTCTGTTTGGTAATAGCTGTATATCTATGCTGTATCATATTCCTTTTCATTTCATGTAATTGCACAAGTGAGGTCTCACTATGCTAGCTGTTCTGTTGTAGGCTGTTCTGTGGAGCCATGCATGGAATTTCCTAGGTAAAATTACAAAGTGTACACTATGAAAAGTTCTGCCACCACACAGAGATGAATTCTTTACTTATTTTTTTTTCCAAATACGGATTCTGGTATATCTATGTGCTGCATGACATCACACACCTTCTGAGTCTTTTTTACCAAGCTTATGGCAGAGATTGTGATGTCCTCTTTTCCAAGGATGGTGTTTATGAATGTGTAAGTGTGACCTTCTCTTTTGATGATTCTGTTTGAGAACCATTTCTTGCTGCTTGGTATCTTGTCCCTGCCTACAGAGCTTGCTTTGGCAGTATTGACTTATGTACAGTGAGGATATATTATTACATTTGACTTTCTGCTTCTTGAAAAGGATTTTCTTAGACAGTGTTGCTGTATTTATCTTTCTTTTTATTTTCTTTTTTATTAATCATTTTATTCATTTACATTTCAAATGATTTCCCAGTTACCTCACCATCTCCACTTTCTCTCTCCTCTTTGCCTCAGTGAGGGTGCTCCTCCACCCATTCATCCACACACACCTCACTGCTCCAGCATGACCTTAATGCTGGAGCATCAAGCCTCCACAGGACTAAGGGCCTCCCTCCTATTGATATCTGATAAGGCCAACCTCTGCTACCTATGTTACTGTAGCCATGGATCCCTCCATGTACACTCTTTGGTTGGTGGTTTAGTTCCTGAGAGCTCTGGGTGGTCCCAGAGCTAATACTGTTCTGCATATGGGGTTACAATCCCCTTCAGTTCCTTCAGTTCTTCCCCTAGCTCTTCCACTGGGGTCCCTGAGCTCACTCTTATGGTTGGCTATGAGTATCTGCATCTGTATTGGTCAGGTGCTGGTAGAACCTCTCAGGGAACAGCCATTCCATGCTCCTGTAAGCAAGTGCTTCTTGGCATTAGCAATAGTGTGGTGGTTTGGTGTCTGCAGATGGGAAGTACCACCCTAGGTGGGGCAGTCTCTGGATGGCTTTTTCTTCAGTCTCTGTTCCATATTTTGTCCCTGTTTTTTCTTTGGACAGGAACATTTCTGGGTTAAAATTTTTGAGATGGATGGGTGGCCCCATTCCTCAACTGGGAGCCATGTCTATCCACTGAAGTTGGTCTCTACAGGTTCTATTTCTTCTTCTGTTGGGTATTTCAGCTAATCTCATCACTGTTGGGTCCTGGGAGCCTCTTGCTTTCCTTGTGTCTGGGACTTTCTAGTGGCTACCCCCAGTTCTCCCACTGTTACATATTTGTATTCAACTTCCTGATCCTCTGTGCTTCTCTCTTTTTCCTTTCAATACCTGATCCTGTACCTCCCCCTTTTCCTCCTCCTCCTCTCTCCTAGTTCCTCAGAAAATTAAAAATAGTTCTACATGAATACCCAGCTATACCATTACTGGTCATATACCCAAAAGATATTCCAACATATAACAAAGACACATGCTCTACTATGTTTGTAGCAGCCTTATTTATATTGGCCAGAAGATGGAAACAACTCAAATGTTCCTCAACAGAAGAATAGATACAGAAAATGTGGTACCTTCACACAACGGAGTACTACTCAGCTATTTAAAACAATGACTTCATGAAATTCACAGGCAAATGGATGGAACTAGAAAATATCATCCTGAGTGAGGTAATACAGAAACAAAAGAACACACATGGTATGCACTCACTGATCCGTGGATATTAGCCCAAAAGTTCAGAACACCCAATAGATAACCCACAAACTATATGGAGCCTAAGAAGAAGGAAGACCAAAGTGTAGATGCTTCAATCCTACATAGAAGGGGGAACATAATAATTGTTGTTTTATTTATTATTTTGTTTGATTTCAGGTAAAGATTTTGAGTAAAGTAGTGATGTAGTTTTGTTTCTATTGCTGGGGTGAAATATCCCAGAAAATGTGACTTTAACGGAGAAAAGGTTTACTCAGCTTACAATTCTAGGGCAAGAATGTAGTCCAGAGCAGGAAGAAAAATGAATGTATGAATACTGAGTAATGCTAAGTCTCTTCTCTAGAGTTATACCATCTGGGTCTCAAACCAAGAAAATGGGGCCACTCAAAATGGATAGGTCTTCCTACCCCAAATATCATAATCAAGGCAGCCCTCCACAGACACTCTTACATGTCATATTAGTTACCTTGCTATTGCTGTGATGGAGAAGCACGGTCAAGGTCATTTATAAAAGAGTCTCTTGGGATTATGGTTTCAGAGGCTTAGGGTTTATGATGGTGTGGTGAAGGCAGTGGAGCAGCAGCTGAGAGATCACATCTTGATTCCCAGGCAGGAAACCCACCAGTTACATACCTCCTCCAACAAGGCTACACTTCCAATCCTTCCTAAATTGCTCCACCACTTGGGAACCAAGTATTCAAATATAAGGACCTATGAATGCTAATCTCTTCCAAACCTCCATACAGGGCAACCTGATCTGGACAATCTCTCATTGAGACTCACTTTCCAGGTGTTTCTAGATTGTGTCAAGTACACAGCGGAACTAACCATCACACGTGGTACAGTTATACTGGTGTCGAACTGAGTAGGCTGTGGTGTTTAATTGTATGGTCAACACAGTTTCTACATTTTGTGAAAGTCATTGGGATGTGATTAATAATTGAATTAATAGGGGCTCTGAATAAGTACGCTGAGTTGATAACCTTCAATAAAAATACTGACATGTCCTAAAGATGGAGGAAGACTAGCTCTAGACTAAGTTTAGACTCATCCCTCAGAGTATCTCCAAGGGTTAGTGGCACATCTTTGGAATTTCAGCAATAAGTGAACTAAAGCAGGAGTATCATGAATTTCAGGTCAGCCTGATATAGACAGCATGACATTGCATAAAAATGAATAAATGAACCTTTATAACATCAACTTCTGATAGTGTTCCAGCATACTGAATTGTCTGCAAATTTTAGACACTTAATCCATAAAATAAATCAGCTCTCTGCATGTGTGTGTGTGTGTGCGCACATATGTGTGTGTCTTTCTCTCTGTCTGTCTGTCTGTCTCTCTGTCTGTCTGTCTCTAGGTCTTGCTCTCATCCCTATTATATCTCCTATCTTTATATCTTATTTGTAGTGAGATTTAAATAACTACTTAGATATAATACTAGAAATGTTTTGTATAGACTTAGTATGTTCACCATTTTTATCTATACATTATATATATGTATATATATAATTTTCAAAAATGAATGTATTGTCATGTAATTCCATGTAGTTTGGTAGAAATATTCATTTCTAAGAATGATTCTACATTTTCTCTTTGTTTCTGGACTTCTCAGAAAGCATGATGTTAGCAGCAGAGAAGAAAAGATGGTCTTCATCACATGGAAAGACTTTCTGTAAGGCATTTGTAATTTGGCCTGTCAGTTGCAGTATAAAAAGAGAGTAATATTTCCTTCCCAAGTGAACTTGGTAGTATCCTAAACTCCTTTCCTACTATAAGCACACCTTCCTATTGTAAGTCAATCTTTAAATACAATAACATTGAGCACTCATTTTTGAACAAAATTTCATTTTTTAGAGTCTATGTAAGGTATATTGCCTTCAGAAGCTTCATTTTATTAACATTTGTGCTGTTCTATAAGAATTGCTGTTCGGTTCACTCACAGGAGTGTTTGTTGCTTTATGTTGTCACTGCATTCATTTATAATATTAATAGTGTCTATAAAGAGTACTCCCTGAATGTGTGTAAACATTATCTTGAAAAGATCTGTGACCTCGAAATGAACATGAGCATAAATGATCCCGTGATTAGATAAAGATCATGCTGAACATTAGAGAAGTTTTGGAATACAATAGACAAATATTAAAAGAATCCTTTCCCTTCCCAACATATATGAGAATTTAATAACCTTTTAACTTCTTAAACTCAGAGTAGAAAATCCTTTTGCTATAAGTTATGCTGTGTGTGGGAACCAGGATCCAGGAGGGGGTGAAGGAGATGTAGTTAAGAACCCAGGAAACAGACTCTTGAGACTAGGGTCGAGGTACAGGTCTACTGTACTGCTGTTTTGAGCAGCAGCAGGTGTGGTTGCCTTTGGACAAGCAGAGGTTGTACATGATCTCTAGGGTAGCCAACCATCCCACGGGTGCTGTAGGGAGATGCCAGGCTGCCAGCACTTGATGGGACTTTCTTAAAGATGGGGCCACTGTCCCGTGTCGGGCCCATTCTGAGGTTCCGTTAGTTTGCTAGGGTGCTCTATTTTGTGTCTCACAGTATGCCAGCTGACATGGGCCCACATACTTTTAAGGAAGTATGGAAGCCTCTCTCCAGGTCCTCTGGATCCCAGCCAGGGACTGTGGCACCCATATAACTGTGAAAATTCCCAAGTAAATTCAAAGACACTATTCATTAAACAAAAGCAGAAACAATGCTTAAGAGGTTTGTTCCAATCTAACATATGAGCCAGATAGTTAACATTCAAATGAGTTAGAAGCAAAAATTCTTGCATAGTTGATCACGATTCTGATGACACCCTCAGCTAGATAGCAAGTCCTAGGTCTACATGGGCTACATCTCAGAACACGTTAAAACTGAACGTTTAATTGTACTCTCAGGAATGGCTTTTATAATAATTTCTGACTTATTCATGTACATCATTGTAAACATCTTTAATTTGTGTCTGATCTACACTGTTTAGCTACATATATGTTTGCTTACTCTGAGATATGCTATTCAAATATAGAGCCTAAATTCAATGATGATTGCACTGGTTACTCAGGACGTTTATCTTTAGCTATGCTAGGCATCACAAGCTTGAAAAAAATCACAATTTACCAGTGATAGTATTAGCAAAAAGAAGAATCTTAGCAAGATTCTAATTTATTACTTCAGTGGACACATATATAGATATAAACACAATTAGCAGTTGAAATAACCATATTCTCTTATGCTCATCTTAAAATCCAACCCATAACTTCAATTCATGATTTCTAATGCTATGTCTATACTGGCTGGCTATTTTCTTGCCTAATATCACTAATGACTGTGAAATCCTGGTGTCTTCTCTTGAGTTTCTTGGACACTTCTATTTAGTTTACTTTTCTTCTGCTCGTCTTCAAGACTCTCACTTGCTACACTAATAGACAGCCCAGTACCAGTCTCATGTCTCTAGCATGTCTCTCCCCTGCAGTGTCAGCACAGCATGTTTACTGCTTAATCACTTCATGCCAAGGCACACGTGGTCTGTACTGAATGAGGCTTGTAATCAAATGGTAGAGCCCTACTTGATTATCATTCACAACAGTAGCTCAATACAGGATTTTTCTAATTATCTCCCCTGTGGTGGACATTAGTCCCTATTTCGTTTTCAATTATAACATCTTCGTGTCTTATTCCCCAAACATCCTAAGGGATATCTATTAGAATAACCATGGAGAATTTAGTCAAATTCCAGGAGAGAAACCCCTCTGATGACTTCCTTTTCCTTTCATTGTGAGTTTAGTATTGTGCTTAGAAGAGCTGCAGGAACAAGATGAAACCCATAAGTCAGTTTATTATTTAAAGACAATTTTCAAGTGATTTCCTAGAAAACTGCAAACAGTAAATGCCCCATTAGAATCTTTCACTCATGTGCAGATGAAACACCATTCCCGCTTTTCCTTTGAAAGAATGTTCTAAAACACACATTCCCTACAGCCATTAAGATTATATCTTGAAAAGTTATATTCGTTGAACTTAATTTTTGGTTCATGATTCTATATCAGTGTAGCTATAATAACCATACTGCTATTGTGTTGAAATAAGTGATGTAACTGAAGATCTCTCAGAAAGTATTCAAATGAATATTAGTGTGTATTATGTGGTTTTAGAAATAATAGTATGTGTATATTTTTTCAAAGGTTTTACCACTTTCCTGACAAATTGATAAAGGAGAAAGTGATTTCCTGCAAAATGTTGAATTTGGCAAAATATGAATATTTTTCTCATGCACTCTGTCCCCAGAGGAGATACTATGGAGCCATTTTGCTTGAGTGTCAAGTTTTATTAATGGTCTCAGTCAGAATCATTTATATTTTGCAGTTTTGGTGCACATGCCATTAATAGGGAGCTGCTTCCTTGCTTGCATGAATGTCTGATTTCTCTCTCTAGTTAAATAGTGTTCCGAATGCAAAATGCAACGCTTTGGGTAATCATGTGAATTTATGACCATCACTAGGATTCTGGGCTTTCAGAAATGAAATTGAATAGATCATATTTCTCTATAAATGTAGGTTTTACAGCTGAGGTAGATCTAATATTGATAATCTCTTTATTTAACAGTTTCAAAATGCCATATGTGACTGAAAGCAGCAGAATGGAAATAACTATGTTTATAGCAAATAGAACAGGAAATGAAAGCAAGATATGGAGAGAGCCTCGCACTGAAGTGAACATCCTGTTAGTGTGAGAGTGCCATGCATTAGGAGGAGCCATCAGGTTGGAGGGACAGATTTTAGTGCACTCAGATACACAGTGAGCAAATTAAAATGTGGAAAATAGGACGAGTTTAAGATGTTCAGAATTTCCCAGGATGGATCATTTGAAGACCAATATAAATCTCACTTAAAGTTGGGTCAAGCACTAGTTTACTTATCTGAACAAGTTTACATTAAGCAGGGATAGAATAAGAGGTCACATTTTCCCAGGATCTGTTGGATCCTGTGTTATAGTAAATAGAATACCTCAAAGTCAGTGGAAAAAATACCAGTTTAGATCTTGGTCTGTGCGAAGATTCTGACTTTGTCTTTTCTTAGGTGTTTTTTGTTTGTTTGTTTGTTTGTTTGTTTGGCTTGGATTTTTGCAATTGAAATTAGTACAAGGGCAATGGTCATGTTTATTGTGTTGTGTCCCATTTCATGTACTGAAGACCTAGATCCTGATGTCACTGCATTGCATGCTGGGGACTCCAGGAAGTAACTAAGGTTGAATGAGACCCTCAGGACTGCTGGCATGAATCTTGTCACTTGGGAAACTGAGGGAAAATAATAGGTAATTTCCAGGCCAGACTACACTACATAGTGAATTACAGGCCTACTGAGTTATGTAATAATACCCTGTCTCACAGATATATGTCCCAAAAATGTATTCAAGGAAAAAGAACAGAGGAGACAAAGACTTGACTTTTAGGCTGCAAAGAAACAGACAGAAATCAGAGATCTTGCATGAAGCCCCTCATCACAAACTTTTGCAAAGATATCCTACAGTTGACTTGTCACTGCAAAGCTGTGAGCCAAGAAATGTCATTGGTCATATGCTATCTAACCTGTGGCTTTTGATTCTGAAAACTGAGTCGACAAAAACAAGACCCACAAGCCGGGCGGTGGTGGCGCACGCCTTTAATCCCAGCACTTGGGAGGCAGAGGCAGGCGGATTTCTGAGTTCGAGGCCAGCCTGGTCTACAAAGTGAGTTCCAGGACAGCCAGGGCTATACAGAGAAACCCTGTCTCGAAAAAACCAAAAAAAAAAAAAAAAAAAAAAAAAACAAGACCCACTTAGAACCTGAGTAGTGCTGAGACAATGACGTAATTGCTAAATGATTCATTTAGGGTGTTTGTCTATTTGTTTTACCATGTCTGTAGAACTCAAACATTCCATGCCTCCTGGCACTGTCAGAGCATGCAGGTTTCCTCATCCCTACTACACATATGTCCCCAAGTTCTTAGAACAAAGTGGAATTCCACGATCAAAAACAAGCAAGCAAATATAAAAGACTATATCTGAGAAGACAGTGATCTAAATTGGTCACTGAGTTATTTTTAAAAAAAAATTCCAAAATGTACAGATGCAAAGAAGTTTAAGACAATACTAGGAACAAGATAAACAGAAGAATGTTTTAAATTATATTCTATAGATTTTAGTTCTGTATTTATCCAAATTAGAACTCATGTCCTACGGTGTCAGATTTACTAGGAATAGAATTTTTATAGCATCCAAAGGATCACCGCATTGTTCAGGTTGGTTTTGGTAGCCAACAAAACACAACTAAGAAGTACCCTTGAAGGAGAGACTTACGAGGAATTTTCTAGATCAGGTTGGCTTATGTACATGCCTGAAAAGGACCTTGTTGATTATCAATACAGAACAATTCCTCGAGACCATTCCCTAGCAAGTAGTTTTCAGTTATGGAAGAGAAGAAAGCTATCTGAGCATCAAACAAGCAAGGATTTCTGTAATTACTTACTTTCTGCTCTTAACTGTGGATGGGATGCTTGGACACCCTGTTTTGAATTTCTTGCTGTGATGTACTACGACTTACATTTGTAAGCCAAAATAAAAGTTAGGGGCAACTGTGAGTTAGAAATTGGCAAAAATGAGCTTTACTCCCATTTATATGAGTGTGTATGAAGATAACTAGATCACTTAGGACATGGAGTACCTGGTTTTAATCTCCATATTAAATTATGAAGGAAATACAAAATTTATACTAAGGAGAATTATTGTTACCTCTAAGCAACTTTAGCTACTGTAGTGAAGGACTGAGAAAAAGTACACAAATAAAACCATGAAAATTATGACAAATTAAGAAGAGAACTACTTCAAAAGAAAAGCAAAACATTTAAACTTTATCACACTTTTTGTCAGCTTTTGACTTTTTGTTCCTCATATATATGGGTAATATATGTGCTTACATATAATTATTTATATCATATATGTTATATATCAATCACCTTGTTTCCATTTAAGCATAAAAAGAAACTAAGATGGCACCACTGATTTTATGTCCTATTGTTACAAAGATGGCTGATCTCCCTCAGTTCACTGAATCAGAAATTTGAATTTAAAATAAACATTTATAGCTGGCAAAAATATGTTCTTTAACATGTTGCCTGTTTTGAAGTTCAAAGTAATGTGTTTTAGGTAAGTAAAAAATGAAATATATCATAATTGGCCACAAACTCTAATAAGATAATAGACTATGAAATAACAATTATTCCATTAGGCACAAGCTTTGGATATCCTTTCCCACACTCAATAGCAGCCTATGCTAGCTAGTGAGAACATGCCTGAAACAGATGGACAGAGAAAAAGGATTTCTTCCCCTAAAGGAGTTTAAAGAAATTGCATTCATTATTGCACAAAGTACATTTTTTCCCCAATGGCAGACTCATTCTTCCATGTGATACACATGAGGGGAAGCTGGATGGGATAAGCAGCCATGAACCATGAGTCCTTTGCCTTGCTATCCCTTTTCTTCTTATCCATAGATTCAGACAGGTTTGTTTAGCCACATCTCTAAGTGCTGGCCTTCTCTATGTGCCTTCCAGGGAACATCTATTTTGATGTCAGTCTTTGCCTTCTCCTGTCACCTTTGCTTTATTTCTTACTCTACCACCAACGGATCCCTTGTGCTGCCTTTCCTCAGATATTACCTTGATGGAGTAGCTTTAAAATTTTAATTTAATGAAAATATACCTTTAGAAACGTACTCACTCTACTGTGATGCACGCGTTAATAATATCTACTGCTTCCTGGTTATGTATTGGTGACACATGTATATGCTGCTCTAATTGATTTCTATGGGAACATCTGTCCTGTTATTTTAGCCATTTTAATCA
This sequence comes from Mus caroli, assembly GCF_978045245.1. NCBI lineage: Eukaryota > Metazoa > Chordata > Mammalia > Rodentia > Muridae > Mus > Mus caroli. The sequence goes on from NW_028227273.1 coordinate 32,833,069, forward strand.
AATCTAACACCTCAATGAATCATCTAGCACTGCCAATACTAAAACCGCATGTCTGACTATATTTCTGACTCATTAAACTCATTTTAATTTCTTCGCTATCTCTGCAAACTTATTTTATCTTATTACCAACACGCCCCCTCCCATTTCTTAGCTTGGGCATCGTTCCCACCATTCTTCTGATAAATCCAAGTAAAATCATTTACAATCTGTTCACTGGAAGGCATTATTTTCCTCTTGCCCTGGTGTATTATGGAAGGCATTTTCTTCTTGCCCTGGTGTATTTGTGATGTAGTTATGTATGGAGAAATTACTGAAAGGCTGGCATGTAGATTCTATGTGGGCACAGAATTACACGCAAAAGTGCATTTCTATAAGTAGATGGTATCTAAAAAACAATACTTTCTTGGATTCTAAATACCCATAAGCCTCTGCGTTTTTTGAACACTTGGATTGTATTTTTCAGATATTGGTATTACAAAGGATAGCATCTGTGCAAAGTTAATACCACAGAAAACTCATTTGTGATTCGGGGAGATAGCTCAGTGAATAAAACCTTGCTACATAAGTGTGAGTGGATCTGAAGGTCCCACGTATGGCCAGCTTAGGTGTCTGTGTGCACAATCTCAGAACTACAGAGACAGGAAGCAGTAACTGGATATCCCTTGGAGTTTCACAGACCAGCTAGTGCATACAATGAAACAAAACAAAGAGCCCCCCATTTCATAGAATGCGGATGATGAGCTGGGACAACAGAGGTTGTCTTCCCCCCGCCCCCCATGCCCACATGCATGATGTGGCACATGTTTGCAAGGACACACCAGAGCACTCACACATACATGAGCACATGCATACACACATAGTGAGTGAAAGAGAGAGACAGAGAGAGAGAGACACAGAAAGAGACACAGAGAGAAAGAGACAGAGAGAGAGAGAGAGAGAGAGAGAGAGAGAGAGAGAGAGAGAGAGAGAGAGAGAGAAAGAGAGAGAGAGAGAGTCAAAGAGATACAGACAGAGACATAGAGGAAAAGAGAGCACAGAAAGAAAAGAGAGAGAAAAACAGAGGGCGGGGAGTTGGGGGGAGGTAGAGAGAAGCAGTAGGGTAACAATGAAAGAAAATGAGTTGGAACACACATCTGGGTGCCTAGAGTCCCTTTGGTGATACCTGCAGGATTTGATTGAACTCAGTTGTCTCTGGTTACTGCTTTGGTTAGATCCTGGGTACCTTCCCTTCGTTCTCTTTTCAAGAGCAATGAAAATGAGCCACTCCTGATAGCTCTGCTTAGGCCTTGTCAGAGTGGAGTGAGTCACTCTGCAAGCTGTGTGAAAGTCTCAGCTGGCATTATTGTTCATTTTGCTCCTCAGCGGATAAGGCATGGTTGTTACTTAAAACCTTGAGAGATGTGTTAGAAACAGCATCTTGTCATATGGAAGTAAATGATGCTGAGACTTCTTGTACATTTGATTCTCAAGGCTGTGAGTATTGGATCTTCTCCATACAAATTACGTAGAGCACAGATTTGATTTTTACTCTTTAGCTGTATCATCTAGTTGAATAAAAGTCCCTTCTAAATGCTAATATAAACGATTTTTGAAGGTATCTTGCCTGCTTTTGTTTCTTGATATAGTATAAAGATAATTTGTCTGCAGAGGAGAGGGAATTTATGAAATAGAACTTTCCCCACATCTTCCCTTGTAGGAGGAAATCACAGTTAACAGACTACAATGGACTCTTCTGGTTTCTTTGGTATTCAGAATTTAAAACTTTCAAAAAATTATTTTGGTGTGTATTTTAATGTTATTGCATAATCAATGTATCCCAGCAAGAGGAAATATAAAATATGAACATGATAATATTCAACTAACTCTTCCATTGTGGCAAAAACTAAACCTTGAATAATTGTTTTCTTTGTGAAAGAGAAAGCAGAGAAATAAAAGCATTATTACTATTGAATTATAAAACAACAAACTATCTCTTTCCCTGTGGCTTTCATCCATATAATTTACAGTGTGAATGCAGCTTTTGGTATACAAATGCTGCTATATTGAGAGAAGTGTGGAGAAGAGAATGCCTAGTTCCAATTTTCTTGCCAAACAAAGAAAACAAAATCCTTCCTCATCTTCTGTATTATGTGAGTGCCAATAACGCCTCTTTGATGGTAGCTTTGTGTTGTATTGTGTTTTGCTTTTAATTAAGATATATTGGGTAAAATAGTGCTTCATTGTATTGTGCAAAATACTGAAGCATGGGCTAATTACAGCCTTCAATAGGATTCGGTGCAGACCGCATGCTACTCTCTCATGCCCATTTTTTTTTTCTTTTAGTTTAGCTAAGTGTTCTGATGTTATATTTTCTCCTGGGATTTTCTTTTCAGTCTCTTGTCATCAAATAAAAAACAATGACCCCCTCCCTAAGATGTTAATTAAATAGCTACATTACTGCTATAAAGTTGAAAAATCATTCTTATGTTTTAGAAACCAAGGTTCAATGTTATCCCATATGCCCTGTCTGTAAGACTTCTTTCTAGAGTGTATGATTTTCACAGAAGGCAGAATTTAAAGTTTGCAGAAACCAGGTTGGGAGTCATACAAATATGGAAGAACTATCTCCCTCATTTTTATTTAAAACTGTTTAACCTTTTAAATTTAATCATTAAGTTTTTTTTTTAAATAAACCAAATACAGTCATTAGCTGTGGAAAAAGAAAGGAATAAATTAAGACATTAAATTAAAGGGCAGTCCAGAATTTCCAGATAAGATAAATGTAGGCTGGTCATGAAATTGATAATAAGGCAAAGAAAAGCAGCATTATGAATGTTGAAATTGAAAGCTACTAGATACAAAACTACTCTAGAAATTCCAATATTTGATAAAACTGAAATAGTGCTCAGAATATGTCTTTTCAAGGAAAAACATATTAATAGCTATTCATTGACTTGACTAAGCTCTGTATCTAGAATTGCAGTGGGGTCTCCTTGATTACTGAGCAGGGGCTAGTTTTAGGATAAGCCTGGGAGTGCATCACATAACCCTACCTCATTTTACATGACTTCAGTAAAACCTTCCTCCATATGCACAATTTAAAAATGTATTACAGGTTCATTAAATGAAAAGGAAAAAAATTAATGAACATTGTAGAAGGAATACTATTAATAGCTATGAAAGGTTCTGTTTTATATTCTTTTTCTGACCCTATTTTCTAGTTGCCTGCAATTTTCTTTTGGTGTGCATTTTCTGCAAACATTATTAGGGTTCGTGCAAGTATCTAATCTTTTGTTGAAGTGCATTGGATTAAAATGTTAATTGTAATTGTATAATTGTCATTTTCCTTCTGCATGCTAAATTCAGTGAAGTCTATGAGATTATTGCATGAAAATGCATAATGTTTAATAATGTGTTTTGAAAGTTGGTTTTGCCAACAGTAATCATAGTTACATATGCTAATGAGTAATATGCTAATAATAATTACATACAATATGGAATACTTACCATGTGTGCTTACTTGGATTATTTCTTTAATCCATACAATTGGTCTATGATATCACATGGATATAAGTGGGCTCTTAGTCTGTCCCAGCACGATTCTTTTCATGTAAGTTTAGTCTGAGCATTCAAAGTATCCTCTCTGTTTCCCCGGGAGTACTGTTAATATTTATTATTACTTCCATGGTGAGTGTGGTAGTTTAAATAAGAATAACTCTCATAGGCTCAGAAGTTTGGATGTTTGTGGAGGTAGCATGTAATTGATAGAGAAAGTATTAAACTGGGTTTTGGATGTGAGAGTTCACAGCCTCTTCACATTTCTAGTTTGATCTCAGTGCCTCTATGCCAGACACTTCCATCCTTCCCTATTGTGATGGACTCTTTTTGGAGCCATGAGCCACAATAAAATCTACTGATGGTTGTCTTTGGTCATGGTCTTTTATCACAGCAATAGGAAAGTAATGAGACTGAAAATTTGAAACTAATCAAGTGACCTGGCTTAAAACAAAACAAAACAAAAGGATTGAAACCCCAAACCTATAGCCAGTATATAATGGTGGCTTTTCTGTGAAGAACATTTTATTTAAAAGAATGATAAGCAAATCTAATGTGTCTCACCAAAGTTTCTGCAGAAACAGTAATGTTACACAAAACTGCTTACAGGTCAGTTGGCCAGCCCACATGTAAAAACAGCAGTGTATCATACCTCCAGCTGTAAAGGAGATTTTTGTGTCGTGTTGCACATACCATTCAGTTTTGAAATCTACCTTTGATTAAAACCAGGGTATTTCTCAACAACATGAAGAATAGATAGGCAAAGAAAGAAAAGTTTGAGACATGCATACAGGTGGGGGTAAAGAGATTGTACTGGGAGAGATTTTTTAAAATTTTTTAATATTTTTTATTGCATATTTTCCTCAATTACATTTCCAATGCTATCCCAAAAGTCCCCCATACCGCCCCCCGCTTCCCTACCCACCCATTCCCATTCTTTTGGCCCTGGCATTCCCCTATATTGGGGCATATAAAGTTTGCAAGTCCAATGGGCCTCTCTTTCCAGTGATGGCCGACTAGGCCATCTTTCGATACATATGCAGATAGAGATTTTGAAGAATAACTTAACATCAGATTTGGGGAGAAACAGACAATGAATTTTTACATGGCTTTCATTATCTCATAGGCCTTGAAGTCTACCATGTTTACAAAGACGCATTGTGTCTCTTGTTCAAACATTTTTGTTACTGTTTTTTTTTTTATCCCATTCTCTGAGACACAAATGAATTCTCTTCTTCTTAAGACTGTTGGGTATCATTTATGATTATATTGTTTAAGAGGCTTATTAATTGATTTTAAATGTTAAGTGATGAACTACTAATAAAAGAGGAGAAAATGACTAATCAAATTTTGGAAAATGATTTTCCTGGTGCGTGTGGGCACGTGTGTGCATGTGTGTGTGTGTGTGTGTACATGTGCGTGTGCGTGTTGGGATAGTGACCTGAGGGAAAAGCAGAAAAAGAGAGTAAAGAAGACAAGCTTATGAAAGATTCAATTCAATAATCACTTCCCTAGCTTGATGGTGAAATGATGCCTCATGGATATTTTAGTGCTTTATCCTTTGGAACACATATTCATATTATTTTATTTTCATTAACCGTCACTCAAAAAGAATACATCTAATATTATCACCAGTGATCTTTTTTTTGCTGAGGAAAAACATGACCTCTGGCCACTGATGTTCTTCAATATAAGTGCCATGAGCCACTTATAAGGACTCTGTGCGCCTTTCATTTGGATTGATTGGGTTGTTTCTGAAGCATGCTGTCCTTCCTAGATGAAGAATGATTCACAGACAGAATTTGTGTAGGATTTTTCACTGTATTAGTTATAAGGGCTGTCATAATGAAGTTCAGCAAAGAGATTTTTAACAGAGCAATGTATGTTCTCACATTCCTGGATGGTGGAGTGAGGTCAGGAGGCTTGTTCTCTGTGTAGCAACTCAGGCTCAGCATGCTGTTCTCTGAGTTTCCACTATCCCTTTAGGTTTCCTTCGGTTTGTAGAGACCTCACTTCAGTCTTTGCCTTTGTTGTCACATGACCTTCTTCCTAAGCATCTGAGTCTCTTGTCTTTATATAGGAAGACAATCCTACGGAATAGAGGAATTCGGTCATATTGGATAAGGCAATACAGTCATGTTGGAGAAAAGAATACAGTCTTTCTGGACAGTGTCTACTCTGAGAAGAACTTTAGCTGGATTACATCTGCAAGACCTCTGCTCAAGACGAGGTAACACTTATTATTATTAGTTGATAGATACTCAGCATTCTGTGAAGCATACAATACTTCAACCCACACTACTACTCTGTCATATACAGTTATTTATTTTCTGGATGTCTCTGACTGTCTTCCCAGGACCTCTTTTGGCTATAAAAATTGAGCAAAGCCTTTCGCCTCTCTCCCAAATGTTTATCCCTGAACACTATCTAATCCTAAGCATGTTCACTTGGATGTGGCTTATCTTTACACAAATAGCTAGGAGTTGAACAGCATAATTCCACTTGCAAAGATTAGACGTAATAAATTATGTTTCAAAACCATAACCTTCTGAAGTTTTTACAGGTATAATTCCAAAGTTAACAATTTCTTTAAAGATATGTAGAAACCAATTACATGAGAAATCTTGCTACAATAATTCTTTTTTTAGCGTTGTTTGTAGAGTCTGGTACCTGAGAACATTATAAAGAATTATCTTTTTCTTACCATAAGAAATTTAACCTTATTGACATCTCAGTATTTTTGTATTCTCAGATATAATCAGAAGATTTTTTCTAGAGCATATTCTAGAATATAAGTGAAGGTAAACATATTAGAGATGTATAGTCTTCTTTGAAATCTAATTGCCTCCTTCCTCTCAGGTCGCATAGGACTTAAGTCCTTGTCTATTGTACAGATCCCAGATCTTATTGCCAATACCACTGGCTATAATTCATATTCAGAATGCAGTTAGATCCCTTTTTATTATTGTTTGATTTACCATTCCATGTTAGCACTTAAATGCAATTTTCTCATTTCCTATAGATAGATAAATAAATACTTAGTATGGTGGTACATACTTGTAATCTCAGCACTTTAGAAGCTGAAGCAGAAATAATGGCCTGACTTTTGATATCAGGAACAACTGTACATATATGTTTATTTTCTCAATAAACAAGAAGTCTCTAAAAATACATATATGTATATATGCATGCATGTAGACAGAAGGAAAGAGGAGATGTAGTCTCCACTCCCCCAGCCTGAAACCTGCTTGTTCAGGGGTGGAGCTTCAATTGTTCTGCCACGCCCACTGTTGGAACCTGCCACTTTGCTGTTTAGAGCCATACACGTGGTCACCCTGCTACTGGTCCCCAAGATTATTTGGCGGGAATCGGGCCCCCTTCCCCTGCTTCATAACTGCGTGCAGAACAGTAAAATTGAGCTTTGATCAAAATGCCTGTCTTCCCTACCTTTCCAGGCTAAAACCCAGACTGTGATCTGCTGGCCAGACACAACAAGGAGAGACAAAAATAGTTTAATTCTAAAGTATTGTTTTGTATAGGAGATGATTGAGGGATTTGTGTACAATTCGGCTGCCTCTTGTTATCCGGGCATGAAATTTTCTTTTCTTTTTTTTTAAATTAGGTATTTTTTTCATTTACATTTCCAATGCTATGCCAAAAGTCCCCCCATAACCTTCCCCCCATTTCCTCCCCCCTCCCCCCCCCACTTCTTGTCCCTGGCCTTCCGCTGTACTGAGGCATATAATATTTGCAAGACCAATGGGCCTCTCTTTCCAATGATGGCCGACTGGGCCATCTTCTGATACATATGCAGCTAGAGAGACATGAACTCCGGGGTACTGGTTAGTTCATATTGTTGTTCTACCTATAGGGTTGCAGACACCTTTAGCTCCTTGGGTACTTTCTCTAGCTCCTCCATTGGGGGCCCTGTGATCCATCCAATAGCTGACTGTGAACATCCACTTCTGTGTTGGCTAGGCCCCGGCATAGCCTCATAAGAGACAGCTAGCTATATCTGGGTCCTTTCAGCAAAATCTTGCTAGTGTAAGCAATTGTGTCAGCGTTTGGAGGCTGATTATGGGATGGCTACCCAGGTATGGCAGTCTCTAGATGGCCCATCCTTTTGTCTCAGCTCCAAACATTGTCTCTGTAACTCCTTCCATGGATGTTTTGTTCCCAATTCTAAGAAGGGGCACAGTGTCCACATTTTGGTCTTTGTTCTTGTTGAGTTTGATGTGTTTTGCAGATTGTATCTTGTATCTTGGGTATTCTAAGTTTCTGGGCTAATATCCACTTATCAGTGAGTACATATCATGTGAGTTTTTTGTGATTGGGTTACTTCACTCAGGATGATGCCCTCCAGGTCCATCCATTTGGCTAGGAATTTCATAAATTCATTGTTTTTAATAGCTGAGTAGTACTCCATTGTGTAAATGTACCACATTTTCTGTATCCATTCCTCTGTTGAGGGGCATCTGGGTTCTTTCCAGCTTCTGGCTATTATAAATAAGGCTGCTATGAACATAGTGGAGCATGTGTCCTTCTTACCAGTTGGAACATCTTCTAGACATATGCCCAGGAGAGGTATTGCTGGATCCTCCAGTAGTACTGTGTTCAATTTTCTGAGGAACTGCCTGACTGATTTCCAGAGTGGTTGTACAAGCTTGCAATCCCACCAACAATGGAGGAATGTTCCTCTTTCTCCACATCCTCTCCAGCATCTGCTGTCACCTGAGATTTTGATTTTAGCCATTCTGACTGCTGTGAGGTGGAATCTCAGGGTTGTTTTAATTTGCATTTCCCTGATGATTAAGGATGCTGAATATTTTTTCAGGTGCTTCTCAGCCATTCCGTATTCCTCGGGTGAGAATTCTTTGTTTAGCTCTGAGCCCCACTTTTTAATGGGGTTATTTGATTTTCTGGAGTCCACCTTCTTGAGTTCTTTATATATATTGGATATTAGTCCCCTATCTGATTTAGGATAGGTAAAGATTCTTTCCCAATCTGTTGGTGACCTTTTTGTCTTATTGATGGTGTCTTTTGCCTTACAGAAGCTTTGCAATTTTATGAGGTCCCATTTGTCAATTCTCGATCTTACAGCACAAGCCATTGCTGTTCTGTTCAGGAATTTTTCCCTTGTGCCCATATCTTTGAGGCTTTTCCTCACTTTCTCCTCTATAAGTCTCAGTGTCTCTGGTTTTATGTGGAGTTCCTTGATCCACTTAGATTTGACCTTAGTACAAGGAGAAAGGAATGGATCAATTAGCATTCTTCTACATGATAACCACAAGTGTCAGCACCATTTGTTGAAAATGCTGTCCTTTTTTCCACTGGATGGTTTTAGCTCCCTTGTCAAAGATAAAGTGACCATAGGTTTGTGGGTTCATTTCTGGGTCTTCAATTCTATTCCATTGGTGTACTTGTCTGTAGCTATACCAGGCAGTTTTTAATGACAATTGCTCTGTAGTACAGCTTTAGATCGGGCATGGTGATTCCCCCAGAGAAGAGTTTTTGCTATCCTAGGTTTTTTGTTATTCCAGATGAATTTGCAGATTGACCTTTCTAATTCATTGAAGAATTGAGTTGGAATTTTGATGAGAATTGCATTGAATCTGTAGATTGCTTTTGGCAAGATAGCCATTTTTACAATGTTGATCCTGCCAATCCATGAGGATGGCAAGCTCTTCTCTTACAGGGAAGGTGCACAGATATCTGGTGTTCAGACCTGCTTCCTGGCAGAAGATGAAGGCCAGAAACAGGACCTGTCCCAGAAGCTGTGTGAGCTGTTAGCTTCTTTAGTCCACACTCTCACCTGGGAGTACTAGTCTTGGAGGGATCCGAGAACCAAGATGGCTCCGCCAGGTGCTCTGGCAAAGCCCTCAAGGGCAGGGCAGACACCTCTCCTCTGGCAGAGAAGGTGCCCGGATGTCTGGAGCCTGAAACGGGGTCTGTCTCAGAAGCTGTCCTCTAGGGACCTTGGGGGTGTCCTCTGACTCTGCACCCAGGTGATCCAGGTGACCCAGTGCTGGAAGGGACTTGTGATCCTGGACAGGCCGGGTTTTCTGCTTCCCTAATGCTGTCTCAGGTCTCACATGATTGGATTGGAAGAGAAGTTGTGTTCCACTCACCGGTCATCCTAAGATCGCTTGGAGAGTCCTCTAGGGGACTTTGGGGGTGTCAGCCAACTTCGTGCCCAAGGTGACCCGGTGCTGGTGCTGACAGGAAGGGTATTGTGACCCTGGTCAGGCCGGGTTTTCTGCTTCCTTAATGCTGTCTCTAGTCCCGTGTGATTGGATTGGAACAGAAGCTGTGTTCCACTAACCGGTGGTCCTAAGATCATGTGGAGAGTCCTCTAGGGGACCTTGGGGGTGTTGTCCGGCTCTGTGCCCAGGTGACCCAGGTGACCCAGGTGACCCAGGTGATCCAGTGCTGGAAGGGACTTGTGATCCTGGTCAGGCCAGGTTTTCTGCTTCCCTAATGCTGTCTCAGTTCCTGCACAATTGGATTGGAACAGAAGCTGTGTTCCACTCACCAGTGGTCCTAATCATGTGGAGAGTCCTCTAGGGGACCTTGGGGGTGCCCGCTGACTCCGTGCCCCTGAAATTTCCAAAGAAAGAAAAATAACTATTAGTGAGAGAACAACCTCACTTCTCAGATATCTTCTGAAATCTTTCCGATTTTTCAAAACCCTTGTGTTTATCTTTGAACACAATCTAATCATGAGCATGTTCATTTGGGTGTGGCTGATCTTTACACAATAGCTAAGAATTAAACAATATCAGGCCACTTGCAAAGATTATCTGTAATAAATTATGTCTTCAAAACCATAATGTTTCTCAGGGGCTATGAACAGTTCTATTTTGATGCTTATTAACTAATATTAATGGCTAAGGTATACCAGAAAAAAATTATCAGACCTTTAATTATATGGAAATATCAGTATTTAAATAAAACACACACACACACACACAAACACACACATTTTATGGAGAATTGTTTGTCTCCTCATTGTGTCCTGTAAGTTGAATGTCACATACCAAAGTAAATACCATCCTGAGACAAAGCAATTGATTTCAGATGTCCATCTTTTATTATGCTCTATTTTTAATGCTATCCTTTGCTGTCTTGAATAATCATCTTTGTATTATTTATCTAAACTCATTAAAAATATCTTAAAACAAATATGTTGGTCAATTCAGCAAATAATCACCATTTCTCTTGTTATGTGATATAGCAGAAGGTTGCTTCTATTCAATCCTGCTGACTTAATCATATTTTCACCAAAATGAAGATGCCTCACTTCTGTGCTTGCTCCTGTACATAGGAGATGACCATATTAGGAGTTCACTATTTCACCTGGAAAATGCTGTAGTCATCTTTCTTCTTAAAAATACATGGTAATGTTAAACAAGTTTGGATAAAGCTGGAAAAAAAACCATAAAGCAATTTGTCAACAAGGGTCATTTCCTGTTGTTCCTTATTGAAGATTTTCAAGAAGGAATTAGTGAAGAGCAACTAGTGTTAAAATTGAGCAAGATGTGAGAATGGCCCACCATCAATTGTAATTGATAGCACTTGTAATTGTGTAATTGCAAAAGAGAATGTCTATAAATAAGCTCCTTTTGGATGTAAAACAAGAATGCTCTTCTGTAATGTATTTAATTTAAATTGTAGGAAAACATTTCATTGAACTAGAATTTAGTTAGTGCTTTGTTTCTCAGAAATCAAGCTTTAATCTTGGTAGCACTTCTCATGAATGCTAAAGACAGCTCTCCTGGGTCCTTCATCCTTTTAGCTTTGGCCTTGTGATTGCTTTCATGTTACTTCCCCACACCTTTTAACCATTATAAGATTTCTTATACACAGTACAGTTGCTTTGGTCTAAGTCAAAGGAAGAAAGATACTTCAGAGGTTCTGTTTCTGCCTAGGTCTGTACACTGAAGTTTTCATGATTCTTCTTGCAGTTGTGGTGTAGTACTTCCTGGAATGATGATGAAACACACTGGAATGATTTATAACACAAAACAGTGCAGGAACATGTTTCCATGCAGTCTTTGCTCATCTCAATTATATAGTGTATATATAAAACAATTCTCAGTTTTTTCTTTAACTTGGGATTTCAAGGAAATATTAAAGTCTATTTTGAGACTGACCAAAGCCAAAAGTTAGAAAGAAAAGAGGAAAAAAATATATGTGTGTGTGTGTGCGCGTGTGTGTGTATGTATATATGTATGTATGTATGTGTGTGTTTATATATATATATATACACACACATATATACACACACACACACATATATATATATATATATGGACAAATATGTAGTTTGTCCACAAATACAAATATATATATGAACACCTATATGCATTTTGAATAAAGGAATAGTTGATGCCATATTCAAATTATTGTACATAAGTTGGTTATGTGATATGTGAGGGATACAGGTTTAAATTGGACCTATCTTAGGTATAGTGTGAGTTACCATTATTATAAAAATTTTCCATTCGCTTAAAGCTGGCTACAGGGCTCTTGTAAATTTTTATTGATGAAAATGCTTTATATATATCATTAGCATATCTGTGATTTGATTAATCAAAAAGCTTAATTAATTAAAATGTGTTCATTTAACATTGAAAAAGTTTGAGCTCGAAATGGAATTGTCTCAGTGGCTCATCCTTTTGTAGAAAGTACCTCAAGAAACAGACATAAAACATAAATCTCAGCCGGGCGTGGTGGCGCACGCCTTTAATCCCAGCACTCAGGAGGCAGAGGCAGGCGGATTTCTGAGTTCGAGGCCAGCCTGGTCTACAAAGTGAGCTCCAGGACAGCCAGGGCTACACAGAGAAACCCTGTCTCGAAAAACCAAAAAAAAAACAAAAAAAAAAAAAACAAAAAAAAAAAAACATAAATCTCAGGTAGGAACACAAAGTACATTATATAAGTAAACATTTACTTAATTTTTTAGAGTCCTCTCTGGTTTTATATTTAATTCTTGCATATATTATTCAAAATTGCTCCACATTTCTGCTGTGCTTTGTAATGATGATGTCAGGGTTCTAACCCTCTAACCATAGTGGTAGGCTTACCAATTCATGCTTTGTTAGATGGGTACTCTATTCTTTGCTTCTGACAATGGCACCCTTGACAGCTGTACTGGCTAGTTTTGTGTCAACTTGACACAGCTGGAGTTATCACAAAGAAAGGAGCTTAAGTTGAAGAAATGCCTCCATGAGATACAACTGTAAGGCATTTTCTCAATTAGTGATCAAGGGTGAAAGGTCCCTTGTGGGTGGGACCATCTCTGGGCTGGTAGTCTTGGTTCTATAAGAGAGCAGGCTGAGCAAGCCAGGGGAAGCAAGCCAGTAAGGAACATCCCTCCATGGCCTCTGCATCATCTCCTGCTTCCTGACCTGTTTGAGTTCCAGTCCTGACTTCCTTGGTGATAAACAGCAATATGGAAGTGTAAGCTTAATAAACCCTTTCCTCCCCAACTTGCTTCTTGGTTAAGATGTTTGTGCAGGAATAGAAACCCTGACTAAGACAACAGCCTATAAGACAAATGTATGAATCACGGATTTCCATGAAATATTATTAAATATTGTCCCATTAGTCTCTTCCCTCCTACAGCCTGCTTAATTTTTATGAAATGATTACATGCTGAACTAGCTGGTTTTGTGTATAACTTGACACAAGCTTGAGTTATCACAGAGAAAGGAGCCTCCCTTGAGGGAATGTCTCAGTGAGATCCAGCTAAAAGACATTTTCTCAATTAATGATCAAGGGTGGAAGGCCCAGCCCATTGTGGGCAGTGCCATCCCTGGGCTGGTAGTCTTGGGTTATATAAGTAAACAATCTGCGTCAGCCAGAGGAAGTAAGCCAGTAAGCAGAATTCCTCCATGGTTTCTGCATCCACTTCTGCCTCCAATTTCCTACCGTGTGTGAGTTCCTGTCCCGACTTCCTTTGGTGATGAACAGGAATATGGAAGTGTAACCTGAATAAACCCATTCCTACCCAACTTTCTTCTTGGTCATCGTCTTTTGTGCAGAAATAGAAACCCAGACTAAGGCCTATGCCCCTACTATTTCTTTTGTTGTTGTTGCCTAATACAGTAAATGATTTTGTGGGGAAAATATTCTCTTTTTATAAACCAATCTGCATATGTTGTCACTGTAATAAATACCCAAAGATATGATTATGTGAAGAAATGTTCCTTTTGATTCAGATTTTCAGAGGTTTTAGTTTTGTGGTCCTTTAATCACTGTCAACTTGTATAGATGGGGAACATGACAGTGGAGAGGGTGTGATGTAGCTGAACATTTTGCTTCATGTCGAGGAGTGGATATAAATGGACAGGAAGAGACTAAGGATAAGACATGCTTTCAAAAGACAGTCTCTACTTCAGTGATTTACTCCTCCTATCAACTCCTACCTCCTATTGGTCTATTTGACTAGATATCAACCATTGGCTTAACACACTGAGGAAGTTTCAAACCTTTTGGCCTAAACACATTTGCAAAGCCGTTCCTTTGGTAAATAGCCTTTGACATACAAACCTTTAGGGAAGGATTCTTCCTCTCTAAACCATAACAATACAACTGAATCCAAAATGGTCCTCCAACACCTTTCCTCACTTTTCTTTGTAGGAGTAACCAATGTTCTTCAATATGTAACAAATTTAAAGTTAAAAGCAGCTATTTGAGAACTTATTCTCAGAAAGTCTACTGTGTATCTCTAATATGCTGATTTTCTACTTGTATTGTTATTTCTGCATTGGCCCAAAGTAATTTTGTATGAGGTCTTTTGAGTAAATAAACCTTTATTTGGATTCTTGTTTCTTTGTCTATAGAACATGTGTGGAGTGTATTAAATAATAATTGCCCATTAGGTATCTGGTAAAGAGATATGCTAAAATCTATTTCTTTCACTAAAATTTTATCTTTCACTCATTCAAGGAGTTATCTCTGAATTCTTATATTACATAATAGTTTTAGAATATTGGAAATACTCCTTGCATATGGCTTACTAGGATACTCAGGAACAAGAAGGAATATCCAAAACATAATAAATTAGGATGAAAATGTTACTACCTGTCATTTCATCAACAATAATTTAATTTTGAAATGGGCTTTAATTATATAGCACTGGCTGGCCTGGGACTTATGGAGATTTGCTTCTGCCTCTGAGAGCTGAGATTTAATGCACACTACCAGCCATTTTACTCTGCATTAGATATGTAGGCTCCCTGTGTTCAGGGATAGCTAGATAACAGGCATAAGAAGAGTCTAGGTGTTTTGGTGGTTGTCTTAGTTAGAGTTTCACCATTGTGAACAGACACCATGACCAAGACAACTCTTTTTTTTTTTTTTTTTTTTTTTTTTGGTTTTTCGAGACAGGGTTTCTCTGTGTAGCCCTGGTTGTCCTGGAACTCACTTTGTAGACCAGGCTGGCCTCAAACTCAGAAATCCACCCATCTCTGCCTCCCAAGTGCTGAGATTAAAGGCGTGTACCACCACTGCCCGGCAACAACTCTTATAAGGACAATATTTAATTGGGCTGGCTTATAGGTTCAGAGGTTCAGTCCATTATCACCAAGGTAGGAGTGTGGCAGCATCTAGGCAGGCATTGTGCAGGACGTGCTGAGAGTTCTACATCTTCATTTGAAGGCTGCTAACAGAATATTGGCATATAGGCAGCTAGTATGAGGGTCTTAAAGGTCATGCCCACAGTGATACACCTGCTCCCACAAGACCACACCTAATATTGCCACTCTCTGGACCAAGCATATACAAACCATCACAGTGCTTTTACAGGAGATATTAGCAGTTAATGCACTGGGTATAGAAGATTCTGCTTACTTATACAAGAGAATAGGAAATTTTGCCCAGATGGCTCCAGGGAATACCCAGGGAGAAGAAGGGTAAATTGCCTCTCCCTATCCTGACCACAGCATGCATCTTTAATGGACCTCCCCACTCTAGGGCCTTCATAGTTGATTTATATAACCACAGCCCTTTAACCCTTCATTCTGTGGCCTTTGGCCTCAAACTGGATAATAGACTTTTGCTGTCCTCATCTTTAAACATAATTTTCAGACTAAATTATGCTACTAACTTTCTTGGTACTTCAGGTTGGGAGGCAGGAGATAGTACACTTTTTCTGTCTATTTTAATGTGAACTAATTCTAATAGTGAAATCATACTATTTATTACCTATCTGCCCATCTATCATCTGTCTATTTATCATCTATCTATCTATCTATCTATCTATCTATCTATCTATCTATCTATCTTCCATCCATCTACATCTGTCTACCTACCTATCACAAATAACTCTGTCCCGTTATAAAACAATTATTATGCTATTTTATTGAAAACTCATTGTTAATATTTATCACACTATGAAGCCAGTCTCTCCAACTTCTGTTAGAAGAACCAGTCAGTCACTTAGAACCTACCAACTGCTCAGGGGAATAGAAGCTTCCCACAGGAAGAGATGGTGGAAGAAATTTTAAAGATAAACCAGGTTTTAACCTGCATTGTTAAAAAATGTTTGTTTATCCAACACTGGAAAGAATGAGGAACATTTTGGAAAAGTCATTATGTATGTGAAAATATTAAGATTAGAGCATAAGAAAATTGTGAAGACAATCTACTAAGTAAATAATTTCCTTGCATGAGCTACTTGTTCAGAGATGGGGAGTGAGAATGTAGATAAATTTAGAGCATTGTAAGGAACTGAGATTGCATGCTGCAGGCAGGGTGGTATCTTTGACTAGTTGGTTGGCACAAAATGATACCTCACATATGTGTAAACAAGAACTTTTTCTCAATTAGTGAAAATATTTTTGCTTTTATAAAAATATTTTAATATGTCATATTTGTCTCTTTACATATTTTTTCAATATTTTTATTTATTCCTGAGGAAAATACACATGATCAACTTATATTATTTATCCTCTAATAACTGGCTTGGGTTTCATGTGGTTCCTCTAACCAGCTTTGCCTTCAGATGATTCCCATAGCAATTTTAGCAGGCTGTCTTTGACTCTGTTCCCTGCCATTGCATTCCCCTTCCCCTAACTGGACTACCTGGGCCTCAATGGAGAGGATGTGCTTAGTCCTGCTGGGACTAGGAATCTGAGGGTGGGGTGAGACATAAGTGGGACTTCTTCTCAAAGAAGTGGGGGAAGTTATTGAGGGAGAGATTTGTAAGGATGGGAAGGGCTGGGAGGAGATTTGAGAGGAGGGGAAGCAATAGGGATGTAAAGTGAATAAATAAATTAGTGAAAAAAAATCAAATAGGTAAGAAGCAAAGGAAAATGAGCACCCGATTTCTACATAAAAGTAATGACAAATTCCACTTAATGAATACAAGTACATAATCAGCCATACAATTAAATTGAAGTTTCACGTGACAAATTTTACTTCTCAGAGACTGAATTATTTTATTAGATGTTGTAAGAATGGGAAAGAGCAGTAGCTTGAAGTATGAAGTTTGATCTTTGACTCATCCAACCTAGCTGCAACTGCTCATCAAAATGTCATGTGCAGGCTCCAAAGCTGTCTGGAGTTCAATAAATCTACTAATGTCTCCTCTAACCCAGCGCCTACTCTGCTGTATTGTTATTCTGCAAACAGGTGTGATTGGATTTCCTATTGTTATACTCCCTCGAAAGATAGATTATAGCTAATTCCCTGGTCAATTGGTACAAATTAACACAATAAATGGCACATCCTACAGGATCCTGGGATAATGTTGACTTTAACTACAATGTTCTTCTTAGTGTCCACATGTCCAATAAAGTATTTGGTTTCTTTTCACATTTAAAAAAATTGAGGATATTCTTTTACTTTTCTTGAGAAACACCTAAAAATTTCACAGGCAGGATATGTATATATGTAGATACATATTTTTACCATTAAAGTTGCAGTGATATTGTAACATATTTCACTTTACCTCCATACATAGATTATAAATCTTCTAGTTTAACAGAGTTTTGTTTGATTGAAATAGATTTGTGAAGAGGATCATGGATCCTTCCTGTGGCTTTTGATTTAAGGGTTAGTTACTCAATACTGTCTAATAATTAGTTTCATTCATTTTAATCCAGAAAGATTTAAAAACTAAGAAACTATTTCTGAGATGCCAGTTTTAATTGTCCAGCCTGCTACTTCAGCAGTGAAGAGGAGAGGTAAGGATACATTACACGTTTGAGGCCAGCCTGGTCTGCTCAGAGTTCCCTAAGTCAGTAAGAGCTATAACACAAAGTACTACCCCAGAACTGCAATAATATCAACAATGTAAAGAACTCAGGTCCTCCTGCTGAGTTTCACTTTCTCACCTATTTTTGTAGTGCATTTGTCAGTAGGAAGAACTCTTGTCCTGGTTTCCTACTGACAAATTGTTATTGTCTGTAGGTGTTTTATATTTGCCACTAAGTTTACCTTGTAAGATGAAAGGTATCTAATGTATAACAATATAATCCTAAAAGGACCACCCGATGACTATGTAAAATAAATCATTAGGTAATGTGAAAAGTGAGACTGTTGCAAGATGACTATATTGCAGACATTATATTCAGCAGTTTTTAAATATTTTGTTGTTTAATCTGCAGAAGAACCTTAAGTCAGGCGCTTTCACATTCTCGTTTCAGATCAAGTTAAATGTACACAGAAACTAGGAAATGAGTACGTAGAATGAACTCCAATCTGACAGCCTCCAAAACCCAATTTTTATGCATTAGCAGATAAAGTTATGGTTTCTTTCCCCCCAAAGGAACAAATACAGCATCTGAAATTGTAAGGTTTAAATTTCAATTTGCTTTCTTAAGAAAAGAACATAGAGTTTTCTATTAATTCTCTTACACTCCCCAGTACAAAATTTTCCCCTTCTCTGGCAGAACTGAGAAATGTTCATCTGGTGGTCTTGGAGGATTTATAGATCCATAAATGGGGAAACTCTGACCTTGGCTGGATGTTCATTAAGGTCACTGGTAACAAATGGGCCTGTCACTCTGGTGTAGAGGAAGTGGGAAGTTTGTGTCTGGAAGAATGTGGACTAGGCAGAGACTGTGAGTAAACATCCAAAAAGATGCCTTGGCTGCTTTAGGTGCCTGCCATTGATATTCACAAGCACTCAGTGTCCCCACACAAGGCCCTTTACCAAGGAGCTAGAAAACACAGGACATACAGCCACCTAGCAGTCATGCTTTCCTCTTTACTGTCCAGGGCTGACCTCTCCTAAACACAGAATGAGATGTATTCTTCTGATAGTATTTGACATTAAGTGATTTGCATTTGTTCACCTAATAAAATTGAACATAAGATTTTATTTTTAAATTAAAAAAACTGGATTCTTTACAAACAGCTTTTAATTTTGTCTCAGAAAAAGACAATACAAAATAAAAGCAATAAAGAAATTTTATGAGGCTGTGGGAGGACCTCTGACAGCAGGAAAATAGGGCATGGTGGGATAAAGTGCTTATTCTTAGAAACAAAGATAATCTGGCTAAAATGATGTAGATACTGAAGAGGTAAAAGTGCTCTTCAGTTTTTACTACAAACATTTATTTTAGCTTTACTTGGCACTAAATACTTCTGAATTTTAAATATATACTTTAAAATGTATCCAGATATTATAAATCCAGCACATACCTACAATTTACTATACAAATATTCTACAAAATTTACAATGAGGACAAATGTATATATAATTTAATTGGAGTATTAATTATGAACAAAAACATGATATTCATGAATACCATCTATATATACTTAATGTATAATTATCCATACATTGTGTAAAAATGAATTGCTACTTACTTTAATCACTGAAATGCAACGTGGCCATTTAGATATTTTTTTCTTAGATTTATCTATTTTTACTTTGTGTGTATGACTATTCTGTGTGAATATACATTTGTAAGTGCACTGAATGCATGCTTGCTGGCTGTGAAGAACAGATGATGGAGCTAGATAATCTGGATATGAAGTTATAGATTACTATAAGGCACTGTGTGAATCCTGGGAACTGGATCAAGGTCCTCTACAAGAGTAACAAGGGCTCTTAATGACAGAATGATCTCTTCAGCCACCTGAATATTGATTATAAATATTATAAAAGTGTTCAAAAGAATAAGATGTCAGCCTCATCCTAGGGAATACATTCCTTTCCAATAATTCGATCCTCTGTGCAAATAATTTTTCATCAGCTAGTATGTGTCTTCTGAAGGTAAAAATTATCAACAAAATATGAATTTTGATTGACTTGGGACAATACAGAAGCTTGCTATGTAATGCTGGCAAATGTACTTGTAGCACATAAATAATTAAAAAAATGCAAGGGCTTGAAAAAGAAAAGCAAATATGTTTCTGCCATTGTCAAATGTCAGAAAATATAATCAAAAGAAAAAATAAATATGAAAGTAATTATGCAGTTTGACATGTACTAAGCTAATGATTTGATATGTTGTGAAGGTTACAGAGTGGTCCCAATTACCTGGTAGAAAACATAAAGGGTTTCATGTAATAGAACTGGTATATGATCCCTGTTGTCTACCACTGACTATTCAAACATAACACTTACTCAGCCTTGCTACCATATTATCTAGGAACTGCCATACATATTCGAATTTCTGAGAATAACAATGTTTTAGATTATGAAAGAAGACAGGAGACATGTATTCTAACAAGATTTTAAATTGCAAAGGAACAACAAATACAGAAATTATAATGAAAATTGTCTTTGGATAAATAGAAACTTGGTAATTAATTACTGAACAAACCTGCAGGCTGTTAGGGGGATGATATTAAATTTAAGGTGAGACTTGTATATAGTGAAATCTATTGGTATGAAAAACGTAACAGACAAAGAATGTAGTACCATGAGGAAAGCTACCTCATTCTTCAAGTCTCCACATTTTACGTGGCAATGTGACTAATTCGAGAGGTATCAGAAAGTAGGTATGCAACCCTAATACATGCGGGAGTTAAAATGTAATTGTGCTTGAATAAGAAGCATGGTGAAGAGGGAAAGGTATACCCAGGATTTATGATGTGCATCTGGACAGGATTTAACACTCATTAATGGTTGGCTTGACAAGGAACTCAGTAAAACAAAGGTGCCGTAGTAACTGAGAATCTGCCAGAGAAGCTGGGCAATGTGTCTGATGGGGACATAGAAAATATATTCTTTCTAGTTGGGCAGATTACAGAAGCCTGAACACTGCTACTGAATCAGTTTGTTGGTGTTAAGAAAGGGAGTTGTTAAGAGAAATGTTAGGTGAAATCCTATAGGTGGGTGGCCATGATCTTTTATATCTAATAGTCAAAACTTTGGATAATGAGATTAGTTTTTGACATTGTAATATACTGTCTATTTTTTGGCACCAGTGACATTCAGTAAACACATTAAAAATAACAATGTTCACAAGGATATGAAGAGGAAAACACAGTTTTTGGTGGAAATGAAAACTGGTACAGTCGACGTGGGAAATGGTAATAGTATTTCCTTAAAACCTAAAGACAATCGAATACCCTGTGATCCAGAGCCTCACACTACTGGGCATACGTACAAAGGACCTTGCAAAGAGTCATGAGTGTCTCCGTGTTCATTTCAGAACAACAGCTAATAAATGGTATCCTTCTCAGTATCCATCAAAGTGATGGTTGGTAAGCAACACAGCACTATTCGATCATAAAAAGATGGATAGACGTACAAACAAAGCACAGGAAGATGGGCACTTCATGATCTCAGTCCCAGTAGAATCTAGAGTTTGATTTCATAGTAGCTGAGAGTTGAACTATGGTTAAGGGAGGCTGGGGGCGATAAGGAAGACAATAAACAAATGACGAGATTTAGTCAGACAGAGTGAAACTTTCTGAGAGACGACAGTGGCTGAAGAAATTATGTATTGAGAACTACGAACAGATAGAAGGGGTTTTTAAGATTTTCATCATCAAGCAATTCATAAATATCTGAAGTGATAAATATGTTCGCCTTGATTGAAACATTTCACCCAAGGCATGCACGCATTATGATTAGCTGGCACACCATTGGGAAGAACACATTTTGTCATTTTGTGTTTGCTAACAACTACTTTCCTCAAAGTTTTATCAAGCAAGGAAACGATTATCCAGATCAGAAGAGTCTGCAGATTTTATTTATTCAGGGCCAGACAGTAAGTATTTTCGAGTTTGCAGGCCCACAAAATATGATTAATAAGCGTTCAGCTCCGGTTGTTGCTCAAGAGCAACCTTGGACAATATAAATGAATGGGTGTGGTTGTGCTTCAGTAGCTTGGTTTACACACTGTGGTGAGTCAAACGTAGCCTAGGGGCCATGACTGCCAACCTTTGATTTAGATTACACAGCGAGAGCAAAGGGGAGACAGAGCACAGTTGGCAGACCCTTGCTGGTTCTTTCATGCTCAGTAGCTCCTGGGTGACATTGAGCAGGAGAAAAACTATGCAAATAAGAACATGAATATAATTAATTTCCAATTGTTCCATGGCTCTACTGCCTAAGCAAGCATACCTTTGGGAAGAAGTTATTTTTCTTTCCTAACAGAAAGAAAAAAATATTTGGAAGAATCTAGCACAGAGAGATGAAAAAAACCACATATTTGTTTCTCAGAATATTGTAAATGATTTTCTGCATTCCTGGGATACTCACAGCTCAGAAATACATGTTGAAAGAATGAATAAATGTTTATCAAATTTTAAAATGGAATTGAAATTTTAATAATTCCAGGAAGACTATGTTTAAAAACTCACATCAAAATAATGTCTTCATCTTCCCATTTTCTGGCATTGTTTCTATAAAAAATACACATATGTATAATATATTTCTGTATAAAATATTATATACTATTTCTAAATACAGTTCCAAATAGGGAGTTTGAATTGGAATAAGGATGTTTAAAAGCCTGAGGTATCATTTAAAGACAGATGTGAAGAATTCTTATCCCCCTAATACCTAGAAAAATAACTATTGTTTTTTACTTCTAAATTGATGTATATATGATCTCGGATAAATTCGCCAAAAGTGAGAAAACAGAAATTCCAGTGTCAGACAAGCACAAGAGTTTACACGTGTATAAGTGAAGTGATGAAGGATTTACCACTGTCTGAGGATGAAAGCTGATGCTCCCGGCATTCACAAAAAGCCTGAATAGCTCACTGACCTCGAGGATTTATCTAGTAAAGAACTTTGTTAAATCTTTTCCACATAACTTTGTTAGGGGAGAATATTACTACAGGAGCTGATCTTAATTTGCTAGTGTCCTTCTATCCCACTTGCTAATCTAGTGTGATGTTCTTTAGTAAATATTCAAAACTCTGTTGATAATCATACCGAAAATGGTACAAAAAAGACAGTTGAACTTTTTTGTTTGTTTGTTTTTGTTTTGTTTTTTGTTTTTTTTTTCTAAGTCCAGAGACAGGATATTGTAGTTTAAGTGAGAAATGCCCCTCACAGGCTCATGTATTTGAATATTTAGTTCTCTGTTGGTGACACTGTATGGAAAGGTTGTGGACCCGTAAGAAGTGAAATCTTACTGGAGGAGGTATGTCACTGGAGGTGTGGCTTTGTTACCTGGCCACAATTCTGGTTCTGCTTCTTGTATGTGGACGACATGTGATCTCTCTGCAACAAGGCTGTGGGGTTGGTCTCATACACTTGTTGCTTTAACATCCCAGCCATAAAGCACGGTACCCCTATTTCCTCTCCCCCAAAACTGTAAGCAAAAATAAATCCTGTTCCTGAAGTTGTTTTTGTTAGGGTCTTCTCTCACAGCACAGAAAAGTAATGATTACAGAGGGTTTGTTGGAGACAAATGCTGGATCAATAACCACACTTGGTGGGGCTGAATATGCATGAGATTATTGATGCCTGAACCGGGACAAAAAACGACTTCTTACATATCCTCACGGTTCCATAGGCACACTTGGACACATACACATAAGCTTCACGTAAATATTTTGAGCAAAATAATTTTATACATAAAAGTTAGTTTGAAATATAAATTAAAGAAGGGTTTTTTTTTTTTACAGCTTTCCTTTTTAAGTAAATGGACTCATTAATTTTCCATGAAAACCAAAGTATGATGCTTACGTCTACAAAGGAATAAAAGCACAAAGCCAAAGCTAGGAAAGACACACTGGAAATAAGCAAGGAAACAGAGCACACTACAGATGAGATAATTTTGCAGCCCGTGAGAACTCATGCTGAATGACACATTGTCTTAGGGGAGTGTTTTGTACTTGGGTAGAGATGCCTGTGTCGTGTTAGTAAAAAAATAGTTAAAAAGCTGAGCTGCAAAAAGGTGTTATTTCATCTATAAGCCCAGAACTTGGGAACTGAGACAGGAAGATCAGGAGTTCAAGGCTAGTGTGGGTTTCTTGAGTTCAAAGTCAGTCTGACAAGCTAATGCAACTTTATCTAAAAAAAAAGCAAGAAAGCAAAATTACAACAAAACACACCACTTTCAACATCCCTTATTATTATGACTTCCCACATATTAAATAGGTGTTAATGTATTTTATAATTTTGAATACTAATGTCTATTCAGAAAATATTTGATAATTGGTCATATAATCAGCTAAGAAGGTATGATGTATATGTCTATGGTTTTATTTTTTATTTTTTTGCTGTTTGTGTGTGTGTGTGTATGCATATGGGTGTCCCCGTGGCCTGTGTGTGCAGGTGTGTGAAAACTTGCAAGAGTTTCTTACTCCTTCTACCATGTGGGTTCCAAGGACTGAAGTCAGGCTGCGAGTCTTGCAGCAAATGGTTTTCCCAACTAAATCATTTCCCTAGTATCCTTATACATTTTATTTCATATAACATTGCACATATGTAGGTTCAAACAAGTAAGTATATATATATATATTATCTCAAAAAAGTACATTATAAAAGCCATGAAGTTGTAAAGGGAATGTGGGGACTATCACTGTTGGATGCAGGGGTAAAAAGGATCTAACTGCATTTTATCCATGCATGAAAATAACCCAAGAATCTGAAAATCATTTTGAAAGGAAGTATAGATGACGGCGAGGAACGCTGCATTACTTGTAAAGAGATAATTTGGGGTGAGGGTGTTTATAGATGGCAGAATCAAAGGCAGTAGTTGCGTGCTCTCACTTTGAGAGAGAAATAATCTCTCAATATGTTGCCCTTCATCTTGGAATCAGAGAGGACGGAAAGATGATCTGGGAAGTGACAGAGCAGAGAGTCAGATGAAGAGAATTTTAAACAATCAAGCCTAAAAGATAGAACATCATCTCTGTATTTAATCATTTATGTTAATGTAATAAAGCATGAAGCTAACATTTACTAAGCGTCATTGCAGAACACTAAGTAAAACTCCATGCCTTGATTTAATTATCTTAATACTTTAAAAACTGGGACTCTTTAGATCACAGTGATGAGGAAGCTGAAAGGAGAAGCCCTCTGTTAGGGAACAATGCTGTGGAATGCTAAATATGGATCAGGATTGATCTGGAATACTGATCCACTTTGTTAATGAAGGGAGTTTAAAGGTGTATTTTAGAAACTACTGAATACTTCCTGTAATTAATGCAAATAAATTTACATGACTACAAGTAAGTTGATCTATGGAGGAGTAAGTAGATGAAGAATATTCAACAGTCCTTTTTACTGATTCCATAAGTTTCAATATGAAAAGGCCACATTGGGACACTCAATGCCTCTGACTACACTGGTTCACTTAAAAGACAAACATCTTTGATTCCCAGTTTACAATTAAGTCAAGTGAATCAATGCTGTCTCTTCTGCTTACAGATCTTATTCCTGAATGAATTTCTATCCTCTCATGTGTAGCACATACATTTAATTTTAGAAGTGTAGGTCATCATTAGGAATTTTTTTAAAAAGTGCTTTAATTAAGTCTCTTTGAACAATTTTGAGAGATTGAGAATCTCTGGGGCTGGGTAGTTGGCTCAGTGGTTAAGAAATATTTACAGTCTTGTAGATGACTCCAGTTTGATGCTTAGAATCCATGTCAGGAAACTCACAACCACTTCTTATCTTAACTCAAGAAGCATCTGTCTGCCATGTGCTCCTGAATTCATGTGCACCTACTTCTCCTCCATGCTCATAAAATAAAGTAAATCTTTAAAAAATAACCTGTGTTTTCATACATGGTTTTTCTCTTTTTTTGATAGCTGTTTTTTTTTTAAAGATTTATTTATTTTTTGTATGTATGAGTACATTGTCCCTGTCTTCAGACACACCATAAGAGGGCATCAGATCCCATAACAGATGGTTGTGAGCCACCATGTGGTTGCTGGGAACTGAACTCAGCACCTCTGGAAGAACAGTCAGTGCTCTGAACCACTGAGCCATCTCTCCAGCTCCATGTGTGATGTTTTATTAAAAATATCAATATAAAGTTTCACATGCAACCAAATGTAGAAGACAGAAACTTTTAAAAATTAGTCCTTAATGCATTTGACTTCTATGTGTTCATGGCTTTCACGGTCATGGGCGAACTGAAATCATGAAGACATGGAAACATGAAATCATAAAAAGTTGGAGATGATGCTGTGGAATGCTAAGTAGAGATCTACATTGATCCAGAACACTGATCTGCTTCATCCATGCAAGAGCCTAAAACTGCATTTGTGCATGCTGTGTGCTGAGTTTTGAGCACACGCACATTTCACTCTCTCACCCTTGCCTCTCATGATGCTCTGACTGTGTCTTAAGCTTTGGCAATCGTTTCTCCTTTGCTTTCAGGTCATCTTTTTGTGTATGTCACTTGCGCATATGGAAAATGGAATGCAGTCCTTGACTTTCTGCAACTACCTCCTTTTGCTTAATGTATTGACTGTGAGTAACATACGTTTTCTTTCTGGCGATGTGGTTTCATTCTTCTTTGGGGCTGAATACTATTACAGTGTGCATTTATGCCATGTGTTATCCATTCATCCATTGAGGGCACCTTCACTGTTGTGAGTAGATTTTAGTAAACGAGTGTGTTGATAATATCTTGGATGCATACTGATTAGGATTCCTTTATACAGACTATTAGGAGTGGTCTAGCTGGATCTCAGGGTCACTGCTTTGTTACTGGGTTTTGGGAACTTCCTAATTTCCCTGGTGGTCTTACTAATTTACATTCCCAAGCAATGGATTCCTTTTTTTTTTTTTTTTTTCTGTTCATACCTTTACCTGCTTTTGTTATATTTTATTTAATAATGGTCATTTTGACTGAGCTATAGCTTGATTATTTTCCTATGGCTGTGATAAAAGTAAGGGTACTTATTGAAAACAAGTGCATTTGGTCTTATGTTTCTCATGGATTAGAATCCATGATGGCATCACTGTGAAGGTGATGTGCTTGGAGTAGCAGCTGGGAGCCAATTCAAAATGCCCCGAATGAGTCTTTAACCTGGCAAAGCTTATCCCCAGTGACATACTTCCTCCAACAAGACCACTCCTCTCAAACCTCCCAAATATTGTTAACACCTGTGAACCAAAAATTGAAAGGCCTGAGACTATGCAGAACATCTTATTTAAATTACTCTGGGCTGAGATGGAGTCTCCCTGTAGATCTAAATCTCATGGTCTTAAATGTGTAAAGGTGTGGAAGATTTACTTTTCGTAAACTTCCTGGCAATTAGAACATCTTTTAAGAACTTTTCAAATAATTTTTAATGTATTAACTGAATTAATTTTTTGAGTTCTTAATATATTTTGAATAATATTTTTATCCTAAAATGGGCTGCAAAGACAGTTATCTAATTCTGCAGGATATCTTGTGTTCAACTGATTATTTTCTGGTGCTGAAGGTTTTTGTGTTGATGTGGTCATTTATATCAAAGGTTATTATTGATTCTTTGAGTTTTATTCTTCTCTCATACATGACATCCTGCCCAGTTTTCCTTCCCCCTCCATGCTTTCCAGTTGTCCCTCCACCTCCCATCTCCCCCAGTTCTTATAATATTTGTGTCCAATTGAGAAAGGGGTTACATGTCACATTTTAATGTATATCTCCTGCTTTAGTATAGCACTTTTAAAGTTTTCATTAAACATGTTAGATTCGTTTGGATTGTTTTCTGTACACATTGAGTTGTTGGAATCGATTCCCAGTCTTCTCATGTGGATACCCAGTTTTCAGAGCATTGTTTTAGTAGACTGCATTTCCTCCAGTGTGTGTTCTGGGTACCATTGTCTGAATTAGTTGCCTGTAGGTATGCAGATTTCTGTCTGAGAGCTCCATTTTTTTTTTTACATTGGCCCGTTTTCATGCTAATACCAGACTGCTTACTATGACTACATGGTATATTTTAAATGGGTTATTGTCAGACTTCTGGCACTGTCCCCTTGCTTAAGGATAATTCAACTGTGAGGGGTCTTCTGTGTTTGCATATGAATCTCCGGAATATATTCTTCAGTTCTGTTAGAGTGCCGTTGATGTTTTAATAAAGCTTTGTTTAATATGTAGAAAATTTTTAGTCATCTGGGCATTTTAAACAAATTTAAATCCTCTCTATCCATGGACAAGAATGTTCTTTCTGCCTTCCAGGAAATGACTCATTTAACTTCACTCTTTGAGGCTTTCTGGTTTTTATTGCACTGTTTTCTTTTCCTCGTTAAGTGTATCAAAGGTCTTAACTTTGTTGTTGCTGTTAGTTTTTTGTTTATTTGTTTGTTTAATTTTTTAAGGTCATTATGAATGGGGCTGATTTTTGTTGTTGTTGTTTTGTTTTGATTTTTTTATTTTTGTTTGTTTGCTTGCTTTTTTTTTTTTAATCACATTTTGAGGGAATTCAGTGCCAGTGTGTAGAAACCTACTGGGTTTTGAATGTTGGGAGTGTATTCTACTTTATAGAATTTCTCAGTTGAGATTCTTTGGCTGGAACCTAGGATTTTGTAAGCACAGTGGGATCAGTGTTCTCTGAACACCAAGATGCAGACTTCCTCCTATCCTATTTGTAACCCACCTCCCCCACCCTTATTCCTGTTTTTCCCCTGAATTCTCTGGTTGAAATATCAAACAGTGTAATGAGTAACAGTTCAGAGGGAACACCCTTGCCTTTGTCCTATTTATGCATAGAATGCTTTCGGTTTGTTTGTTTGTTTGTTTGTTTGATTTTTTCCTATATGGATGCTGATCATTTGTGATTTTAAAATCAGGAGACATTGTAGATTTTCAAATATCTGGTTTTAAAAGTTTTTCTAAGGAATTAAGCAAAAGCTGCATTTCAATAATGCTTGAGTATATTGGGCATTTTAAAGTTCGATTTGGGGAGATCAGACCATATTTTCTTGATTTACTTTCTATGTTTGCAGGGAAAGCACCTGGAAATCATTGTGAAGATGACTCATTAAGATCTGTCTCTGAGGAATTTTAAAGGTACTGTTAGGGGAGATAGAGATTTGGTTTATCTCAGAAGTTTCTTTATTATTATTGAGATAGTTGATGTTGGTATTGACACATAGGAAATATCTTTGAGTTTATAAACCACGTAAACCTCAAGTGGTAAATTATTCCAATTTATTCAAATAAAAATGTATTTCTCAAATATCTTTGGATGAATAAACAAGATCATGTTTTATGTAGTTCTCTTTTTCTTTAATTTGTAACTTAAACTAGTCAGTCTTATAGCAAATATATGTTTTATGTCTTAATCATCACAAATGATCATCATTTCCTAAGAAAAATGATTGGAATGCATGTAAAATATTTTTATTATCTGTACCTAAATGAAGCAGTTTATTATTTAATATAATTAGTTTTGATAGAAATACAAATGGGTTCCATATGGAAAAAACAAAAAAGCAAAGCATACCTAAGTGCTTTGCGAGAAAAGAGTTTGACTTTGGCCTTGCTGAGAGGATGTAGTTACTTCTGAGTTTGCATTTCTGATTCTTCCTATCACTTACTGATTTATAAAAAAGCAGATGGTCAGCTCTCATAAGCAAGGAATCTATTGACAGATTGTGACCATCATTCTTTTAGTATAGTGGTTAGTACACAGCAGAAAACCAAGTGGTAGGAAAGAATTAATAGAAGAAATTGAACTTAGCAGAGCAATATAGTAAAGGTCTAGCAGGTAAAGTCTCAGAATCGGGGTAAAACCTGAAAAAACAACAGGCTTCCATTCATTTATACATTCAGCACAAGCTGTATGTTGACTCTCCAGAAATATGCCGTCCCAACCTAGAGCTGTAGAAAATATGAATGAAATGATGAGAAATTTACTCTTTAAATCAGGAAGTCTGAGAAACACTATGAATTGTGGTGAACTATATGGAAATCTATGAAAGCCAGGAATGTAAATTCTAATTCAAGTGACTTAGGGTTTTACTGCTGTAAAGGGATACCATGACCAAGGCAACTCTTTTTGTTTGTTTGTTTGTTTTTTGAGACAGGGTTTCTCTGTGTAGCCCTGGCTGTCCTTGACTTACTCTGTAGACTAGGCTAGCCTCAAACTCAGATATCCACCTGCCTCTGCCTCCAAGGCAACTCTTAAAGGACAATATTTAACTGGGGCTGGCTTACAGGTTCAAATGTTCAGTCTGTTATCATCAAGGTGGGAGCATGGCAGCATCTAGGTAGGCATGGTGCAAGCAGAGTTGAGAGTTCTACATCTTTATCTGAAGGTTGCTAGTGGAAGACTGACTTCTAGGCAACTATGATGAGGGTCTTAAAGCCCACACCCACAATGACACACCTACTCCAACAAGGCCACAACTTCTAAAAATGCTACTCCCTGGGCTGAGCATATACCAACCATCACACCAAGTAAAAAGACTTGAGAAGCAATGGCACAGCTGGTGTAGGTTTTAGTCTAGATCTGATGTGGGAGCTCAGATAGTCAACACTTGGAATTAAGTTGTCCTCAAGGTTCTATCACAACCTCCAGATGGTTTCTACATACATAAGAGAGGACTGTTGGTATGGTCAATCCATCATTTCAAATACACTCAGCAGCATCTTATAATAACCAGCTAAATTACCACCCTGTGACTCATTTAGACTGATAGAAACTTCAGTGGGGGATAGGATATGTCTGTAAAAATGATAACAATGTGATTTTTATGGAGATACATTTAATATGTTAATGGAATATAAAGTAAAAATAAAAGACAATTCAAGGCATCATATAAAAAGTATTTTAAATAAGAATTTAGAAAGCATATAGAGCAAGATACAGTTCAGTCATCTGACATAATTATTAGTTTATTAAAGAAGATGAAAATACAACATATTAAAATTAGCTTCAGTTTTATAAAGTGCATATACACTGGAAATATGTCAGTTTCTAGCTGTCTGACTCTCTTTTTTTGAATTTTTACAGAAATTGGATTTCTCATGAAATTGGGGTGGTATAGATTATTAAATATGATATATATGTGTATGTGTATCTATATCTATATTTATATCTATATCTATATCTATATGCATGTATGTATGGGTATATGTATTGTCTGTGACCACTGTCAGACATCTACACAACATCCTTCAAAACTTTAAAAATTACAGTATTTAACCATAATGCTTTAAGAATGAGAATAAGTCTTTGCAAATCATCAGGAAAGCAAGAGAAACAGTGACAACTGTTGGAACCCCTCTTGCCCAGAAAGGGTTTTTATGATGCAGCAGCTTTGGGGAAGGTCTCTTCAATTACAACCTAAAACTAAGATACCACTTACCTGCACATACACAGTGACTTGCTAGGATGACTGACAAAAAAGAAAATCATAAAACTCTCTAAAACAATCTCTCTGTAGCAGAACATAATATGATAAAATAGGTGTGTTAGACCATATGAAAGATGAATAATAAATATTGATTAGAAAATTTAATAAGACAAGATTAATGGAATAAAATGAGGCAATATGGGAATTAGAATAAATTGGGAATAATACAAAAAAGGAATATGAAAACTCCCAGGCTTCATTTCGGCAAGTTTAGTGGATGGACATAGCTTGGGCAAGTTTAACCAACAAAAGATATATTCTGAATCAGTAAGACCAAAGGTTCTTTAGAAAGTCAGAAGAGAAAATAATTTTTAGTTTTACTATATGTTATAAAATTATGATAAGATTACAAATAAAAATAAAAGCAATGAGAATTTGGTATCCATTATAAATGATTCTAATTGCTAAAAGGATTCCTTGTTGATGGGAATCATAGCATTAAACCTAATAGAGAACCAACTGGCATTAAATCATAAAATATCCTTTCCCAGGTTTTTATCTTAAAGGTCTTAAGGAAAATATAAACACATACACTATCGTGCACATACACACACACACACACACACACACACTTGCATGGGCATGCACACACACCAAAAAACCCTACATACCAACAGTAACCAAATCAAATGTTGCAAATATGATTCATTAATTGATAGTTGCATCAATGGCCAGTAGAGAGACCCATACCAATGCACACTTGGGCAGAAAGATATATACAAAAGCAATTGGGGAATATAATTTCAATATATTCAACATTATAGGAAGCAGTAGGAAAACCATCAGAACTTGAAAATAGCTTTGAAGGGCTGTTTCAAAGAAAAAAGAATATATATCCATCACAAATTTGGCTCTATTATTTAAAAAGCTCAAATGTAGGACAGAGGGCTAGAAAGTTGCCAAAGGCCTATGATGGTAGTGAGTCTAACCTATTCCTGTCTTCCCTACTTGCCATGGGCCAAGCCTAGAATTGAACTTTTAAAAAATTATTAAACATTCCCTGCTCCCAAATAAAACCTAAAACTTTCCAAAAGGAACTGGTAGCTACAGGAAAACAAGGAAGTAATTTAACACCTCCCTATATGGTTTGCCTTGCTTTAACTCATTGTTGAACGTGAAGTTACTGGGTACATGGAAATCAAAATTTCTCCACATTGTAGAGAAACTTACAAAACTCAAGACAACATTCTTTTCCTTTTCCCTTTCTTCACTACCCCTCCCTTCCCCCTAAACCCTCTCTTTCAGGTAATGAATCCCTCCTAAAAGTGTCCCAGAAGCAGTTTTTTTTTCTTTTTTTCCTAGATTGGAATAGGATAGTGGAAGTGAAGTATAACAGTTTGGGCCAGAATATGTGGCAAACCTTCAGGAAAGTTATCTTGGAGGAGCTGTTTTGGAAAATCTCAAGTACAATGATCTAAAATTATTACTTCATCATGTAAACTCAGACATTTGCGCCTGATTAAAGCTCATAGCTGCAAAAAGTGTTACAACTACATCACTACTTGCATGCAAGTTATGCAACATTCAAAAAAAAGGATCTGATAGAGTTAAAGGCTCTTATTATATTCTAGTAGTTTTCTTTCAGCGGACAAGTTATACTCTGGTCAATAATTTGTAAAGTTGTAGAAGTCATTAAATTATTGTTCGTTTCATATTTTTACCTCACATTGAAGTTTAATATAATAGGTTGTCTAAATTATTAGAAAGACCATTTAGTATTAATGTGTTACTAGTTTCTAATAGCTAATCTAAGTGGACCAACATTACAGCTGTCTATTTAAATGAATGTTGTGACATAACTCACTTTTCTGTGTATGTTTTATTTTCACAAGTATAAATGTTATAGAGAAATATGAATATAATAATGAAAATGGCAAATTATATAAAGAAAAATCAACCACAAGCCTGTTTTTATGTAGAAAAAATTATAAACATGATAAAACTATAGATTACAGCTAGAATATACAACATTAAAATTATATAGTAGGTAAATGTATTTTTATATTCAGCTTTTAAAACATAAGGCTGTATTATAACTACTTTCAACATTGTTAAATATTCTATCACATAGTCATTCCGTAAATTATTTAATTGGCATTCTAGTGTTGGTATTGATATATTTTCTAATTATTTATTATGAATGAAGTTTCCTATCTAGAGGTAGAATTGCTAAATCAATGCTGTGGTCACTGATGTTTCTTAATAATTAACCAGCAGCCCAGGATGTGAGAGTCATTCAAATTTCAGAACTACAGTCTTAGATTTGAAGCATAGAAACTATTGCTCATCTTTTGTGGCTTCATTTTATAGTTTCGTCTTTTTTCTTCTTTTTTTTAAAGAAATGTTGAAGTTGAAAAATAAGAAGTTTATTTTAAAAATGTTTATTTTAACTTTAGTCAAAATAGCAATATGTTCTTTCAAAAGTGATATTTTTATTTCATGGAGATAACTGCATTTTAGATGTTGCATTTTCTTGCACTATTTAATGTATGTTATTTTTTTCTCAAGCAAGTATTGCCTAACTTAGTAATTCTCAAATATCAAAGTTCAAATTTACCTATTTATACAATTAGATTTTTTATATTTGAGTTAAAGATCCTAGTGTTCCAACAAAATAAACCCCAGAGGAATAGATCCACCCAGGACAGATTAAGTTTGCTTATCTGCACCCTACGAGAGAAGTAAATCCTAGGATGTCGTCCATCATTTTCCTTCAATTATAACAACTAACCATTCAAGAATCTCTGTTTTCAACTAGAAAACTGAGATACAGAATTTAGGACTTTGAAGCTACAAACATCTTCAAGTCTTTGGCAGCATCTAAGGAATTATAGTGCAAATGGTTTTTGTTCCATGATCTATGAAGGAACACAGCCTTTCATTAATATATATATATATATATTAATATATATATATATGTTGCATTTCAAG
Source organism: Mus caroli (assembly GCF_978045245.1). NCBI lineage: Eukaryota > Metazoa > Chordata > Mammalia > Rodentia > Muridae > Mus > Mus caroli. The sequence continues at coordinate 32,867,267 of NW_028227273.1, forward strand.
TGATTAAAAACCCATCCAACTCTCTTATTACTTGCCACCAGTTCTAGAAATAATTAATTTGAATTTCCAATCCATTATTAGATAGATCTATTCATTGGGTAAACACTTAAGGGTACACACATATTTGTTCCTATACTCTTGCTCTCTTTGTTCTTTCTTTCAGAAAACTTCCTATTTTAGTGTATATATCCCAAATAGTAAGTTAATGATGTGATCTCATGGTATGTCAGTAGGTGTTAATAAGAGGTCAAATCTTTTGGGTCTAGATACCATCTTGGAGAACCTGACCTAAGGTTGAGCTCAAGGAAACTAGCAGGCCCATATTTAGCACCAGTTTCCAGTCGACCCCCTAACAAAATCTACATTAGCACCAGTTTCCAGTTTCCAGGTTGTTCCCCAGCAAATCTTCACCTCCAGGTTACAAGCCCACACTTCATTTCCTAACAACCACTAGTCGGGAGGAAAACAGAAATTAAGTTTATGGTTTGGGTCACAGCACCAGCCAATTTTGTTAAAAGCCATAATGATCCTCCAATCAGATGTGTGCCTGGCTAGATATCCCCTTCTTGCCTCTATAAATGCTTGCCTAAAACTGGGTTCATGGCTCCGCCTTCCTGCTGTGTCAGTGTTGGTGGGGTATCTAAGCTCAAGCTTGACTACAGAGACCCTAAAACGATTGCATTAGATTTGGCTCCTTGGTGATCTTTTGGGGTGCACAAACCTTTCGATCAATGTTTACGTCACCCTTAAATATGCTCAGATTATACTGCATTCATTTCAGAGTTTTAAATTCATTTCGAATACAAGATAATCGAAGTGCTTAATTTTAAGTAAAACTCCCTCTAAAATTAAGATTTAAAACAGAAAGAACTAGGAAGTACTGTTATAAAAGATTGGCCAAGGAGCAGATACCTACTGTGTTTCAGAAAAGTTTGGTCTATGAGCAGCAAAATCAGCTCTATAAATTTCTATGAAAGGTAACCCCTACTTACAGAGATTGAATTTGTAATGTATTGTAATTCAGTCTTCTTGTTTTTTCATTTGGCTAGATAATTTCTCATAGGAAATAAAAAAGAAGAGACCTTCCTTTGACAGGCATCTCTTTTCTCTTTTAGTGGCCTTCAGTTTGAACTCCAGCACAGAAAGGTTTTAGTAGAAGCATATTAAAATTATATTCCTGCAAATACTCAGATTCTACTATAGCAAGTTCCCATATGACCTATCAAATGCTAGCAGTAAACCCTTCAGTGTTAGCAGTTCCTACTTCTATTCCCTTCCCTCTATTCTATGCTCTCTCCCTCCCCCTTCTCTCTCTCTCTGCACTATATATTCTGTTTTTCCTACTTTAGGAATCTCTTTCCTCCCCTATAGCCCCTTACCCTATATCTAAACTTCTGTGGTTATACTGTTGTGTGAATGTTTCAAAGCTAACATCCACATATAAGTGAATATAGACCATATTTGTCTTTTTGGGTCTGGGCTTCCTAACTCAGGATGATTTCTTTTTCTAGTTCCATCTTTTTACTTCCAAAGTTCGTGATTTCATATTTTTTGAACAGCTGAGTAATATTCCACGTGTCCTTATCCATTCAAATGTTGAGGGACAGCTAGGCTGTTTCCAATTTTTCTGTGTTATTAGTAAAACAACAATGAACACAGTTAAACAAGTGTCTCTGTGGTAGAAGGAAGCATTACTTGAGTATATGCCCATGAATGGAATAGGAGGATCTTCAGGTTGGTAGTTCCCAGTTTTCCAAGGACCTGCCATACTGCTTTTCAAAGTGGCTGCCCAAGTTTGCTATCTCACCATCTGTGGATGACTGTTATCCTTAATCCACAGCCTCACCAGCATAAGCTGTTCTTATTAATTTTTTATTGACATTGGCCATTCTGATGGTATAAGATAAAATCTCAGGGTGGTTTTGATTTGCATTTTCCCGATGACCAAGAATGTTGAATATTTCTTTAAGTGTTTCTCAGTCATTTGTATATCATCTTTTGAGAACTCTATCTAGTATTGTATTGTATTTTAATCAGAATACATGTTTTCTTGATGTCTAGTCTTTTATAAAATTTTATATATTTTAGATAGTAGCACTCTATTAGATGAATAATTGGTAAAGGTCTTTTCTCATTCTGTAGGATGCCACTTTGCCTGAATAATAGTGTCTTTTGCCCTAGAGAAGCTTTTCAGGTTTTTGAGGTCCCATTTATTAATTGCTGATCTTATTAGTGTCAGTACTAATACTATTCTGTTCAGAGTGTCTTACCATATGACAATGAGTTCACAATTATTCCCCATGTTCTCTTCTGTCAGATTCAGTGTATATGGTCCATTTGCTGGGAATATATTTTTCCATTCTTTTTTCCCTGAGGTGATATTTATCTTTGATAGTTATGTATACATCTTGGAACAGTAGAAATAGAAATGCATTTCTTTCTAATTTAGTCTATGTATTTTTATTGAGGCAGTTAAGATTGAGTTATCCATGAGCAGTGTCTTTTATTCCAGTTCTTTATTGCTTTGGTTCCAGTACTCCGCCCGGCTCCTATTGATTTGGTGGTCTGGGGTTTTTCATTCCTTGTGTTTTTGAGAGTGTTGTTAAACTCTTCAGACTGAGGTTTCCCTTGTAGTGTCTTCGATACAGCTGGATTTGTGAATTTGGTCATGTAACGTTTTTCTTTCTATATCAATCATGATAAATAGTTATGCTGAGTATAGCTTTCCAGGACCTTGTGGTATTTAGAGTTTCCATTGAGAGGTCAGTTGTTATTCTAAATGATCTGCCTTTTAGGTTACTTGATCTTCTCCCTTTTAACATTCTTTTTTTTTTTTTTTATTTTGTATGTTCAATGTTTGATTTTTATATATTGCAGGAATTTCTTCTCTGTTCTACTCTACTGGCTTTTCTATGTGGTTTTTATACCTTGATAGGTTCCTCCTTCTGTAGATTAGGGAATTTTTCTTCTATGACTTTGTTTAAAATATTTTCTGTGTCTTTGATCTGGATTTCTCCTCCTGACTCTATTTCACTTATTCTTGTCTTTCCTCAGTGTCCCATATTTCTGGATATTTCATTCTTGGATTCTTGCGGATTTAAATTTTTCTTGGCTGAGTTATCTATTTCTTTTACTTTGTCGTCAACACCTAAGATCCTATCTTGTAATCTGTTGTTGAGGCTTACCTCTGAGTTTTCTATATAACTTCCTAAATTTTTCATTTTACATTTTTCTTCTGTTTGGGTTTTCTTTATTGAATCTATTTTCCTTTTCATGTCTTGAGCTTTTTTTCATGATTTGATTCTGCTCTTCATTTGTGTTTCCATCGACTTAAGGAATCTATTCATATCCTCGTTAGGGTCCTTCATTTGTTGTTTAGCTGTATTGCATGTCTCCAGACTTACTGTAGTAGGGTAACTGGGTTTTGGTAGAGGATTATTGTGTTAGGTACTGGTGATTATGTATTTGCTTCTGTTTCCTGGCATTTGTACATGGGATAATGGTGGTTCTAGGCATTGAAAAATTGTCTTGTCTTTGTTTGGTGGGTATTCTATTTCTTGGTTTCCATGGCCCCATATGGACCATAGGAAAGTGTGGTGTATTTGGTTTGCCTGGTAGGGAGTGCTTGTACAGATAGGTGGGTGGCAGAGAGAGATGGTGTTTGTGAGGAGAAAAAAAAAACTCCAAAAAACCCTCCCTTTTCCCTTTCCTCCTCTTCCTCTCCCTCCCCCCTCCTCCTCCTCATCCTTCCCCCTCTTCCTCCCTGTCTGTCTCTCTCCCTCTCTTGTATTTGTTGTATTGTTGTTTTCATGTCTAATACATCACCATGCAACATAGTCCAATGTGCCATACATTTGTAAATGCTAACACTTCATTTATTCCTCTAGTCTTTGGTCTCTAGCTTAGGAGAGATTTAAGCAAAAGAGTATTTTCTCTTCCTGCTCTTTTTTTTTCCCAAAAAACCTATTTCTCTTCTTCCCATAAATGTTTAATGAATTCATTGTAGAATTTTACTTATTACATTATTAAGAGGCATTTTTCTGTTAGCATTTTAATGCAAGATTATTTTGTCTGATAATTAACTATAATTTTTTAAAAAGAAAATAATTGCTCAGTGGAATAAAAGCTCGTTTAGCAGGATTTGCCAGTTAAAAGCACACACTGCTTTTGTATCCTAGCATCCACTTTGAGTGGTTCACAACCACCTGTGTCTCCACCTTTAGAGGGACCCACTGTTTCTGGCCTCATCCACCAGCACCCATATTTATGTGGACATACCAACACAATAACACATAATTTTAAAAGTAAAATTAAAATCACAGAATACCTTCAGCAAACATCTATTGCCATTATTATTTTCAACCGCTGATCCTACAAAGCTGACGCAATGTCCTCTTTGAGGTCAGTTTTTAACTTGTGAGAAAAGACAACTATTTGACCACATAAAGGTGAAGAGAGTAGAGGTTAAAAAAAAAAGTGTTTCATGGAAGAGGTGACATTTCCAATGATGTTTGGAAACTTATTGTACTAAGGTATGATTTGAATGGAGGAAGACATCTGTGTCATGCTAGTGAGGTGGCGAACAACAGATGCTCAGATATGAGGACATAAATGCAGTGAAGTTAATGCAGAGGAAATTGAGCTGATTATCCAGAATTCCAGTAGACTGGCACCTTGGGGCTATGGGGAATTTTAGATGTCATTTTCAGCACTGGCTATACTGTAGATGCTAAAGCTTCTATAGAGTCAGTGACCACTGGAAATAACAGTGGGAAACAAACAATTGTCTGGGAGCAGGCAGCCTCCTCTCACTTAACTGAACAGATTAAGTTGCCACCTGTAGATAAGAAAGAAAAGGAGTGAGTAAGGGGACAAAATATTTTGTTCTATACGTAATTATATGCCCTTTACTTATTTACAACAGAAATTGATTTTCATTACAGAATTAGTTAACAAATCTATTAATATGTGGCATTAATTATACAGTTTTAATATATACACAATCTGTGGCTTTTAAAAGTGTCTATCCCTCTGACTTTGTCTCTTCTGAATTCTCACATTGCATAAAATGATCAAGATCTTCCTCTGAAAGTATTGTGGTGAAGGAGAGGGGACCCTGGGGCGGCCTGAGTATTCAGACCTTGAATCAGTACAGAGTTCTGTATATGTGAAAATATCAAGCAGTAGGTAGGCAGCGATTTCTTTATGAGTCTCATATTGCATTTCAGCATTATTCATTCTTATCACAAAACTAGCCAGATGTGACCGAATTGTCTAATCCATGACTTTCACTCATGTGGAGTCACTCTACTCCAAAATCTCATTACTGAGGAGTTTCCCTGCCATTTGATGTTAGGCATAGCATGGATATAATTTGTCTGGAAGCTTCAATGACTACTGTAGCAGGTCCTGGCCTCACACTCACACTCTTTTTTATAACCCAATCAGTTCACACACAACAATCTGCCTCCTTTTTCCCCTGAGCTCCACTTCAGTTCTTTGGTGTCTGGTTCTCATAAAATTATTCCGACATCCACAAAGCAAATGTCCTTTGAGTTTTGACATCAGGGTGAGGTGACCTACCAGATGTGGTACACTGGTGTGGGTTGAAGGAAACAGACAATGTTTACATTAACCTTTTCAAGCCCTTTCCCATACAAGGTTAGTAGGATGGTGGTTAAATAAAGATGCTTAGTCATCCAGAATCCTAAAGGCACTTGACACCATGTCAAGTAATCTACTGTAGCCGACATGACCTGGCAGACCAGGCTGAGGTAGAGAAGCAGCTCTGTAAGGAGAACTCAGTGCTGTGTAAGAGCTTATTTCTCTAAGAACATTATTCTATTTCCTTTTACTTTTGTTAACATGCCTTTACCAAACTTCATTTTGAGAAGATTGACCACTAATAGGAAAGTGATGAAAATTTCATCCTGATTTTATGAAGTTCTGGACTGCAAATAGATTTCTCAATTATTTTCTGTATTTCCTGGATTATGGTTTGGTAGACAGGGAACTGCAGATGGAGTTTTCTGGCAGTGTCCCTTCAAACTGTCAACCCTTCCCTCAGGAAACCTTGTATTTATAGGATTGTTTTAACTGTTTTACATTGTTACTATATATAAAACTATCAAAACATCATCAATTTTATTAGCTTACTCCAAAAAATGATGAAGCTAGATAATGTAAATTAATACACTTAAGTCTTATTTTACTTTTTCTCTTTTTTTCTTTTCATTTCTTTCTTTCTTTTTAATAGAGAAAACCAAATATAAACACCTGAATTTTCTTGGTTAACCTCCTGCCTTCTTTTAACATACCATATGGTTTTCTTAAAACTAGCCATTTTCCTCTTTTCTCTTCTAATTTATGAAAGACGAACATCGCGGCTATTAGTAGATTTAAATGTTCCAATAGCTTCAAGGCAACACAAACATCATTTTGCAAATGTGGAATCTGTCATGATGTTCAAGTAATGGTTAAAAACTGCCTGATGATTTTCCTTGGTAAGCATCTGTGACAGCTGAAAAGTAATAATTCCTATTAATAAGTGATTTAACGTATCTCAACATGTGTCCAAGCCTGCAACTATTATGTCAATAACTGAGCTAATCAGTTTAACATGCTGTGGGCAGGCACTGGCAGTGCATACAAATGCAACAGTCACAAGAAGCCAAGCTTTATCTCTTCCGTTGTGGGTTTTCCTCAGTGGTGACAAACTCAGAAACGCCCTGAGGAGAAATCGCTTACATTTGTACCTGTCCAAAATGTCTGGCCTTAAACTCTCTCTTATCACATGAGTATACCAGAGTCATTTTTATTCTCTTATAATCTTTCTGGTGGATCTTGCTACCTCTGTTGTGTCTTATTTTGATTAGGGTGTATACTCCACCATTCTTGACAGAAAGGGTGAAGCTGTGAGCATCAATGTAGTGGGGATAGGGGAGGAGGGAAAGGTGGGGAACTGAATTTATTCTATGCCCCAATCTTGGTTGGCAAAGAGCTATATACAAGTTTCTATGTATAAATGATGTATGTCTTAGACAAGTATTAGGAAATAGCCATGTTGTATATATATGTGTGTATATATTCTGTATGTATTTCAAGAGCTAGAAATATCTTTCATATAAGTCATACCAGATTAAGTTCTGTATAACTCTAAAAACTCAAGTCTTCTGGGGAGATTGATGATAATGGTCCAAAATAGCACTGCAGTTGATATTTTCACTGTGTCACTTACTCTATAGATGGTCTCTGGCCAGCCCTCTAGATACTACCCCACCCCTAGGAAAAGCATGGCTCTATCTGAAGTAAAGATTATTGAAGTTTAGCCATTAAAGATGTTCTTTCTGCCTCTAACCTTCCCCCTCACTCTCCCAAGTTCTTCAACAGTCTGTGACATGAGCAAACACCAAGGGCATCGGGAGCAAAATCATCTTCATGTGGTATAATATAGGTGGCCCACAGCAACATGGTAGCTACATTCTCTGACTATATTCAATACAGAAAGCTCAGAAAGAAACACCAAGCATCCTCCAGTAACTCCCACCAAAGCTCTCTGTAAAAAACTAACTTAGCTCTGTTGATGAGGCACCCTAAGGCAAATTGTAATAATGAGGAAGAGGATTAAAAATGAGAGGAAAATACTTGACCAATATAGTAAGCACCCTATTGGATTATAGAAGGACTTTGCAGTTGGAGGTGACAGAGAACATTTTAGAATTGTCTTCTGACAATGATTGATTGATTTTTTTTTAATTCCCTGATAATAAAATCATTTTCTTTCTAATACAGAATTATTTTGCAAATTGCAAATGTTGCCAGCATAAGTTAAATGTGACAGAAAGAAGTGAAGCAACCTAACTCTGGTCTCACTATATGGATGATTTGGAAATTCAACTCATGTTTGTCTCATTCCAAAGTACACTCCTTTAAAGGTAGGCCATTAACTGACCCTCAAGTGACAGCTCATGTCTATGTTGATAAAGACTATGGGGAGAAGTTGGGATGGCCTGGTATTTTCTGATCAAGCATAGCCCTGAATATCAGAGAAGTCTCATGACTACAAGAAATACACTTTAACATCTATTTAGTTTCCTAAGTCTTTTGAGATTTGTTCAACCAGGAAAAGGAATGACCCAGACCTGTATCTGTGTGTATATCGACAAGGTCAGATGCGAGTGTAGTTGTAGCTTCTGAGTTTCTGTGGGTCAGGTGTCTCTGTTTGTGTACAAGTAATATTTCCCTTGATTGAAATCTGAGATTTCATCCAAGGCATAGTAGTCTGACATGCGTATGTCATTGACCTCTAAGAGAGTAAATGCCAGGGCAGAGGAAACAGTATATTAACTTTGTTGTCCTAGAAAAGGATCACCCTGGAACATTTCAGTGTTTTTCACATTAAATGTACAGATATATCTGTAATCCACAGACAAATATTTAGCAGGGATTTTTGTCAATATAAGGAGTGGTACCTCCAATTTCCCAGGCAGCAGGTACAGGTACTACATGCACTTGGCCAAAAACACATCTCTTTCTGTTCAAGATGAACTGAACTATATTTTGAACTTGGGAATCAAAACATTTTCTTTACAAGTGAGTCTTAGACATGCTCATACTTTCTAGTTCTTCCTGGGAGTGTTTTCAGTTTCCCCATTGATAGATTTCACTTCATGCTTCTCCTCTTTAACCAGAAGCTAACTCATTTTTACATTGCCACTTCTCAACCCAGGACTGCCTTCACTAACTCTGAACAAAAGGCACAGTTATAATGTGAAAAATACCCCGTGAGAATGAAATGAAGCTTCAGGCTTTTCATTTAGCACTGGCAAGTAGTCATTTGTAAGTTATGACACCTCTTAATCTTTTGCACAATATCACATGAGAATGTGTCCTCAATAAATGTTGCATTATATTCAAACTAAGCATGCAAATCTCAAGTGAATAAATTTTAGCAAATGAACCAAATAGCTTAGATTTCAGTAGTAGATTCTGATAAAATGGCACAGCATTCTTTGTGAGAGTTGTTCTGGAACACTTAATAATATAAATTTCTTTATAATTTCCCTAAAGTCACTTGGACAAAATTAGTTACAATCCAGCTCTCTGGGTGTGCATGAATGAACAATTCAGCTTTGAAATGTGTAGATGAAAATGTTTCCACAGTTAGAATATTTACACAAAGACAACAAGAGGACATTTAGAAGTTTTGAGTTCTGTAATATATATATATATGTTTATATATACATATATATATACATATATATATATTATTTTTATCTTTAATATTTTTTTACAGTCCAATCGTTATCCCCCTCCTGGTCTGTCCTCTGACATTTCCTCATCCCATTCCTCCTCCTCCAACTCCAAGAGGATGTCTCCATCCCCACACTCCCACACCATGCCAGGCCTTCCCACTCATTGAGGCCTCAAGTCTCTCAAGGGTTAGGTGTATCTTCTCTTACTGAGGCCAGACCAGGCAGTCCTCTGCTGTATATATATGTCTGGGGCCTCAGAGCAGCTAGTATGAAGTTCAGTTTTGAAGTAGGAAGAATTACATACCTAGAGAGGATGAAAAAGAACAATTATTAATTTAAAGGTAAAACCACACTTATCTGTCTGTCTATGTATGCATGTATACATGTTTTTATGTATTCATCTATCCACCATCTATCTACCCATCTATCTGTCTATCATCTATCTAATCTATATATCTATCTACCTACCGTCTATCATCTATCTCTAATTTATCTCTCTATATCTACCAATATATTTTTGTCTACATATCCATGTACCTATCATCATTATACTTCCCATCTATAATTTAGCTTTCATCTTTGTTTTAACTTTTGTTTATCATTTATTTATTTTTTTCTTTTCAGAAAGGTTTTCACTAAGTGCCCATGCTGACCCTTGTCATTCTTCTGCTGTATTTTCTCAAATGCTGTGTTACAGTCATGCACAATCATGCTTTAGAAAACTCAGCTCAAATATCCCTGTTTCTGGTAAAGAAATAAATTGAGAGAAACTCAAAGAAGGTTCCTCTATCTTAGTCATAGTGTTTGGACGAATACCAGGTCTGTCTTTCTTCCCAGGCATTTCTTTCTTATAAGCATCGTTTCAGGATACAGATGTACAAAATGAACCCCACTCGGGAACTGGAGGTGTGCTAGCAGCATGGAAGAGATGATTTTCCACTTGGCTTATCGGTACAGGTTCTGGGAGTAAGTGGCAAAATTAGAAATTCTGTACTCTGTTCAAAACAATCTTTTGAAACAAGGTCTGGCATTTGCAACTCTACACTCTCTTGTGGTGATGTAGCCCACTTTCCCCAATTACCTTATTATTCATATTTGTAGAATATTTAAAATGTTATATTGGTTAGAGATGTAAATTAGGACTTTATTGCTGTATGTGACCATGGGTTTTGCATACTTTAAGCACTTAAAACATGCACACAATCTTTAAATATGCTAAGATAATGATGTGAAGGATGCTAATACCTGAGTGTTTAAAATAGTTAAATATATAATCAAAAGTGCTATTTCAAAACAGAGCAGATTAAATGGCAGTGAGTGAGTGGACTATGGTTGAGTGTGAACTGTGATCAATACAGTTTACTTTTCAGGAACCCTCTTTAGAGCCTTCTATATCATATAATACATGATGAAGAGCCTTCTATATCATATAATACATGATGAAACCACTTACTACTTAATATTCTTACTACTTCATACAGTTATTAGCATAATATATGAAACACATAAAATTGGCCTTTTATGGGATGCATGATTATTCACCTACAGTACTTGAAGTTTGGACTTTTTACATAAGTATCTAGCAATGCATCTGGTTGTTTAGAAATTTCTGAAATAATCTTATACTATCAAGTTTCTTCAAAATCATTTTCACATGAATTTCTTTAGGTAGATAAATCCAAAATGAGTAAATATGTCTCTCAATCCAGGATGCCACATTTTAATCTTTCATTATACCTTAAGTTTTTAAAGTAGTGAATATTTATTTTTCTTATACAGCTTAAAAATATTTCAAGGTCCTTCACAAGAGATATACCTGAATTAATATATTATAGTTGTAATCTGTTTCTTAGCTATATTGTATGCTATTTTACCCTGGAATTGTGCTATAATGTTTAAAAGTTCATCATGTTCAAATTACTAATTGATTTATATTCTAACAGAGGCACAGCACTTTGTGTTGAATGCAAAGGGGATTATTTAAGCTCAACAATGCTGCTCTTGTTGAAGCAACAGTGCTTGATCAGCCCGTGAAAACATTAGTTATGCCAGACTCAAGGAACTGAGCTTGTTTTGGTGATTAAGGGCCTTAATTAGTAGAATATATTCAGCTCAAGTTTATAGATATCTCACTTTCAAGGAGCTACACTGTTGTTTAGTGTCAAGTGTTTCAAATTTCTCTTTGTACATCATTAATATCTGCACTTAGTGTGACCTCAAAGGCTCCTAGTATATACATAGATTTTTTACATAAGGATCTAGCAATGCATCTGATGACAAGGAGCAGAAACATTAAAGAAAAGGAAAAATACATTCTCCAGCATCATGTGTTTGTATCTGGTTTTTTATTATTATCATTTATAGAGTTTTAAGTGTGTGTGTGTGTGTGTGTGTGTGAGAGAGAGAGAGAGAGAGAGAGAGAGAGAGAGAGAGAGAGAGAGAGACTATGGCTATGTATGTGAGAATGCGTATTTGTGAGTGTGTGTTTGTTTGTGTGTGTGTGTATGTGTGTATGTTTAACAGAGTTCCTCTAAGTAATCCATGCTGTCATCATTTAGAGGACAGGTGATTAAATGATAATGTATTAGTTAGGGACCCACTTTTCAGGGTTTTTTTTCACCTTTCACAATTGCTTCATAGGCAGGGCAACCTGGGAACGGCCAAAGTTGAATTCTTGGGCAACTTCTGTCTTTGTAAAAGGATCAACTCATTGAGTGACTGTCAGTGTCTCTTGCCATAACACTGTGCTCCTGATTGTTGACACACTAGCTGCCTGTATAAAACCTCTTGAGCAACCATCATACTGAACCCTTGCTAGGAGTTTCTGGAATGCATGCATAGGTGAGGACACGAGTTGTCTTAACTGAATTATGACATATTTTGAACTCTATTAGGATTTTGTATGATGACATTTCTGTAGCATACAATAACTATAAGGCAAACAGCACATAAGTCATTAACAAAAACAAAACATATAAACCAAGGAGTACATATCAAATGATGTACCGCATATGCACATTTGTCAATAATATCTTCTAATGTCAAAAATACAAGCCACACACAGCTATTTGTGGAATAGAGCCTCCCTTTTATAAAAATAAAATAATTCCCAGTCCTATAATATTAAATTAGGTTTACTCAACACGTTTTAAGTACACTTAGCATAATGTAATTCCATTTTAAACAATAAAGAAGTGCCTGACCTGGGTTAAGAGAAACAAGCTAATTTTAAAGAGTTGATAGTGTCTGTAGTGGTAATGTGAAGCAGGCAAATGTCCCAGTGGAGTGACCTTCGTCCTCCACATTAGTCTCTCTGAGGTCTTCTCTTCATCTGCAAAATGGTAGGCTGAAGCTGATGGCTTTGAAGTCACTTCCCACATTCATGATGTGCATTCCATCTTGTGCACTTTCCATTTATAGAGGTTGACTGAAGTTGTTCTCAGGAGACAGGTAATGCTGCACAGATTGGAACTGGGGATAAGCTCTCCTCACCTCCACGTCGCTTCCTGCAGAGCCCCGAGGAGAACTAACTGACAGTTGAGATTATTTTTCTAATTTTTCAGCCAATGGGCTTTTCTATCTGGAATATTGAGAGTTAACTGTAATTTATCAAAGACAAATAATTTTACTACCCACACTGAATCCAGACTCACACATAAACTGTGCTGAAACCAAGTTTGGTTAAAATGTCCTCAGAGAAGCATCATAGAAAGTTATTAAAAGTCAATATCCTGATCCAAAAGGGAAGCCAGTCCTTTGGGATGTTTTCTTTAAACCTCACTTACTGTTTGAAAGCAGAAATTTTTCATTAAATAGGAAAAAAAATCCCTCAAAACTATAAATCTATACTCTTAAAAGACATTCAACCTGATATAGACTATAACTTAATATAATGCATTCCAATAAGCTTAAATATGGATTATTAAATATATTTGTATTGGATCTGTAGTCATAAGCAAGTAACATAATGCACACAAATAATTGGGTTCTTGGGAATCAAAATGGATATTTCAAAGCTGGAATTTTAAAGACCACTTATATTTAATATTATTATGAATGTTCTAAAATATAATAACACATTTAAATTTATGACTGGGAGAACTTGGGTAATGTTGCCTGCACTGGGAATACACAAAAATAATTTTAAGAAAAGAAAAAAAGAAGACTTAGAGACATTGGAAATACAGCAAAGAAAGGACAATTCCACAACTTAAGTGGCAAGATGCATACCATTATCCAAGGGGAAAAAGTGAGCCAGTGCATCTAAGCAGAGGGTGAGATAGAGCCCAGAGAAGAACAGAAAGCAAGATGAATTTCTGACTGATAATACATAGCCAATGCAATGTGAACTGGCAGTAATAATGCCCTTTGTGCTTGTGAACCACAAAGAGGCACTGTGGCACGGGGAGATGAACAGCACAGCACCTACTCATCACACTTGGTTTCCACTACATGACAATGCTTGGCTGATGCACAGCTGTGTAGGATCCTGACTGCTGCCACAGAAGAGCGAATTTCTGCTCAGGAGGACTCCTTCTAAGTTAGTACACTGCCAAGGAACAGAACAAGATATGGTGGCTACCCACAGGAACAGTATTTAAAGACTTGAATGTGAATGGAATTTCTATACACTTTGTATGTGAGTCTTACTCTAATTAAATGCAACCCCTCCTGCACAAGACTCAGGCAAGAGGGGGAAAACATTTTTTTGACACAATAAGATATCTGTGAAAATTGAAGCAAGAAAGTTGGTGTTTGATTTTTAGTTCATATAGCTTATAGTAACCATGGAGCTTATATTTTAAAATAGTAGATTAAATTAATTGAAGAAGAAAATTTTAATCCATTTCACAGATGAGAAAGCATGAGGTACAAAATTAATCAAATGTTCTATCCTCTCCTGTATATTAAGGATTCAAATGCAATATAAATAAGGTCAAAGACCATGATTTTCTCAGTATTGAATTTGTTCACTGATTCCATAACTGACCCACTGGCCATCAGTTCTGTAGAACAATCTTATGTCTATTTGCTTGTAGACTTTCTTTGGCTTCAGTTTACAAAGCATTCATTCAGATTTTTTTTTTTACTGTTCTAATCATACCATATAAAAATTATTTCTAGACTAATTTTCAAGTCTTTCTAAGTAAATAGTACATGTGTACAAATTGGAAATGATGAACCAAAGTGCCAAGATACTGAGGGCCCTAGACATTTGAGTGGCCAAAGTCAGGATGTTTACTGAGTGTGTGTGTCTTCATTGTGACCAACACAGGGAGGGAACTTGAGTTAGGGGATCCTTGTGACGTTATTTTGCTAGACTCACAGAGGAAGTCTATGACAAAGCATGGAAATCAAGGCTCCCAAATTTTAGACTGCAAAGACTGAAGAAAATTAAGAGCTTTTGTGAGAATTTCGTCATTAAGCTACCTACACATTACAGATAACTTGTTTGTAAATGGTGAGTGCTACAATTGCTTATCACTGAGTCAGCAGGAAGCAGGAGTGATGTGTTCCCTTCTAAAACCTGCAGTGGTACATACATCTAACACAACATATGAAAGGCAGAGGCAGGAGAATCACTGAGTTTGTGGCCACCCTGATCTGCAGAGGAAGATGCAGAACAGCCATTGTTACACAGGAAAATTCTGTCCAAAACAAACAAACAAACAAACAAACAAAAACAAACAAAAGTGATAAAGAGAAATGCACAGAACTTATAAACTGATTCATTCCAAATTGGAAGGCTTTCTTTTCTAAGAAACAGTTAAGCATTTACCTACACTTATATAGGTAGAAATAGTAAGATTGTTTTAAAAAAGACACATTGATAATTAATATTTTTCATTTATGTGCAAGTAGCATGTAGATCACAACTAATGTCATGAGTCACAATGGCAAACAGACATGATCTGAATTGAGCAATGCTCATGACTTATTAATTGTTGAGATTCATATTGTGTAGGACTGGTGAAATTAATACATACTTGCTTTCCAGGATTCAAACTATGCATGGTTATATGCATTGCTGGGTAATTTGGGGTTTACTATTAACAGTTTGCATTGCTCACTGCCACCCCAGAGCATCATCAGGTACTTTATTATCTTTGTTGGTTTAAACAATGTGATCTCACTTATAAGTAATCACTTTTTTCTTAGGGTATACTATTCAATGTGACCAGGATTTTAAAAATCTATGCCATGAACTAAGAGTAAAAATTAGATTGAGCAAAAATGATTTCTTAATTTCTGTTTGGGACCCATTTACACTCGAGAACAACAAGAGAAAATGTCACACATTCACACATTCCAAGTGTTTTTTGAGAAATCAATTAGCAAATCTTGACCTTTTATACAGCAATTTTTAAAAGAAAAATTCAATAAAAATAATATCTGGAGCTATGAACAAATAGATTCATGTCTCTATTTCTAATGCCTGCTGTAGGGATATATATATATATATATATATATATATATATATATATATATATGTGTGTGTGTGTGTGTGTGTGTGTGTGTGTGTGTGTATATGTATATGTATATATGTGTGTGTATATATACATATATATATTCATATATATGTATATATATATATATATATGTATCACTGTTATCATGGTTGGGAGAACCTGTTGAATGGCTTATACTCTGTTTTCTGATAATTTCAGTTTTGAGCACATTTAATTCAAGGTAATTCAAGAATCTGAAGATGGAGCTGAAGGGTAGTCAGGCTAGGTCCCAGAGGTGTGACGAGCATTACACCCGTCAGTAGCAAATCCATTGTGAAGGAAGTCAGCTGGAAAATCAGAGTATTGTATCTTGTTAACAAGATTGACAGATAGAGGGACAGCATTTTCTTTTCTTTTGCTTTTTCCCTTTGTCTATTGAATTTCAATATTCTTGCTTTGCTGGATGAGCTTGTGGTGTGATTAAATCAACCTATGCATACACTATAAGAAAATGTGATTGTAGCAGAAGATGGCTTAGTCAGCCATCACAGGGAAGAGAGGCCCCTTGGTATTGCAAACTTTATATGCCTCAGTACAGGGGAATGCCAGGGCCAAGAAGCGGGAGTGGGTGGGTAGGGGAGCAGGGCTGAGGAAGGGTATAGGGAACTTTCGGGATAGCATTTGAAATGTATATAAGGAAAATATCTAATAAAAAAAATAAATAAATATTTTTTTAAAAAGGAAAAGAAAATGTGATGCTATTGCACCTTAGCTTTCAGAGAGCTGGTGTGTTAAACATATATAAGATTAAGGCAGGAAAGTATAGAAGATAACAAAATCCAGAAGGCCTTACATAAAAACTGAACAGCATAGGAGACAATATTACTGGCAAAGAAACCCTCAGTCTGAGATGTGCTAAGAAGGGATTCAAGCCACTGCCATACACATAAAGCCTCCCAGAATATCTGAAGGCAACCAGTGATAATTATAAACTACATGTGTGAGAAAGCCCATGCTATGCTAGTGACCCCAAAAGCTCGTGAAATGTGACATAAACACTCTATTCTTTGTGCATCTTGGTAGTTGAGTTTAAACAGCCCACACCCTCCACACAGTCTCTAGATCACAGACCATAATACTCACCTCTATCAGGATGACTAAAAATGGGAATTACATGAGGGTGAGTCAGGAGCCCACAGTCAGCAGAGAGGCCCAAAGTCAAAGTTCTTACTGACAGAAGTTTCTGTTATTGGTAAGGATTGCTTACAAAGTGACATGTGTCCAACAGCCCCAGATTGAGGCTTTGGTCAAAATTAGTAGTATACAGCCCCAAAACTGAGGAGAGAACTGATGGAGTGAAGAACAGAGAGAGTAACTCAGAACCAGTGACAGGTTTCTCCTACTCAGTGCTGTTGAAGCAGATTACAAAGAAATCAGTGAGGAGACATATTTGGAGAGAAACCAGCGTGCCCATGTCCCAAGCAAAACTCATGAGAGTTATTTCAGATGGGAACATTGATATGTTAAAACAGTTATAGCCTGGTGAAATAAATGCATAGGAAGTCAAGAATCTTTTCAAATTGTAAATCCTCATACACAAATGGGTAGGAATGAGGGATTATGCCTATTGTTATCCTTGCCATTATCTTGGGGCTTCAGTAAATGTTAATTAAATGATTGTCCAGATTTTAAAGATATAGTCCCAATAGTGCAAGCAGTTTAGCAATACATGCTGTCTGTATATGTGTACTCATGTGCATATGTGCTTTTGGTTTTGGTATGTGTATATATTCATCATTAGTTAACATTTCTTCCTAGAAGTTCAGAACTCACAGGTATTGAATGTGGCCTAGTCATGTGAGATTCTTTAAATAGCTATGACTCATATCAATGAATTGTTTTGTTTTGTTATTCCAGTTGAAAGTTGATCATAGAAGTTAGCAGAATGATCTATAACCTGTGGACTAAAATAGTTTCAATTATAAATAGATATTTTTAGATTAGTACTTTTATAATCTAAATTGTATTGTATTAGAATTGTCATGTTGATAACATTTATTTCATAAGATGGTTTAAAAAAATTCAAAACCAAGAGTGATGTAGAACAGAATAGCCTTCTGGTACAAGACACATCAAATAATAATTCACTGAGTGATAGATTAGTAATTGGTAAATATTTTAAATTAAGGATGAATTTTCAATATGTATTTATATATATAGGGAAGTATGAAGGTTATTACTTGTATAAATTGTGTAGTGTTCATGCATGTTAAATATAACTGTCTTTTCACACATATTCTCCATAGCAGAGTAAAAAAATGATAAAAATATTTGCCTCGGCTTCCTCATTGCACAGTACACAAATGTGCCTTGGTTGTAAAGCTCTTAGTCATCCTACTCTGCAATAGCTCATTCAAATGAATTCCTCCCATCTGTCACTATCTTACACCTATCAATGACTATTTCCCCAACACTCACCCTGTGATTCTATTCTCCTCTCAGTGTCTATCAGATCTTCATGGAATGGTTCCACACCTTACTATGTAATTCTGATATTTCTGGGCCTAGCTTATTTTAGTTAAGATGAAAATCTCTAATTCCACCAATGTTGTCTCTGGTGATTTGAATAGATGTGTCTCCCACAGTCTTCTGTTTTTAAATGCTTGGCCCATAGGGAGTGGCACTACGAGGAGATGTGGCCCTGTTGGAGTAGGTGTGGCCTAACATGTCACTGTGGGGTGGGCTTTGAGGTCTTCTCTGCTCAAGCTAAGCCCAGTGATACAGTCTTTCTTTGCTCTCTGTGAATGAAGATTTAACACACACAGCTCCTTCAGCACCATTGTCTGCCAGCATGCTGCTGTGCATGATATGCACAGCATCCTGTTATTATGATAGTAGACTAAACTATCTGCAACTAGAAGTTAGCCGCAAGAAAATGTTTTCCTTTATAAGAGTTGCCTTGGTCATGGTGTCTCAGCAATGAAACACTAACTAAGGCAAAAGTTGGTATTAGGGACTGTGGCATTGTTGTGATAGGCTTGAAGGAATGTAGATTTTGCAATGTTGGATTAGGAAAGCAGTGGAATGATTTAAATGGGACTTAATGGGCCATTCTAGTAGGAACATGGAAGGCAGTGGTATTCAGGGTGATTTGAACTGTAGGGTCCTGGCTCAACAGGTTTCAGAGGCAAAGAATTTTAATATGTTGCCTAGAGATACTTTTTGTGACATTTTGGTGAAGAATGTGGCTTCTTTTTGCCCTTGTCCAAAAAAAACCCAAACAAAAAAAAACCCAAAACAAAACAAAAGAAAAACAAACAAACAAACAAACACCCAAAACAAACAAACAAACAAACAAAAAACTGCCTAAGACTAAATTAAACTGTTTTGGCTTAATTGAGTTGGCAGAAGAAATCTCAAAACAGTATAGTGTGAACTTTATCAAGTGGCCATGCTCATAAAGATGTATAATGAAAAGGAGCAAGCTGAGCAAGGAACATTACAAAACATACAATTTAAGAAAGGGGGCACCAGCACTCTGGAAGCAGAGGCAGGTGGATTTCTGAGTTCGAGGCCAGCCTGGTCTACAAAGTGAGTTCCCGGACAGCCAGGGCTACACAGAGAAACCCTGTCTCGAAAAACCAAAAAAAAAAAAAAAAAAAAAAGAAAGGGGGCACCAGAAGGAATGGAGCTAAATCCTGTGTTCAAGGAGATAAATACATTAAGGAGAAGCCAGATGTTTTGGTTTTTTTTTTTTTTTTTTTTAAATAAATGTGTAGCCCAGGCTGGCCTCGAACTCGTGATCCTCCTGCCTCTGCCTCCTTCAGCAAATCCTACCGGCGTGCGCCACCACTACCGGTGCCAGATGTTAAGTAGAATAAAAGGATGGTGACCTCAGGGCAAGATTCCTCCCAGCTAAACTTCCATCTTGAAAGAAGGAATTGAAGAAAACAATTAAGGTCCAGGGGTGGCACATACCTCTAATCCCATCACTCAGCAGACAGAGGTATTCAGGTTTCTTGAGTTTAAGGTCAGCCTAAACTATAGAGAAAGATCCAGAACAGCCAAGATTAGGCAATGAAAGAAACCATGGGAAACAGAAAGCTGGGGAAGATGTTATAAAACAAGGGGGTCACATTCCAGCTCCAGCAAGCATCAGAACTTGGCAGCTTCAGTCACTTGGTTCTGACTTTACAGTTGATAATAGAAGAAAGAGGTTAAGAATCTCCTTCCACAACTAAGAAAATTTAATGAGGCCAGGTATATATTAGGTGTATTCCTGCATGAAGACCTAGAGAGAACATTTTCTGAAGGTGAGGCTGGTATTGAGGTGGAGAAGCCAGGATGTTAGAAATGTCAAAAACCTGGGGGTACCCAACAAGGAAAGCTGCTAACAAGGAGTGGAACCAGCCCAAGAGAAAGCAGTGTGTTGTAGTCAACAAAGCTGAAAGGAGTTGGAGATCTGAAGAGCGCTTTAACATCAGACATGGAGATGCAGAGTTTGGAGTTAGTCAAACTAGTTTTCAGTCTTGCTTTGGTCTAGTATTTCCTAATTATCTTGCTTTCCCTCCATTTGGAATGGTGATGTATATCCTGTGCCTTTGTATGTTGGAAATATGTGATCTGCTTTTTCATTTTGATTTTATAGAGGATTATGGTTAAAAGACTGCATAAATCTTAGAAGAGACTATTACTTTGGACTTTTAAATATTGTTGAGACTATGATAGACTATAAAGACTTTTGAAATTGAACTATATGTATTTTGTGCTATGTTATAGCTGTGAGCATATGGGGATCAGGGAATGGAATATGGTGTTTAAAAACTCCATAAACTCATGTGTTTGAATGCTTGGCCCATAGGAAGTATGGTCCTATTGGAATAGGTGTGGCCTTATAGAAAGAAGTATGTCACTGTGGGGTGGGCTTTTAGGTCTCTTATACTAAAGCTATGTCATTGTGATACAATTTCTACATGCTATCCTGGGAATTAAGACATAGAACTCTCAAATCCATCTCCAGTCTCATGTCCATCTGGATGCTGCCATGCTTCCCATCGTGATAATAATGGACCAAACCTCTGAAATTGTCAGCCAGCACCAATTGAATGTTTCCATTTATAAGAGCTTCTTAGTTATATGGTGTCTTTCCACAGCAATGAAGCCTTAACAAAGACAATGTCACAAATAGAACTTTATGCTTTTCAGTGTAGTGAATAGTTTCAATAAGGTAAATATATTATAATCCTTTATTTAGGCCTTTCTTTCATTTTATTTCATTTTGAAACAGGGTCTCCAGGTTGTCCTGGAACTCACTCTGTGACACAGGCTGACCTTGGATTTGCAACAATCCTCCTGTCTCCTAAGTACTTGGATTATGTGTGTGGGCCACCATGCCAGGATCCATTTTTCAGCTGACAGCACATTAATTCTATTTCCTGGCTATTGAGAGTGGTGCTGAAATAAACACAAGAGTGCAGGTGTTTCTTTGGCAGACAGATTTCCTTTTATTTGGACATATTGGCAGTAGTAGGATTGCTGAATCATGTTATGGTTCCATTTTTATTCCTTTAATTTATGATGATGGTGATGATGGGCTTTCTCTGATCAGTATTTCTTTAAATGTTTTGATTATTTTTTTAAAAGAAAGAAAAGAGGGATGTAATTTCTCTTTTTGCATGTAGATAAGCAAATTTCTCACCATCTCTTGTTAGAAATTATAACCATTTCTTATATATGCATACACACACACACACACACACACATATAATGCAAATTTAACTTGTTCCAAACAGTGATCATATATCAGCTACATTTATGATACATGGAGACATCCCAACTTTTTAATAAGCATTTAAGTAGGATTGAACTTTTGCTTGAGATAAAACACACACACATATAAATGTGTGTATATATATCATATGTATATGTTATGTATATGTATATGGGGAATTATTAGAGTAGTAGGATTGCTGAATCAAATGATAGTTCCATTTTTATTCTTTTTAATTATGATACTGCTTCTGACGATGTGCTTTTTCTTTTTTTTTTTTTTTTATTTTTCTCCAGGTGCACTAAAAAAAGGAGTTTATTCTACTTCAAAAACAAAGAGTTGTGGATCAGCGCCGGGGGTAGCGGGAGCACAGGGTTGCCTGACACCCGCCAGCTACCCACGACCCCCGCCGCAGGATTTTGGGACTGCTGGTGAGTGGAACACAGCTTCAGCTCCAATCCAATTGCGCGGGACCTGAGACTGCATTAGTTAGGGAAGCAGAAACCGGCCTGAGTAGGGCCACAGGCCTCATCCGGCCAGATCAGCACCAGGGTAGCGGGAGCGCAGGGTTGCCTGACACCCGCCAGCTACCCACGACCCCCTCCGCAGGATTTTGGGACTGCTGGTGAGTGGAACACAGCTTCTGCTCCAATCCAATTGCGCGGGACCTGAGACTGCATTAGTTAGGGAAGCAGAAACCGGCCTGAGTAGGGCCACAGGCCTCATCCGGCCGGATCAGCGCCAGGGTAGCGGGAGCGCAGGGTTGCCTGACACCCGCCAGCTACCCACGACCCCCGCCACAGGATTTTGGGACTGCTGGTGAGTGGAACACAGCTTCTGTTCCAGTCCAATCACGCGGGACCTGAGACTGCTCTGGTTGGGGAGAGAGAAATCCAGCCTACATAGGGCCACAACCCTCTTCCGGTCAGAAAAGCACCCGGGCAGCTGGGGCGCAGGGTCGGCTGACACTCACCAGCTACCCACAACACCCACCACAGGATCTTAAGACTTCTGGAGAGTGGAACACAGCTTCTGCTCCAATCCAATTGCACGCGGGACCAGAGACTGCATTAGTTAGGGAAGCAGAAAAACGGCCTGTGTAGGACCACAGGCCTCTTCCGGCTGGACCAGCACCGGGGTACCGTCAGCTACCCACGACCCCCGCCTCAGGATTTAGAGACTGCTGGTGAGTGGAACACAGCTTCTGCTCCAATCTTTAAACAGTGACAACGATAACAACTAACCCCAGAGATTACCAGATGGCGAAAGGTAAACGTAATAATCTTACTAACAGAAACCAAGACCACTCACCATCATCAGAACCCAGCACCCCCACTTCGCCCAGTCCAGGGCACCCCAACACACCGGAAAAGCTAGACACGGATTTAAAAGCATATCTCCTGATGATGATAGAGAACTTCAAGAAGGACTTTAATAACACACTTAAAGAAATGCAGGAGAACACTGCTAAACAGGCAGAAGACAATAAAGAGAAAGCACAAAAATCCCTTAAAGAATTGCAGGAGAACACTGCTAAAGAGTTACAAATCCTTAAAGAAAAACACGATAACATAATCAAACAGGTAGAAGTCCTTAATGAAAAACAGGAAAACACATCCAAACAGATGATGGAAATGAACAAAACCATACTAGACCTAAAAAGGGAAGTAGACACAATAAAGAAAACCCAAAATGAGGCAACACTGGAGATAGAAACCCTAGGAAAGAAATCTGGAACCATAGATACGAGCATCAGCAACAGAATACAAGAGATGGAAGAGAGAATCTCAGGTGCAGAAGATTCCATAGAGAACATCGGCACAACAATCAAGGAAAATGTAAAATGCAAAAAGATCCTAACTCAAAACATCCAAGAAATACAGGACGCAATGAGAAGACCAAACCTACGGATAATAGGAGTGGATGAGAATGAAGATTTTCAACTCAAAGGACCAGCAAACATCTTCAACAAAATTATAGAAGAAAACTTCCCAAATCTAAAGAAAGAGATGCCCATGAACATACAAGAAGCCTACAGAACTCCAAATAGACTGGACCAAAAAAGAAATACCTCCCGACACATAATAATCAGAACAACAAATGCTCTAAATAAAGATAGAATACTAAAAGCAGTAAGAGAAAAAGGCCAAGTAACATATAAAGTCAAGCCTATCAGAATTACACCAGATTTTTCACCAGAGACTATGAAAGCCAGAAGATGCTGGACGGATGTTATACAGACACTAAAAGAACACAAATTCCAGCCCAGGCTACTATACCCAGCCAAACTCTCAATTAACATAGATGGAGAAACCAAAGTATTCCACGACAAAACCAAATTCACACATTATCTCTCCACGAATCCAGCCCTTCAAAGGATAATAACAGAAAAAAACCAATACAAGGACAGGAACCACGCCCTAGAAACAACAAGAAGGTAATCCCTCAACAAACCTAAAAGAAGACAGCCACAAGAACAAAATGCCAACTTTAACAACAAAAATAACAGGAAACAACAATTACTTTTCCTTAATATCTCTTAATATCAATGGACTCAACTCCCCGATAAAAAGACATAGACTAACAAACTGGCTACACAAACAAGAGCCAACATTTTGCTGCTTACAGGAAACTCATCTCAGAGAAAAGGATAGACACTACCTCAGAATGAAAGGCTGGAAAACAATTTTCCAAGCAAATGGCATGAAGAAACAAGCTGGAGTAGCCATTCTAATATCTGATAAGATTGACTTCCAACCCAAAGTCATTAAAAAAGACAGGGAGGGACACTTCATACTCATCAAAGGTAAAATCCTCCAAGAGGAACTATCAATCCTGAATATCTATGCTCCAAATACAAAGGCAGCCACATTCATTAAAGAAACTTTAGTAAAGCTCAAAGCACACATTGCACCTCATACAATAATAGTGGGAGACTTCAACACACCACTTTCACCAATGGACAGATCATGGAAACAGAAACTAAACAGGGACACAGTGAAACTAAGAGAAATTATGAATCAAATGGATCTGGCAGATATCTACAGAACATTCTATCCTAAAACAAAAGGATATACCTTCTTCTCAGCACCTCATGGTACCTTCTCCAAAATTGACCACATAATTGGTCACAAAGCAGGCCTCAACAGATATAAAAATATTGAAATTGTCCCATGCATCCTATCAGATCACCATGGCCTAAGGCTGATCTTCAATAACAAAATAAATAATAGAAAGCCAACCTTCACGTGGAAACTGAACAACACTCTTCTCAATGATACCTTGGTCAAGGAAGGAATAAAGAAAGAAATTAAGGACTTTTTAGAGTTCAATGAAAATGAAGACACAACATACCCAAACTTATGGGACGCAATGAAAGCATTTCTAAGAGGAAAACTCATAGCTCTGAGTGCCTCCAAAAGGAAACTAGAGAGAGCACACATTAGCAGCTTGACAACACACCTAAAAGCACTAGAACAAAAGGAAGCAAATTCACCCAAGAGGAGTAGACGGCAGGAAATAATCAAACTCAGGGGTGAAATCAACCAAGTGGAAACAAGAAAAACTATTCAAAGAATCAACCAATCAAGGAGCTGGTTCTTTGAGAAAATCAACAAGATAGATAAACCCTTAGCCAGACTCACTAGAGGGCACAGGGAAAGCATCCTAATTAACAAAATCAGAAATGAAAAAGGAGACATAACAACAGATCCTGAAGACATCCAAAACACCATCAGATCCTTCTACCAAAGGCTATACTCAACAAAACTGGAGAACCTGGATGAAATGGAGAAGTTCCTAGACAGATACCAGGTACCAAAGTTGAATCAAGATCAGGTTAATGATCTAAACAGCCCTATATCCCCCAAAGAAATAGAAGCAGTCATTAATAGTCTCCCAACTAAAAAAAGCCCAGGACCAGATGGGTTTAGTGCAGAGTTCTATCAGACCTTCAAAGAAGATCTAATCCCAGTTCTTCACAAACTATTCCACAAAATAGAAACAGAAGGTACTCTACCCAACTCATTCTATGAAGCCACAGTTACTCTGATACCTAAACCACAAAAAGACCCAACAAAGATAGAAAACTTCAGACCAATATCCCTTATGAATATTGATGCAAAAATCCTCAATAAAGTTCTTGCTAACCGAATCCAAGAACACATCAAAACAATCATCCATCCTGACCAAGTAGGTTTCAACCCAGGGATGCAGGGATGGTTCAATATACGGAAATCCATCAACGTAATCCAGTATATAAACAAACTCAAAGACAAAAACCACATGGTCATCTCGTTAGATGCGGAAAAAGCATTTGACAAGATCCAACACCCATTCATGATAAAAGTCTTGGAAAGATCAGGAATTCAAGGCCCATACCTAAACATGATAAAAGCAATCTACAGCAAACCAGTAGCCAACATCAAAGTAAATGGTGAGAAGCTTGAAGCAATCCCTCTAAAATCAGGGACTAGACAAGGCTGTCCACTTTCTCCATACCTATTCAACATTGTACTTGAAGTCCTAGCCAGAGCAATTCGACAACAAAAGGAGATCAAAGGGATACAAATTGGAAAAGATGAAGTCAAAATATCACTTTTTGCAGATGATATGATAGTATATATAAGTGACCCTAAAAATTCCACCAGAGAACTCCTAAGCCTGATAAACAGCTTCGGTGAAGTAGCTGGATATAAAATTAACTCAAACAAATCAATGGCCTTTCTCTACACAAAGAATAAACAGGCTGAGAAAGAAATTAGGGAAACAACACCCTTCTCAATAGTCACAAATAATATAAAATATCTTGGCGTGACTCTAACTAAGGAAGTGAAAGATCTGTATAATAAAAACTTCAAGTCTCTGAAGAAAGAAATTATAGAAGATCTCAGAAGATGGAAAGATCTCCCATGCTCATGGATTGGCAGGATCAACATTGTAAAAATGGCTATCTTGCCAAAAGCAATCTACAGATTCAATGCAATCCCCATCAAAATTCCAAATCAATTCTTCAACGAATTAGAAAGTGCAATCTGCAAATTCATCTGGAATAACAAAAAACCTAGGATAGCAAAAACTCTTCTCAAGGATAAAAGAACCTCTGGTGGAATCACCATGCCGGACCTAAAGCTCTACTACAGAGCAATTGTGATAAAAACTGCATGGTACTGGTATAGTGACAGACAAATAGACCAATGGAATAGAATTGAAGATCCAGAAATGAACCCACACACCTATGGTCACTTGATCTTCGACAAGGGAGCTAAAAACATCCAGTGGAAGAAAGACAGCATTTTCAACAAATGGTGCTGGCACAACTGGTTGTTAACATGTAGAAGAATGCGAATCGATCCATTCCTATCTCCTTGTACTAAGGTCAAGTCTAAGTGGATCAAGGAACTTCACATAAAACCAGAGACACTGAAACTTATAGAGGAGAAAGTGGGGAAAAGCCTTGAAGATATGGGCACAGGGGAAAAATTCCTGAATAGAACAGTAATGGCTTGTGCTGTAAGATCGAGAATTGACAAGTGGGACCTCATGAAACTACAAAGCTTCTGCAAGGCTAAAGACACCATCAATAAGACAAAAAAACCACCAACAGATTGGGAAAGGATCTTCACCTATCCTAAATCAGATAAGGGACTAATATCCAATATATATAAAGAACTCAAGAAGGTGGACTCCAGAAAGTCAAATAACCCCATTAAAAAATGGGGCTCAGAACTGAACAAAGAATTCTCACCTGAGGAATACCGAATGGCAGAGAAGCACCTGAAAAAATGTTCAACATCCTTAATCATCAGGGAAATGCAAATCAAAACAACCCTGAGATTCCACCTCACACCATTCAGAATGGCTAAGATCAAAAATTCAGGTGACAGCAGATGCTGGCGAGGATGTGGAGAAAGAGGAACACTCCTCCATTGTTGGTGGGATTGCAAGCTTGTACAACCACTCTGGAAATCAGTCTGGCGGTTCCTCAGAAAATTGGACATAGTACTACCGGAGGATCCAGCAATACCTCTCCTGGGCATATATCCAGAAGATGTCCCAACCGGTAAAAAGGACACATGCTCCACTATGTTCATAGCAGCCCTATTTATAATAGCCAGAAGCTGGAAAGAACCCAGATGTCCCTCAACAGAGGAATGGATACAGAAATTATGGTACATTTACACAATGGAGTACTACTCAGCTATTAAAAAGAATGAATTTATGAAATTCCTAGCCAAATGGATGGACCTGGAGGGCATCATCTTGAGTGAAGTAACACAATCACAAAAGAACTCACACAATATGTATTCATTGATAAGTGGATATTAGCCCAAAACTTAGGATACCCAAGATATAAGATACAATTTGATAAACGCATGAAACTCAAGAAGAATGAAGACCAAAGTGTGGACACTGTGCACCTTCTTAGAATTGGGAACAAAACACCCAGGGAAGGAGTTACAGAGACAAAGTTCGTAGCTGTGATGAAAGGATGGACCATTTAGAGACTGCTGTATCCAGGGATCCGTCCCATAATCAGCTTCTAAACGCTGACACCATTGCATACACTAGCAAGATTTTGCTGAAAGGACCCAAATATAGCTGTCTCTTGTGAGACGATGCCGGGGCCTAGCAAACACAGGAGTGGATGTTCACAGTCAGCTATTGGATGTATCACAGGGCTCCCAATGGAGAAGCTAGAGAAAGTACCCAAGGAGCTAAAGGGATCTGCAACCCTATTGTTGGAACAACATGATGTACTAACCAGAACCCTGGAGCTCTTGTCTCTAGCTGCATATGTATCGAAAGATGGCCTAGTCGGCCATCAATGGAAAGAGAGGCCCATTGGACTTGCAAACTTTATATGCCCCAATATAGGGGAATGCCAGGGCCAAACGAATGGGAATGGGTGGGTAGGGAAGTGGGGGGCACTATGGGGGACTTTTGGGATAGTATTGGAAATGTAATTGAGGAAAATATGTAATAAAAATATAAAAAAAAAACAAACAAACAAACAAAAAAACAAAGAGTTACTATACAATGAATGTATCTCCCTTAAGATGTCATCGTGAAACCTTACCCCTCAGGACCACAATATGTGACTATATTTGCCTTTGTGGAGGCAAATATATTTTATTTTATTTTTTATTTACATTTTAAAATTTTTTTTTACTCCATATTTTATTTCCTCCGCCTCTGATCTACCCTCTGACTGTTTCACACCTACTCCCCACTGCCCTGTCTACATGCGGACATCCCCAGTCACCAACCCATCTGACCTCAAAATTCCCTGGGGCCTCTAGTCTCTTGAGGGTTAGGTACATCATCTCTGAATGAACATAGATCCGGAAGTCCTCTAATGTATGTGTGTGTGGGGAAGGGGGGCTCATAAGCTAGTATATGCTGTCTGGTTGATGGTCCAATGTTTGAGATATCTCGGGGGTCCAGACTGATTGAGACTATTGGTCCTCCTGCAGGAATGTCTTCTCCTCAGTTTCTTTCAGCCTTCCCTAATTCAACAACAGGGGTCAGCTGCTTCTGTCCATTGGTTGGGTGCAAATATCTGCATCTGACTCTTTCAGCTGCTTGGTGGGTCTTTTGGAGGGCAGTCATGATAGGCCCCTTTTTGTGAGTGCTCCATAGCCTCAGTAATAGTGTCAGGCCTTGAGTCCTTCCCTTGAGCTGGATCTCACTTTGGACCTGTTGCTGGACCTTCTTTTTCAGAGACTTCTCTCCATCCATTTCCATCCCTATAATTCTTTCAGACTGGAACAATTATGGGTCAGAGATGTGACTGTGAGATAACAACCCCATCTGTCACTTGATGTCCTGTCTTCCTGCTGAAGGTGAGCTCTATTAAGTTTCCTCTCCCTACTGTCGGGGATTTCATCTAAGATCCTTCCCTTTGGGTCTCTCACCTCCCTTGTATCTGGTGAATTCTGGAGGGTCCACCAAACCTCCTACCTTTCAAGGTTGCCTGTTTCTATTCTTTCAGCTGGACCTCGGGGCTTCAATTCTTTTCCCTCACCCAATACCAGATCAGGTTTCCCCTTTCCCCTCCCCACTGCTCCCCCAATCCACTTTTTCTCCCAAGTCCCTCCCTCCCTCCTCACTTTTGATTGCTTTCTTCTCTCTCCCAAGTGGGACTGAGGCATCCTTACTTGGGCACTTCATCTTGTTGAACTTTGTGAGTTCTGTGGACTTTATTTTGGGTATTCTGTACTTTTTTATGGCTAATATCCACTTTATTAGTGAGTACAGAGCATGCATGTCATTTTGGGTCTGAGTTACCTCACTCGGAATGATATTTTCCAGTTCCATCCATTTGCCTGTAAAACTCAAGATGTTCTCATTCTTAATACTTAAATAGTATTTTGTTGTGTAAATGAAACACATTTTCTGTATCCATTCTTCTGTCATGGGACATCTGGTTTGTTTCCAGCTTCTGGCTATCACAGATAAGTCTGCTATGAACATAATGGAACACGTGCTCCTATGGCTTGGTGGGGCATCTTTTGGGTATATTCCCAAGAGTGGTAAAGCTGGGTTTTCAGGTAGATCTATTTCCAATTTTCTGAGAAACCTCCGGATTGATTTCCAGAGTGGTTGTACCAGTTTGCAATCCCACCATCAATGGAGGATTGTTCCTCTTTCTCCACATCCTCTCCAACATGTGTTGTCACCTGAGGTTTTGATCTTAGCCATTCTGATTGGTGTAAGGTGGAATCTCAGGGTCATTTTGTTTTGCATTTCTCTGATCACTAAGGACATTGAACATTTCTTTAGGTGCTTCTCAGCCATTCAAGATTCCTCAGTTGTGAATTCTTGTTTTAATTCTATACCCCAATTTTTTGATTGGGTTGTACTTTTTGGTGATTAACTTCTTGAGTTCTTTATATATTTTGGATACTAGCCCTCTATAGGATGTGTGAGGGTGGAGGGTGCGGGGTGGAGGTGGGGGTTAGTGAAGAATATTTTCCCCCAATCTGTAGGTTGCTGACTTCTCTTATTGACTATGTCCTTTGCCTTACAGTAGCTTTCCAGTTTCACGAGGTCCCATTGATCAATTCTTGATCTTAGAGCATGAGCCACTGGAGTTCTGTTTAGGAAATTTCCCCTTGTACCAGTGAGTACAAGGCTCTTTCCAACTTTCTCTTCTATTAGATTCAGTGTATCTGGTTTTATGTTGAGGTCCTTGATCCACTTGGACTTGAGCTTTGTACAAGTGTCTATTTTCATTCTTCTACATACAGCCTGTTAGACCAGCACCATTTATTGAAGATACTTTCTTTTATCCATTGTATATTTTTGGTCTCTTTGTCAAAGATCAAGTGACCATAAGTGTGTTGCTTTATTTCTGGGTCTTCACTTTTATTCCATTGATCAATTTATCTGTCTCTGTACCAATACCATGCAGTTTTTATCACTATTGCTCTGTAGTACAGCTCAAGTTCTGGGATGGTGATTCCCCAAGCTGTTATTTACTGTTATGAATTGTTTTAGCTATTCTGGATGATTTTCCTTTCCAGATGAATTTGAAAATTGCCCTTTCCATGTCTTTGAAGAATTATGTTGGGATTATGATGGGGATTGCATTGAATCTATAGATTGCCTTTGGTAGGATGGACATTTTTCACTATGTTAATTTGGTCAATCCCTGGCCTTAGGAGATCTTTATTTTCTGAGATCTTTAGTTTCTTTCTTGAGAGACTTGAAGTTGTTGTCATACAGGTCTTTCACTTGTTCGGTTAGAGTTACCCCAAGATATTTTATATTATTTAT
The DNA here is from genome assembly GCF_978045245.1 of Mus caroli. Classification (NCBI taxonomy): domain Eukaryota; kingdom Metazoa; phylum Chordata; class Mammalia; order Rodentia; family Muridae; genus Mus; species Mus caroli. The sequence goes on from NW_028227273.1 coordinate 32,898,520, forward strand.
GGCTATTGTGATGGGAGTTGTTTCCCTAAATTCTTTCACAACCTGTTTATCCTTTGCATAAAGGAAGGCTACTGATTTATTTGAGTTAATTCTATATCTGGTCACTTTGTTAAAGTTGTTTATCAGTTGGAGAAGTTCTCTGGTAGAATTTTTGGGGTCGCTTATGCATACCATCATATAGCCTGCAAATAATGATACCTTTATTACTTTTTGTTTTTGTTTTGTTTTTTGTTTTTTGTTTGTTTTTTGAGACAGGGTTTCTCTGTGTAGCCCTGGCTGTCCTGGAACTCACTTTGTAGACCAGGCTGGCCTCAAACTCAGAAATCTGCCTGTCTCTGCCTCTCAAGTGCTGGGATTAAAGGTGTGCACCACCACCGCCCAGCACCTTTATTACTTCTTTAACAATTTATATTCCCTTCATCTCCTTTTCTTGTCTTATTGTTCTAGCTCACACTTCAGATACTATATTGAATAGATACGGGGAGAATGGACATTCTTGTCTTGTCCCAGATTTCAGTGGGATTGCCTCAAGTACATCTCCATTTAATTTGATATTGGCTTTTGGTTTGCAGTAAATTGCTTTAATTATGTTTAGGTATCGGCCTTGAATTCCTGATCTCTCCAGTACTATTAGTATGAAGGGGTGTTGTATTTTGTCAAATGCTTTTCAACATCTAAGGATATGGTCATGTGATTTTTTTCTTTCTGTTTGTTTATATGGTGGATTATGTTAATGTATTTTCATATATTAAGCCAACATTTCATCCCTGGGATGAAGCCTATGAGATCATGGTAACTGATGGTTTAATTTGAATACTGCCTTTTGGCCCTTTAGTTAGTTTGGCTAGGGGTTTATCTATCTTGTTGATTCTTTCAAAGAACCGGCTTTTGGTTTTGCTGATTCTTTGTATTGTTTTCTTTGTTTCTATTTGGTTGATTTCAGCCCTGGGTTTGACTATTTCCTGTGTTCTACTCCTCTTGGGTGAGTTTGCTTCTTTTTGTTCTAAGCTCTAAGATGTGCTGCTAAGTTACTAATGTAAGATCTTCTTAGTTTCTTTACCAAGGCATTTAATGCTATGAACTTTCCTCTTAGCACTGCTTTCTTTATGTCCCATAAGTTTGGATGTGGTGTGTCAACATTTTCATTAAATTCCAGGAAGTCTTTAATTTCTTTATTTCTTCCCTGACCAAAGTTATCATTGAGTAAAGAGTTGTTCAGCTTCCTCATGTATGTGGGCTTTCTGTAGATTTTGCTGTTATTGAAGAGTAGCGTTAGGCAATGGTGATCTGTTAGGATGCATGGTATTATTTCAGTTTTCTTGTATCTGCTAAAGGTTGTTTTGTGACCAATTATATGGTCAATTTTGGAGAAGGTACCATGAGGTGCTGAGAAGGTATATTCTTTTGTTTTAGGGTGAAATGTTCTGTAGATATCTGTTAAATCATTTGGTTCATAACCTCTCTTAGTTTCACAGTGTCTCTGTTTAGTTTCTGTTTCAATGACCTATCCATTGGTGAGAATGGGGTGTTTAAATCTCCCACTATTATTGTGTGGGGTTCAGTGTGTGTTTTAAGTTTTAATAAAGTTTCTTTTATGAATTTGGGTGCTCTTGCATTTGGGACATAAATGTTCAGAATTGAGACTTTCTCTTGGTGGATTTTCCCCTTGATGTATATGAAGTATCTTTCTTCATCATGCTTGATAACTTTTGGTTGAAAGTCTATTTTATTGGATATTAAGATGGCAACTCTTGCTTGTTTCCTAGGATCATTTGCTTGGAAGAACTTTTTCCATCTTTTTATTCTGAGATAGTGTCTGTCTTAGTAGTTAATGTGTGTTTCTTGTATGCAGCAAAATGTTGGATCTTGTTTGCATATCCCATCTCTTAGCTTGTCTTTTTATAGGTGAGTTGAGTCCATTAATATTGAGAGATATTAAAGAGAGATGACTGTTGGTTCCTGATATGTTTGTTTTTGTAGGTGCTTGTGGCTCTCTGCTTTTGTCTTTGTTATGAGATACTTAAAATCTTGTCCTTTCTTTGGTGAAGGTATCTTCCTTGTGTTGGAGTTTTCCTCCAGGATCCTCTGTAAGGCTGGGTTGGTAGATATATATTCTATGAATTTGGGTTTTTTCTTGGAATACTTTGGTTTCTCCATCTATGTTCATTGAGAGTTTTTCTGGGTATAGTAGCCTTAGCTGTTTTTTTCTTGGAATACTTTGGTTTCTCCATCTATGTTCATTGAGAGTTTTTCTGGGTATAGTAGCCTTAGCTGGAATTTCTGTTCTCTTAGAGTCTGCATGATCTCTCTGACCAGGCTCTTCTGACTTTCACACTTTTCTGTTGAGAAGTCTGGTGTAATTCTGATAGGTCTACATTTATATGTTACTTGGCCTTTTCCCCTTGCAGCTTTTAATATAATTTCTTTGTTCTATGCATCTAGCATTTTGTTTATTATGTGACAAGAAGGTTTTCTTTTCTGGTCCCATTTACTTGGTGTTCTATAGGCTTCTTGTACCTTTATGTCCATCTCTTTCTTTAGGTTGGGGAAGTTTTCTTCTATGATTTTGTTGAAGACATTTTTGGGTCTTTTGAGCTGGGAATCTTCATTCTCCTCTATTTTGATTATCCTTACATTTGTTTTTTTCACTGTGTCCTGAATTTCCTGGATGCTTTGGGTTAAGAGGTTTTTGCGTTTTGAATTTCTTTTGACAGTTGTGTCAATCTCTTGTACCGTACCTCCTACACCTGAGATTTGCTCTTCTATCTCTTGTATTCTATTGGTAATACTTACAACTGTAGTTCATGACCTCTTTCATAGGTTATCCACTTTCATGTTTGCATCCATTTGTGTATTCTTTTTTATTTCTACTTCCACTTTTAGGTCTTGGATCACTTTATTTAAGAAAGATCCCTTCACCTGTATTCCTTTCAGTAAGTTATTGATATCCTCCTTAAAGGACTCTATTATCTTCATGAGATAGGATTTTAGGACAGAGTCCTGATTTTCAGGTGTGTTGGTGTTTTCAGGGCTTGCTGTGGGTTCTGATGATGCTCACATATTTTGGCTTCTGTTGCTTATGGTCTTGGGCTTGCCTTTCACCATCTGCATATCCCTGTTTTTTTTGTTTTTTTTTTGTTGTTGTTGGTGGTGGTGGTGGTCTGAGTGACTGTCTGGAGTCTGCTTCTTTTGTCCCTTGGTTGCTTTAGGCCTCCCAGTAGGCCTGCAGCCCTGACTGTATCAGACCACCTGTGGGCCTTCCAACTGGGGGCTCTTCACAGGGGCGGAGAAGCTGCTGATCTGTTTTCCTAACTGCAGTAGATTTCCTTGGAGGCCTTCAGACTGTTGCCTCTTCAGTGGTGCAGTCAAGCTGTTGTCCAGCTGTGCTGAGTGCAGCCAGTCCTCAACTGCCCTAAGAGCAGCAGGTCCTCAACTGCTCTACTGCTCTGAGTGCAGCAGGTCCTCTGTGATGGATTGGGATATGCTGGCTAAACAGGAGCAGACCAACTAGGGATCTGCCCCTGCAGCAAGAACTGAGTAGAAGGGGTGAAAAGGATGAAAGAGAAGTGGTATTCGGGAAGGCTGGAATTTTGGTGGGTGATGAGTCCCAAGTCCACCAGGCTCCCAGCAGCAGCTCTGGGACTTGGGCAGGGGGAGGGGGTCGGGATGAGAAAGGACCAGAAGGAAGATGTGCTTTTTCTTAAATTTGTGATTTCTACTTGTTTGAATGATTTTGAACACACACACACACACACACAACCATGCAGTGATTTAAAGGGGAGATCTGATAGAAGAAGATGCTATCATTTTAAAATGTTTCATGCGTTTCAAAATAAAGTAGGAATGCAGATAACAGTGAAAACAATTTGATGTGAAATTTGAAATTTATTTTTAAAATCGAAGTAAAGTTTCTACACATTCTTTGAAAATTTCTGTATGTGTAAGTCTGTGTTGGTCTGTAGGTGTGTGGTTATGTGCTTATCTGTCTCTGTGTATTTGTATGCAAATGTGTGTGTTCATATGTGTGCTTGTGTCTGTGTGTGTGCTTCTCTCTCTCTCTCTCTCTCTCTCTCTCTCTCTCTCCCCCCCCCTCTCTCTGTGTATGTGTGTGTATGTGTCTTTGTTGTGGTTTGTGTGAGTGTTCCTGTGTGTCTGTGTATATGTGTATTTATATGTGTCTGTATATGTTTATATGTAGATATGTTGTGTTTATGTGTATTAACCTATCTACTATATGTGTTGATATGTCTCTCTCTATGCCTATGTGTATGTCTGTGTTTATGTGTGTATTTGTGTGTGTGAAACAATGTGAATGCTGAGTGTCTTCTTCAATTGTTTGCATCTTAAATAGTTTTAATTTTCTTTTTGAGAATAATATAATTACAATATTTCTCCTTTTTCTTTCTTTTCTTCAACCACTCTGATTAAAGAACAATTAATTTTTGCCATGTTATGCACCTTAAATTTTGAAGCATTGTCTCTCACTGAGTCTGGTGTTGGCCAATTTGGTTTTCCTGCCTTGTGAATAAGTTTCCTAACCCACCCGGATATCCACAGGTGTTCAGGTCCCAGTGCTGGGAATATAGGTCAGCAACTGTGTCAGACTGTCTTCCCCTTGGGTTCTGAACTCAAATCTTCAGACCTCCCAGTATACACTTTACTCACTAAGCCATCTTCTAAGCCCTGAAATTTTCTATTTCCTTCCCATCAAATAGGTCACAATTTGTGATTGTGTTCTGAAAAGAATTTAAATCAATGATTGGGGATACTTTACTGGCTAGCCTCTGCTTATTAAAATCAGAACACTAAGGTTAACTCAATATGGGGATGAGGTTTAAGCAGTTAACCATATTTCAACACATCACTTTATGTAAGTGAGGATGCTGAGGCATAATTAAGTAATCATGATTCTTGTTGGTTATTTGTTGTGACATGGTTTTGTTGTGGAGGCCAGACTGGCTTGAAGCCTTCATGCCTCCAGCCTCAGCCTGCTGATGTCTTGGATTATAGATATGCAATAACATTCCTGAAAGTAACTATGAAAATTTAAAATGAATAATTCCTCTTTACTATATGTGCCTTCGTTTAAAATGTCCTTTAAGAATATTCTAGAAATCCTGATATAGATGACTCCTGAGAGGCTTTGCCAGAGCTTGACAAATAAGGAGGTGGATGATCACAGCCAACCATTAAACTGAGCACAGGGTCCTGAACGGATGAGTTAGAGAATGGACTGAAGGAGCTGAAGGGATTTGAAAACCCATAGGAAAAACAACAATACCAACCAACCCCCCCCCACGCCCCTAAAGCTCCCAGGGGCTAAACCACCAACCAAAGAGTACAAATGGAGGGACCCATAGCTCCAGCTGCATAAGTAGCATAGGATGGCCTTGTCAGGCATCAATGGGAGGAGAGGACCTTGGTGCTGTGAAGGTGCGAAGCCCCAGTTAGGAGATTGAGAGGGTGGGGAGGTGGGAGTGGGTGGGGAGGTAGGAGTGGCTGGTTGGATGTGGGAACACCCTCACTGAAGCAGGGACAGTGGGTGGCATAGGGGATTTTTGGGAGCCAGGATTGGGAAAAGGGATAACAATCGAAATGTAAATAATGAAAATATCCAATAAAAAAAGAAAAGGAAAGAAAAGAGAAAAGAAAATAGAGAATATTCCAGAAATAGGTATGTTCAGGTAAACATAAGCATTGGCTCACTCTGCTGTGTTCTTAGAGTGGCAGTGCAAAGCAACACTGGTGTAAGGCAAATGGACAGAAGAGGAGTCGTAGTTCTTGTCAAGTCTGAGTATTTAAGGAAAGACCATAGTGTTTCGACTTTAGGTTGAGCTTGAAAGCCATAAAATATTATGTTTTGTTTTCTAACAACTTATCCACCAGAAAAGTAGATTGGCTATCAGGCAAGGAGTAGAATCCTGACTCATTTTTTTAACCACAGCATCTTGATTGCGTTGAGAATGGAAAGTAAGGATTAGAACAAAATTAATGGATTGAGGTCATAAAAATTAGCAACAATGAAAAAAAAAGAGAGAGTTTTAATTTGATAATGGAAGGGGGAAAAGTATGGTTGATTAGCTCATGAATCATACTGTTGTTATCTGAATGTGAAAAGCTCATAGTAGCAATTGTAAAATCGTTAGTGGCTCTCCAGGTCTTTTGTTTGTTTCTCATCCCTCCGATTCTTGCTGCTCATTAAGATGCAGTTTGTATTCATTGCTGTATTTTGGTTTATAGATACATAATTGTTCAGAAAGAGACACATGCTCAAAGTGACTTTAATTCCTGTCTTTTACTAAATAGTCAAGACAAAATCTTTCACTGATTTTTATGATAAACTAAGCAAAGATTTTATGATAAATTAAACAAAGATATTCCTTTTTTCTAGTGACCTCAATCTAGCTTATGGGTTGTTTTGTTTTCTTTTCTTTTGCTTTTACTTATGAAATGTAGGAGCACGATACGGTAAGCAAAGCTAATGTTTTTTATTTTATGTCAACTTGACAGCAATTTTTAATAATAATATGAGAAAACTATAAAGCTTGCTTACTTGTATTGATAATCAAAATTATTTTCACAATAATGATGTGAATGGGAAATTTATGTTTCTCAGATTTGTGTGAAAAGTGTTAGGAAATTGTTTGCATTGTGCTTAAATATAATTTTTATGCTAATGTTTGGTAAATTTGTAACTGTAATTTATTATACCTCATCTAACCCTCCATGAAGATAAATACATGTGGACATAGCTTAACTCATGGCTATAGTTTTAGTGAATTTTCACTCGTGAGAGCTATCACATGAACTGTTTGTTGATGCTTCACTAATAGTTTAATAGTTGCTTAAGTCTGAGCATACTTACTCAATTGGCCAAACAGTATTTACAACTCAAAATAACCACCAAGGTTCTAACTTGATTTTTTACATCTTGATCTGCCCTAATTCAATCTCTTTTAGACTGGAAGCTTCCAAGGAGACCATAAATGACAGTTCAACTCTATTTTTACTTTCCCATTAGCTCTGCATTTTGCAGGCATCTCTGTTTACCTCGGAGTTTTGGATATGAGAGGTTTGAACAGTACCTAAGGAGATGTGACCATTTATGCTGGTTAGAGACGGTCCTAAAGGTCGTTTCCTTTCTCCATAGACTTGGTAGATATTTCCTTGGCCCCTCAGTCCTCTGGCATTTTGGGATTGTTGTTTGCATTGGATTTGAATTATTCTTCTGAGGTTGAATTCTTCTTTTGTGATATGCTTAGCTCTAGGATATCTACTGCACAGCTCTGTCATTTTTGATGAATCTTTTGTTCCTCGTAGAAGAACTATTTTTACAAGACCTGAGTAGATAGATGCTAGCTCTCCAAAGAGAAATGCACATTTGACCCAAGACAAACATGCTTTTAACTTTCCATTGGATAAATTTTGAATTATAAGTAGACTGCAATGCAGCTGCTGGGTTCTGAAACCTAAAGTACATCATCCTATGGTACCTACTCACTAGAAGCGATTCCACTGGCCAGTGTCTACTCTTTCATTTACAAGCAGGATCATGTTCTAGAACATTAATTATTCCAACTAGAACAAAACCAATTACTCAGCTTGCCTTGTGTTTTTTTTTGAATACCTAAGACTAGAGTTAGAATCTACCTCCTGTTTTTGTTCATTTGTTTAAGACATTGCTAAGAATGGTACATTATTTTTTTTAATTTTTAAAAATAAATTGTTAATTAATTAATTAATATTGAGATAGGTCTTTGTTGCAGGATTTTTCTCTGTCCAATCACATTAGGGCAGCAGGAGGCCTGTGATGGGACAGGGAAAAGGGAGGCAAAACTAAGAGGTGCAGGGACTGAGGCATCTTGAGAGAGAGGGAAGAAGGTGAATGGAGGATGATGTGATGATTTCATAAGGTTAGATTAATTGGAAAAAAGCTTTTATCATTATCAACTGGCTCTGAAATTATTGTATTGGCATCTTGTAAGTTGTGTTTTTATTGTTACATAAATCTGAGTAGTTAACTATAAGCATTGAGTCTTGTTTTTACTGGGTTACTAAGTATTGTGTTATCAAACCAAGTGAATGGTGGAGCCATTTGGTTATTGGAATGTGGAACAGAGTCAGTCCTGTTGTGGCCCACTGGTGCTAGTACTAGAGAGGGAGCATGACCCTGTGCGGCTGGAAAGTTGGCTGGCTGAGGGAAGCAGGAACCATGAGTGTTGGCGGGTTCATTTAGATCTTACTTCATTTAGATCCTTGGCTTGCTTAAAATTCTGTAGGTAGACCACACTAGTCTCTAATTCATAGGAACCTGCCTTTGCTTCCTAGTGCCAGGATTAAAGCTGTGCACAACCATACAATAGAGCATTTAGCTTTAATTTTTGTGTATGTGCCTGCATGTGTATCTCAACACAACATGTACAGTGCCTGTGGAGGTCAGAAGAGAGTCTTGAACCCTGTGGACTAGAGTTTCAAATGGTTGTGAGCCACTGGGAATCAAACTAGTCACTGATCCTCTTAACTGAGCCATTTCTTCATCTCTCTCTCTCTCTCTCTCTCTCTCTCTCTCTCTCTCTCTCTCTCTCTCTCTCTCCTCCTTCTTCCTCCCCTCTCCTCCCCTCCAAGTGAGGGATGAGATATACCCTTATCTGTGGATGTAAAGACAAGTATTGAGAATGCATAATACTAGCTAAAGAAAGCAGCAGTTCGATGGGCGTGGTGACACACACCTTTAATCCCAGCACTGGGGAGGCAAAGGCAGGCAGGTTTCTGAGTTTGAGGCCAGCCTGGTCTACAAAGTGAGTTCCAGGACAGCCAGGGCTACACAGAGAAACCCTGTCTCAAAAAACCAAAAAAAAAAAAAAAGCTGCAGGTGTAGATTCCCTTCTAAGTTGACATGATCTCACCAGCTATAGATAGTTAGCTGTATTTATAGAGTCAGACATGAGCAGGCCTTATGATAAGACATATGGGCCACTTATTGCGACTGTTTATATGTGTGCACACGCATACATGCTCCTGTATCTTTGTATATGTGTTCAGAGGACTTACTGTGTAGGACTACTGATGATTTTTCCCCCTGGGTAGCTTCAGATACTACGAGAGCTTTGAGCATGAGGCTTCTAGGTTATTTTCTGCTTGGTTCCTCCAATTTCTTTGTCTGACATACATGTTGTCTTCATTGTTATATTCTTTCTTACCTTCTAATTCTTAGAGAAAGTCAAAGGAAACAGCAAATACTTTATTTTAGGAGATTCTTTTTGACTTTCCTGACTCATAACTTGAAAGAGATTTCCCATGCCCAGCACTGTTATTTTTGTTAATCTATGACTTTTGGTAAAGGAAATTATCATCCCAAGTACTATAACTTAATTTGAAATATATTCTCATATAGATTTTGTATGCATTTTTAAGTAAAAATGTTTTCCCCATGACTTTATCAAACATTTCTGTTACTATTTTGCCCTACTTCCACCTTTGCTGTATCACTGTTCTTCCTGCACAGTAAGCATGCCTCTCTTTTTCCTTTCAGAGCACCCAGGTGTTGTGGACAGCCCTGGGGCTATGTTTGATGTTAATTCCGTTCTTCTGTGAGTGGTTGCAAACCAGGAATGAGTCAGCACTCAGGAGATTTCCTGTAAACTGCTTCCCACCTTAATTTGTAAAATAAAGGAGAACTGATGATTGGGCAGATAAAAGAGAAGGTGAAGCTGAAGGTAGAAAAAGAGAAGAAGGAGAAAATGGAAGAGGGAGAGGACACAGAAGAGGAGTAAGAAGAAGAAAAGCAGAGCAGAAGCACATGGCCTGGAGAAACCACAAGTTCTAAGGGGTCTCATAGATGGAGAAGATGGTAGTGTAGTGATAGATCTGTTCAATCTAGGTGCATAGCATATATTCATATTAATTGAGTTGTATTTTCATTGCCGGGGCATATTTGGGATGGAGAAATTTACCGCAGCACCCAGGTCCTATGGTGCCCTTCTTTGGAGATCCCATTTATTATCCTAATTCCTGTAGTTACTCCCAGTTATAGACATACATCTACAGATTTGGAGCTAGGATCTACAACTAAGAAAGAAAACAAGCCATTTGACTTCCTCAATCTGTGCTTTCTTACTGAATAAAACATTTTCTAATACAACCTATTTACTTACAAATTTATGATTTCAATTTTTTTTGACTGTTGCGTACAATTCCATCATATTTGTATGCCACATTTTCTACACATCAATCAGTTGATAAATTGATTTGGGTTGTTATCTTTCCCTAACTAATATGAATAGAACATAGATAAACATGGCTGAGCAAGTAACTTTTGAGTAGGAGTTGAGTCCCTTGTGTGCATGTCAGTAAGTCCTATAGCTTGGTTTTAGATCTTCTCGTATCTCTTTGGAACGCTCCGTATTGATTCCCAGTGTGTCTGCATCAGTTTGTAGGCCCAATGTGAACAAGGATTCCCTTTCTGAAAGCATCCCTGCAGATGTCATATAGGGAAGCAGACCATGCTAAGAGATAAAAAGAAAAACCTGGTGCAGTGACCAGGGTTTGGGAGCCTCAAGCCAGACAATTCATTGTCAGCATATTTAAAACATGGTACAATTTGGGAAAATTTTTCAAGACTAAACAGTCTAATAATTCCAATTCCAGGTGTTCCATAAAACTTAAGGTGTGACTACATAGAAAGTCTTTTACAAAGTACATGGGACCATGAGGGTAGGATGTATAGCTAAAAGGCTTAGAATCTAAAATGGTCTCTGACTGATAACATAGAGGTCAGCAGAGCATAAAGTATATAAAGTACACACTATGGATGGGTAATGGTCTTGCGAGGTAAGAATCTGGGATAGACATTGTGGGAAATTTGGGTGGAATCTGCCTCTATAGCAAAAGGTTGGTGAGGTCTGCCTCCATAGATAGAAAACAGGTCACCAGGTCATTAACAAAATCCACTCTCAGCTTTCTGGATGTGGGTATTTTATCTCCTCCATTGAGGAGACACCCCTGTGTTATTAACATCCCAGGGTCTCTTAGTGCTGCCCTGTGAGTAGAACGACCTTTGTGACCCCCGACTCCTTTCCTCATATCTTTACCAGTGTTTTTGGCATTTTTGAATTTAGGCATTCTGATTGAGGTAGGTGTAGTAACAAAGCAGTTTTAATTTGCATCTCTATAATTGATAAGGATATTGACCCCCCCCCCCCCGGAAAATCATGTTTTAAAAGGTCATAAGCTCAATTGAAAAACCAAGCAAAGTAGAAAAGTGCAACAAGATACCACTGGCTCTGTGATATCTTACTTTTTTTTTTTTTTAACATCTTTTCCTCAATTACATTTCCAATGCTATCCCAAAAGTCCCCCATACCCTCCCCCCTACTTCCCTACCCACCCATTCCCATTTTTTTGGCCCTGGCGTTCCCCTGTACTGGGGCATATAAAGTTTGCATGTCCAATGGGCTTCTCTTTCCAGTGATGGCCGACTAGGCCATCTTTTGATACATATGCAGCTAGAGTCAAGAGCTCCGGGGTACTGGTTAGTTCATAATGTTGTTCCACCCATAGGGTTGCAGATCCCTTCAGCTCCTTCGGTACTTTCTCCAGCTCCTCCATTGGGGGCCCTGTGATCCATTCACTAGCTGACTGTGAGCATCCACTTCTGTGTTTGCCAGGCCCCGGCATAGTCTCACAAGGGACAGCTATATCTGGGTCCTTTCAGCAAAATCTTGCTAGTGAATGCAATGGTGTCAGCGTTTGGATGCTGATCATGGGATGGATCTCTGGATATGGCAGTCTCTAGATGGTCCATCCTTTCGTCACAGCTCCAAACTTTGTCTCTGTAATTCTTTCCATGGGTGTTCTGTTCCCAATTCTAAGGAGGGGCATAGTGTCCACACTTCAATCTTCATTATTCTTGAGTTTCATGTGTTTAGCAAACTGTATCTTATATCTTGGGTATCCTAAGTTTTGGGCTAATATCCACTTATCAGTGAGTACATATTGTGTGAGTTCCTTTGTGATTGTGTTACCTCACTCAGGATGATGCCCTCCAGGTCCATCCACTTGGCTATGAATTTCATAAATTCATTCTTTTTAATAGCTGAGTAAAACAACCCTGAGATTCCACCTCACGCCAGTCAGAATGGCTAAGATCAAAAATTCAGGTGACAGCAGATGCTGGCGAGGATGTGGAGAAAGAGGAACACTCCTCCATTGTTGGTGGGATTGCAAGCTTGTACAACCACTCTGGAAATCAGTTTGGCGGTTCCTTAGAAGATTGGACATAGTACTACAGGAGGATCCAGCAATACCTCTCCTGGGCATATATCCAGAAGATGTCCCAACCGGTAAGAAGGACACATGCTCCACTATGTTCATAGCAGCCTTATTTATAATAGCCAGAAGCTGGAAAGAACCCAGATGCCCCTCAACAGAGGAATGGATACAGAAAATGTGGTACATTTACACAATGGAGTACTACTCAGCTGTTAAAAAGATATCTTACTCTTACTCCCATGTCCTGCATAGGTGCATCCCATCGGGAGCCATCACCTTTGTCTGTTTATGTCCAGCCTTGGGGTAGGTAGGGGCTGCATTGGGTCCTGATCTCACTGGGTGTTCTGGACCAGGCAGCAAAATAACAAGAACTAGCCAGAATGAAAGGAAGTGCCCCTATTTTAATCCTAGTGTCAACTTCTGAATATCCATACTTCCTGTAGCCTTCTGAACTTTTTAAAGAAGATACTTACTATCTACCCGTGAACATAGAAAACATGGATCTAAACATAGGAAGATTATTTTCTTTAATAATGAACGTGGAAACCCAATAATAAGCATGGAGATCATTTCTTAGCCATTTTTGCTTATTCTCCTGAGAAGTATTCCTTCAGAATTATAGCCTATCTTTTAAATAGCTTTTTTTGTTTGTTTGTTTTCCTTGACTGTTTTCTGAGTTCGTGCATGTTTTGGGTATTAGTTCTCTGTCAGATGTATAACTGGCAAAGATTCACTCCCAGTTTCTGGGCTTGTTCTTCACTTGATTGATAGTTTCATAGACTGCAGAGAAGTTTTCTATTTTTGTTGTTTGTTTATTTGTTTTTTCTTTTGTGATGTTGCATTTATTAATTATTGATTCTGATTCAATGGAGTCTCATATAGAGAGTCCTTCCCTACCCCTGTATCTAAGAGGGCACTGCCTACACTCTCTTCAAGCAGCTCTAGGATTTCAGGGATGGCATCCTAATGTTAAACATGGATACAATGCATTCTGATCAATTTTTATCTCCTGCTCCTCCTTCCAATTTCACTTAGAAGGAAGGAGGAGATGGGCAAGTTGCCAAGGAGTCTGGGAGAAGCTTTAGATGGACTATGAGATGAGGGTGTAATTAGAGGTTAAAAGGTTGTTTTCTTTGATAATTAATGTCATAAAATAAATAATATTTTAAAAGTAATTTTTATGTATCAGTACACAAAGTATTATGATAATCAATGATGATAGTTTAATAATATTTTTATTTAGTCTTTGTATTCTTATTTTTATTTTTTTCTCTTTTTTATTGAACATTTTCTTTATTTACATTTCAAATGTTATCTACTTTCCCTGTTTCTCTCTGGAAATGCCCTATCCCATTCCCCCTTCCCTGCTTTTATGAGGGTGTTCCCTCACCCACCTACACATCCACTCCCTCCTCCTTGCCCTGGCATTCCCCTACACTGGGGCATCAAGCTTTCACAAGACCAAGGTTCTCTCCTCTCACTGATGCCTGACAAGGCCATTCTCTGCTACATATGTGGATGGAGCCATGGGTCCCTTCATGTATACTCTATGGTTGGTGGTTTAGTTCCTGGAAGCTCTGGGGGTGGGAGGGTCTGGTTGGTTGATATTGTTGTTCTTCCTATGGGGTTGCAAACCCTGTCAGCTCCTTCAGTCCTTTCTCTAACTCCTCCTTTAGGGTCTCTGTGCTTAGTTCAATGACTGGCTGCAAGGTTTTTCCTCTGTACTTGTCAGACACTGCCAGACTCTCTGGAGAAAGCTATATCAGGTTCCTGCCAGAAAACACTTCTTGGCATGAACAATAATGTCTTGGTTTGGTGACTGTATATGGGATGGATCCCACGTGGTGCAGTCTCTGGATGGTCTTTCCTTCAGTCTCTACTCCACACTTTGTCTCCATATTTCCCAACCAGAGGGCCCAGAGACAGTATCCAAATTAACAAAATCAGAAATGAAAAGGGAGCCATAACAACAGAAATGGAGGATATTGAAAAAAAATCCATCAGATCCTACTACTAAACTTATAGTCAACAAAACTGGAAAATCTGGATGAAATGGACTATTTCTAGACAGATACCAGGTACCAAGGTTAAATCAGGATCAGATAAACCATCTAAACAGTCCCATAGCCCCTAAAGAAATAGAAGCAGTCATTAATAGTCTCCCAACTAAAAAACCCCTAGGACCAGATGGGTTTAGTATAGAATTCTATCAGACTTTCAAAGAAGACATAATACCAATACTCTTCAAACTATTCCACAAAACAGAAACAGAAGGGCCACTACCCAATTCATTCTATGAAGCCACAGTTATGCTTATACCTAAACCACACAAAGACCCAATGAAGAAAGAGAGCTTCAGACCAATTTCACTTATGAATATAGATGAAAAATACTGAATAAAATTCTTGCAAACTGAAACCAAGAACACATCAAAACAATCATCCATCATGATCAAGTAGGCTTCATCCCAGAGATACAGAGATGGTTCAATATATGGAAAACCATCCATGTAATCCACTATATAAACATACTCAAAGAAAAAAAATACAGAATTTTAGAAAACACACTTAAATAATAAAGCAGATGAGAAAAATATGTAGAAAGGAATGCAGGATAAAAATTGTTGATATTTTAGGCAATATCAATAAGTAGCAGGACAATAGAGGGTGAATATTAGCTTGCATCCTGTTGGTTCCTACAGGATTTTTCTGGGGTCAAAGACTGACAAAAGAAACAAATTATTGTGTGATGTTGTTTTATATATATATATATATATATATATATATATATATATATATATATATAAAAGTGTGTGTGTGTGTATGATATATATATGAATATATATATATTCATTTCTTCTCTCTAGTAATGATGAATTAAGCTGTGTTCATTTAATTAATTAGTTTCTAAAGTATGAGCCTTTCCATAAGCAGAGGTAAATAGACACAAAACATAACAGAAGCACACCTAGGATAAAACTATCATCAAATAATATATTTTATATTGTGTGAATATATTCAATTCTATAAAAATTATCCAAATTAGTTACATTTAAAAAACTATTCCAGTTTGGTATAATTTGATAAGAATATGAAACAAAACTGCAATAGTTTGAAATCTGTCATCTCCATATCCAGAGAGACTTAATGCCTCATTTTAAAGTTACTGATTTTGGTGAGCTGAATAATGTACTACATATACAACTTTTTAGTTGAGTACGTAGTTAAGCAAAGCAAGATTCTTTTTGAACAAGGCATTGAACAACTTGGTAAGTTACTGAGAGGTTTCTAGTGACGTAAACTTTAAAAAAGACAGCTTCAGGTCTAGTCATTTAGGTTAAAGTCAAATTGAGTAGATCATCTCTAAATTACTTTTGAGTTTTATTGAAAGAAATTAATGATACAGAGGTTGGACCAGTTTGATACTTGATCAGAATGAATGGCATTTTAGAAACTTATCTAGTTTTATTTCCTTTGTTGTTTGGAATCATTTAAGTTTGACTGGGAAAGGTGACTCGTGGTATATTTATTGACTTTGGATAAATACTGACTTTGGATAAATCTTATTCTAGATGGCCACAAAGGAAGTATTTATATGTCTAATTTTAAATATTAGTAACAAAAACCTATTTTTAAAAATGTGGATCAGTTTGAGGACTAATGTTTCTGTCCCTAGAATCCATGAGAAATCTGAATTGTTGTGTGGCCCACTGTAATCCTAGTAATCTTGTGATAGAGCCAGGATATCTCCACGTAAGCAGGTTAGCTCTAGCTGAAGCCCAAGCTCAGATCCAGCAAGAGTTTCTGTCTCAGTTAATAATATGAACAGTGTTAAAGGAAGACACCTGTCAGACTCTGGCCTCCATACTGATTTTCAAATGTTTCACACAGCAGTATGCAGGAGTGCCCACATAGCTGTGACTATACAAACACACACATGTGTACTGACTTCAATACATGCACATACAAAATAAAACAAATAAATAAACAAACAAACATAAAGCCCTAACCCAACCAACAAAGCTCCAAACAAATACCATAAATGAAACAAATCTCAATTTAACTAAAGGGATACTGTTAAAAATTATGAACATTGAAAATCAAAGGTTTGGAAGGGTTGACTTTTAAGGAAATATGGAAAGCTTGCTTTAGACCACAATTACTTTGAGGAAGGTAGTTTTCCCAATAGAATATTTCAGTATCACTTATTAAAAGCATGAGAAATTTGCAGAAGTGTCAGGGACCAAAATGGCCAGATTATAGAAGGAACAAAGAAACATTTCCTCTGCTGCTAGAGAGTTGGCTTAGTACACCATTGAGAAAGTGAGATATTTCTGGACAGAAGTACATTTCCAGAAATTGCAAAGGAGGTTTTAGTAACTGATGAGATAAATTTGGATAGAGATTTAGGCAGGATGTCAGGAAGAAAGTATTGTGGGGCATTTAATCAGACACATAGCCTGGATTCCCCTCAAGTAATGTCCTAATTATGAAAGTTCTACAGGTGTGGAAAGGTGAAAGCTAATAAGTATTTTATGTGACAAGAGATTTCCTTTTATTTGTTTTCTACCTTCAAATGTAGAATTTAGGTCTTGGCAAATGGATTCCTTCTGAGCACATTCAGCATTCAGCTAGATACTGTGGAGGTTTCTGCTTCAGGAAGTAGAATCAGTGAAGTGAACTACAGGGCCCAAGTCTTCTTAAAATGAGTATCCTGCCTCTACACTGCTCCATCTATGTTTAGAGGCTACATATTATCTACTGTTCTGTCTGACTATCAAAAGAAAGGGTGAGCATTCTTAGATAAATATAAAACCATAGATTTTTTTTAAAAGCATGTTCAGCCCTTATTTTTAAAATTTAATAGAAATGTCACCCAAAATAAGAAAAGAGATGACTTTTTTTAAATGCCAATTGGTAAATAATAATTTACAGTAAATATGCTTAATAATTGAAAGTGTGGATACAGAGAAATAGGTGAAAGATACTGAATTTGAACTACATTCTCAATTAATAAGGTTTTAAAGGGAATTCTACATGAAGCCATGAAGTAAATATCTACAACCAAGAGAAAGTTCAACAGAGTTCATCAGCAAATTGGAAACTAGTACAATATATTCATAAAATAAGACACAAATATTGATAGCAAATATCCAGCCTTAAGAAAGCATGTGTGAGCACACACACACACACACACACACACACACACACACACACACATGCACACACATGCATTTGTATACATGTATAAGTGTGTGCGCACAAGTGTGTGCATTATGCTTGTGTGTATGGATGAGAATTCGAGTAATAGCATTGTATATATAGAATATTTGAGAAAATGTTTTACATACACATAAATTGAAGTTATGGAAGAAAATAAATGAATATCTATGACAGATCAGCAATTATAAAAATTAATAGATGAAAATTTCCAGAACACTGGCTTTAAGTTATTCACCCAACTAAGATAAATTCAGATCACATTATACTTAGTTACATGAGAACAGTACAATGGAATCTACATAAGGGAAAATATTATAAGTAGACAAATGTGCTGTGCCCAACCAATTCAAAGAAAAAGCAATAATACTGGTAGGCACTTTGGTGGAATTTTAGCAAACAAAAGTTTACTCTCCATATTTGAGGGCCTGGAGAGATAGCTCAGCTGTTCTTCCAGAGGACCTAGACTGAATCTGCAGCATCCTCACTGTAGGTAATAACACTCTGTGATTCTAGTCCAGGTGATCAGATACCCTCTTATTTATGACCTCCACGAAATCCTCATACACATAAAGTAAAGATAATAAATCTTTTAAAGAAATCATTGGATTAAATGTATTTCCATGCAGAGAAAATCATATAAAATTTATAACCAGTCAGCCTGTACTATAAATAAAGGGAAAATATTTATTTAGAAGGAAAATGGTCTCAGGATATTCAAGTTAAAAAAATTATAAAGAAAGTCTGAATGCTGGCTAAATTCTATGATAGTATTATCACCTAAAACACCTGATACATATGCTTCTTTCAAGCTTAAAGACACTATATCAAAGGATGGAAGGGCATAGATGAGCGATGACACATTTCCAATCATTGTAGAGAAATTGCTAAGAATTCATTAGCAGTTTGAATTGTGTCATAGTAGATACCAATCCATAATGACATTAAAATAATAAGAAGGAATTTACTAATTAATACTGGAATATTAAATGGTAAATCAATGAACACAAGAGTCAAAACTTAAATCAGGTTGGTCCACATGAACATAGGAATCAGATTCTACATGCATCCAAATTCAACCTTCCTATAGGACATTCATTATGCAAAATTATGGAGTTCAGTGATATGAGTATATCATGAACCTTGGGTTTATAATCCCACCCACCATCCTCTCTCTTCTCTTCTCTTCTCTTCTCTTCTCTTCTCTTCTCTTCTCTTCTCTTCTCTTCTCTTCTCTTCTCTTCTCTCCTCTCCTCCCCTCTCTTCTCTTCTCTCTCTTCTCCTCTCTTCTCTCTCCCTCTATCTATCTATCTATCTATCTATCTATCTATCTATCTACATATATTATATATGGGCTAAAGTATGGAATATATACACACACATATATTCATATATATGTATATACATGTACATATAATGTAATATAAGTATATAAATAAGTCTACATTCACACAAGAGAAAAAATATATTATTTGTTTTTCTGAGTCCAGTTTATATTTCTCATCAGATTAGCTGCAGTTCATAAATCTCTTGGTGAATATTCACCTGATTCCAGGACTTACTTCTTTTGAACAGTGCCACAGTACAGTTAAGACAATTACATCTTTTAAAAAATATTACTATGTTATTTTTATTACGTGTATGAGTGTGTCTACATGTCAGTATGTACAGGCATGTGTGAAGATACCTGTGAAGGCCAGAGCCAGATCAACTAGTTTCCCATGGTGCTATTGTTACAGTTAATTGTGAGCCACCAAATATGGGTGCTAGGGACTGGACTTGAAATTATCTGTGCAAGAATATTTCATACTTTTAGCTGGCTATATTTCTCTACAGTCCTCAAATAAACCTTAATTTACATTCAGTGTAAACTAACAAAGTATTTTTAAAATACTGTTGCAATGAGTTAAGGAATAAATGTCTCAGTCATTTGCTTATCTTAATAGTAATATCATAATAAAAACTGCAGTATAATTAAAATCAAAAGGGTGGAATGAAATGCCGCCTATACAAATTTAAAGTAAAAATAAATTTATATGGTCCTATTAGTCCTAAAGAAAAGTTTAAGCCAAGAAATGCTAGCATTTTATTGGCACAAAGAGACATATTAAGGACAAAATGGAGCCTTCATAAGTCTCTATGTTATCCTTGCCTAATCTGATTACTGTATTTATATAATCATTATTAACAACATTTCAGAAGTAAATAGTAGGTAAAAGATATCAGTAAACACACAGGGTGTTTGAGATGCACAATAAACAAACTTGATGAAATTGTCACACCATATATGCTATATTCAACAATGGAAATTTACACTATTTTAGGTGTATATTCAGCAACTATGAAATGGCAGGAGATAGTCTTTGCTAAACAAAATGTTATAACCTAAGGAATTATCCCATGACTACTCTGCTACTTATTCTAACAAAAATCTATTAAATTAGAAATATGATTTATGCAAGGCTAAAGGACAAAATGCCACTGCATAGATCTCTTCCATTAGTGAATGCTACAGCTTCTGTGGAGAAAGAGAACAGCAACTCATATAATGAACATCTCTTGCCTTGTTGTTCCCAGTGTAGATCAACGCCATTATTTTCATTTAAAAAGTGTGATTCTCACACTTATGCAAAAGGACAAAAGATGTTTTTCTTTACCTTGACAAGGTTTTCTTCCTGATATTTATATTCCTAGTCTGTCCTATCCGTTGTGTATCTATAATTTATATTAACTCAAACAGAAATCCTCCTTGATGTGGACACTAGGATTAATGTTCTTAGCAGGCAGTTAGCCCAAGTTGCCATTAATAATATCAGGGTCACAGAGGACACAGTTCATTGGTTAGTGAGTTGTATCATGTTTTTCCTGGAATAAACTCCTAAGCTCAGCTGGGCATTTTACAAGATGCATATGGCTAAAATGGGAAATTAACTGTACAATGTTGATGGATCCAAAGAACAATTAGAAAAAGTCCTTAAAGTGAATGGCCTTTGAATCGATAACATCATCTTTGTTTAATAAGCACAGCCCTTTGATTTATCAGGGAAGACTCAGACTCATCCCTCATTAACAGGAGACAGCTGGAGGCTTTGTTTACTTAGAAAACTAAATTGGAAGATATGTTGCTGGGTTGCACTTGTATGTGGTCCTCATAATTTTGAGTGAACAAAATATGTTTGCAGTTTTGACAAAGAGTAAGAATTATTTCATATGGAGTGACTCACACACAAAATAAAGCCAGCATGGTTCCAAGAAAAAAAATATGTAATTACTCGTTTTTAAGATAATTATCCACAAAGCATGTTATTAATGTGAGAATGAGCAGAAATAGAGTTAAGCATTTATACCATCACCCCAGTGCTTTCTAGGAAAAATGTAATCACCAATGATCAGAGATGGACATCATACAGACTGAATAAACTGGCAAAAAGGAAGAATGGGACACGTCAGTAAGAATGAAGGTGCGGCCAATGTCTCAGGCTAATAATTAGCTATAATTTGCAGCTCCTAGGTGGCTCCAAGAATTAATTTCACAGATTTGTCTCTGGAAATGTGTGGATTTAGTGAAGCAGCAATTCTAAGTTCTCTGGATTCCAGTTTATCTGTATCTGTGGCTAATGCACAGGACTCTGTGTAAGGCTTGACATTTTAGTTTTTAATTAATTACTCTGCTAAATATCTTGCCTGAATGTAATACAGAAAGTGAAAGTACGTGCTTCTTTGACTAAAATGTCATTATTTTCACAAACTATACCAAAGGCCAGCTTAATGGGCTACAGTTCCATAAATAATTAGACTAAATTATGAAATGTCAAAATAAATGATCATGCATGCCCTTTAATATGTTTTCTTTATTTAAAAACACTAATTTCCATATAGACCAATTTGCTAAATTGGAAATATTTAACTGTTCTGGTTAGCGTTTGTGGAAGCCATCTTGTTTCTTTTATTCATGTGCTATTTCCAAATTTTAAAGTTGCTGTTTTAAAGGCAAAGATCTCTATAGTCCTGTCTTCCTTTTTGCTGAAGAGATACAAATATTTTACGATAATTTCTCAAAGTAAAAACTATTGTTGCAGTACAACATCATATAAGCAATCTTGTCAAAGGCTTGCTTAGCCAACCAGTTTTCCTACTGACCCGGAAATTTTTCTTTTTATCACTGACAGTGCGCATGTGTCTGGCCACTTTCTGCATAGAGTATGGGACCATGAATGCTTCTCTACTATTTAGCCTTCAGAATATTAGTATTTTCATTTTTGCAGACTTGTAATGACTAACTTCTCTGCCTTTATTCTCTCTCATTTGTCTTTCGAGACATTGATAGCTGATTTATGGCCCACTAGCATCTGGCCAATGATTCTGCTAAAGTCAACAATGTCCTCTGTCAACGACGCTTTGCTTCTCAGTGACACAGAGCAATGTGCACTTATGCATATTTGTGTCTTCTGGCTGGTAGTGGGAGGAGGCTCTCAGTATAGCCAGGGACAGAATTCTTCCCACTAAGATTCTCCTTTTATCCAGATTTCTAGGGTATCTAGGTTGTTATTTGCTCATAGTCATGGCAAAGTTTCAGCAGGCCAAGCTGAAATATGTTAAGTCAATTAATATTCTCCTATACTATTGGCCAGTTGTCCTGTGGGTACCTTCAATTGACCAAATTAAGACCCACAGCTGGACTCTCTGCCAAGTTCTGAAAGGTCTACTTTGTGTTTCATATCAGCAGCAGTAAAATTACAAAACAAGAAGCATTCATAAAGAAAGGTGACAAACTATAACAGAGTTTAATGGCTAATAAATATTAATTAATGAACCAACCAAACAAGGGCTAACAAATAAAACAATACAAAACCCCAAAATGAACAGGCAAACAATGAGAACTTCCACCATACCCTAAAAACCAAAACCAAAGCCAAAACAGTTTCTTATAAAACTTCTCCCATTTCTACACCTTTGATTTTTTTTTTATCTCAGTTGGTTTCTGGATCTCAATTAAAGTTTGTCCCTTAGGTGTGTGCCTTTTTAGGTCTTGCTTCCCATAGTATAGCCCTTTTGTGTGGTTGCCTATTAACACACTCAGTACCCCTTTCCCCTTCATCTCTAAATGACTTCTCCTGACTGATACTGTGTATTGTTATATGGAAATCCTGGAGGGATGCTCTTGGGATTTGGGACACCGACTTCACAAGTGTAGGAAGGCTGAAACTTAGAAGGTTCACAGGCTCCTTTTCATGGTTACAGAAACAGCAAAGAGCTGCTGAGAGAAGAGACTTGCTTCCATGTCCATCTGCAAGTCTTTCAGAGCACTCCAGGGTTCCAGCTTCCAAGAGCTGTTACTCACACTGGGTCAACTTCCTGCCCTTGTGGAGGTGATGTAGCTATCCTTTAGCTGTCTATGTGCCTGTACATTAACCCACATTGCTATAAGTAACTCCAATGTAGTCATTGATTGATCAAGTTGGACTTTGGTGGTATTCCTACTACAGTTTGTGGCTGGGATGAACAAAATTGGTTACCATCTACACAGGAAAAGTGTCACAGGATACATTCAGAGGTAACTTCTATTAATACTTTTGTTTGGAAAAGCTTGTCTAGGTTTTCTTGTCTAGACCCTTACTTGCTTCAGACTCAATTTCTGAGTCAATGTTAAACTTACCAACCTAAATGGACACTGAGTTCCAAACATAGTGCACCCACGACTGAATTATTGATCTTGTAGCTATCAAGACTGTTATTTCCATTTTCATTAAAAAAAATCGCAGTGACACCATTTTGTACCTAGATACTCAGGCTTGAATTATGAAAAACAAACAGCAACTTCCCTCTCTAAGCCCTCCACATTTAATCAGCTGGTAAATCCTGTCGAGTTCACCAAATCCCTCTCCTAATATTTCCACAGCGCTTGCTCTAATTTATTTGACAATTTTCATTATAGCAATTGTCATCAAGTTAGCTTGCTAAGCCATGTTAAATGGCCAGAAAGAACTTACTCTCACACAGGATGTAAATATGAAGATATTGATAAAGAACTAAATAGTATCCAGAGAGTGGAGTGATAATTCAGAAAGGAATAAATTAATCAACAGTATAATATTCTAACTAGAACCTAAGTTGTATGAGTAGGATTCAGATATGCAAAGAGAAAGGATATCGGGGGAAGAGAATATTCAACAAAGAAGCAATCACTGAGTAGGAAAAAAAATCTGAGAGTGCTTAAACTGTAATACCAGGAAGTTTTGAGCACAAATTATACATGGATCTCTCAAGGCACCAGCCAAGTTCTTGAAGTGAGACAGGTAAGACATTTCTGACTCTGTCTTTCTAAGTGAATAGTCATGGTTTATATCAGAAGTATTCGTGCTAAGAACGCATTGTAGGGACTTAGCCTTCCAACATTTCCAAGCCATATGTTAGTAGAGAGGCTTGAGAATTTATGATGGGAGAAGAGAGGCTATAGTAACACCATTTTGAATATTTTTATGGCTTTCTGCCAGTATCAGTGAGTTTTCTTTTGTGTGGTTCTGTTTATTTGGTTGTTCTTATTCAGCAGTGAGTTTCTGATTCTTCAAAAACTATATAATTGATGTTTCTCCAAAGTTGTACTCCATCTGGTTGGGTCCTTCTGCATCTGGCATACCACAAGGAGCAGTGGAGGTCGAAGCATCCAATCTTACTCCAGCCAACAACAATCACAGAGACAGTAGAGGCTTCATAGGCAACTTTAAACTAATAAAAAGGAGGAGGGAGGAATAGACCGGGGAGGAGATTATAAAATGGAATTAAACACCCCCATTAGAGTTATTTTCCCCATGCATCGAGGTTCCTTCTTTACAGAGTGCTGATGATTCTGTTAATAAGTGTGAACTGTGAAATTAAATGTTTTATAATTTGATTTTGATCATGTTCAACCTCTATTCATTTTGTTTTATCAGATTTCTGTTCTGGGCTTTAACATTACTGGCAGTTTGAAGGGTTGCTTAACACATCTCCAATGAATTCTTTATTCTTTAGTTTTTCTTAGTTCCTATTAATGGTCAAGTTCTCATGAAGTGGACTCTAATATAGATACATTCTGTACTATAGAGTTATCGGTACTACCTCTTAATGATGTAAGCTTATGACGAGTATGGCTCAGGAAAAAAAAAAAAAAGACAGTAATCATGGACATGCTTCCAAAGTGCCATGGAATATTTTGGCCTTTTTCTTGAGGGGAATCCAGATGAGAGACTGTCATTTCTAAGGCCACAGTGGTGTGGGTCTTTCTACTTTGAGTCTACATTCCGTTAAAACTTTTGAATATTTATTTTTAAGTTTTTATTTATTTTTTAATTCTTTAAAAATTATTTTGAGATTTTAGTATAAATACATCATTTTCTCCTTCCATTTCCTCTCTCCAAACCCTTCTATTTACCTCTTTTTTTCTCTCTTTCAGTTCATCTCCTTCACCACCCCAATAATTGTTACCTAATTACCCAATTACAATCTGCTCAGTCTGTATGTTTACGGGGCTGATGACCAATTCTCATGTTCTTCTCTTGGGAAGGCTCTTTTCCGCACTCAGCCATCCATCTTTCCCTGTATTCTTTGTGTCATGTTGAGATATCATAGACTTTCCTTTGTCCTCTTTATTAAGTCTATTTTTGTCATCTTTACTTGGCTTACATTTAGGCAGTCATGTTTATAAGACTTATCACACATCCTAGAGTAATTGCAGAAACCAGATAGGTAAAAAGGGACAATTGCAGGGGTGAGGGGCGCGTCAGGGATGCTGTAGAGTGGGGGAGAGCAGAGTACGAGTGACTTCAAAGGGGAAAGGATGGGAAAATTAGGGACAGGGATGGAGATAGATATAGAAGTAAAAGGGGAGTGTAGAATAATAGTAAAGATGTCTTAAAAAGTCACCAGGGATGATTCTATTAACTATATATATAAAATGAAATATATTACTAAATTATATATATGTATAACTAAACTATATATTCCTAACATATATATATATATATATATATATATATATATATGTGTGTGTGTGTGTATAAAATTAAACTAGATATATGTGTGTAAAACTAAACTAGATATATGTGTGTAAAACTAAACTATATATATGCATATATATATATATATATATATATATATATAAGAACTATAGTAATCCAAGTCTGTATATATATATATATATATATATATATATATATATATATATACATACTTTCAACTTAAATAGAATATTTACATTTAGACTGACAATGTTCCCTCTAAGAGCCAAAGGCCATCTAAGAGTTGTAAGATTTAAATAGCATATTTTTTTTTTTGTGGAAAAGATGAAAGAGTCTTCATTTATTTATCTACTTTTCTTGTGTGTGCATGTGATAAAAGTGTTGTTACAACCAGAGAATTGCCCCTTAGGGGATCACAGCTTGCAGAAAGGGACAGCACAGGACAGGGACTAAAAAGCAAGGACTATGAAACCCATCTATCTTGGCCAAATATATGCTCTGTCATTTTCAGGAGAATGAGCACTGGTAAGTTATATGACTAATTCAGGGCTTTCATAAGCTAATCAGTGTGAATCACTGGATCCATACTTTAAAAAAAAATTCTGGGAATATTGAAATAGCTGATAAATCCTGTAGGAGGAACAGAAGGTCCAGGGCGATGGTCCCTTCAACACAAACTTCAGTAAAAAGGCAGTGGGGCCAAGCCGCTGAGGCAACTTCCACATGAAGTTCAAACTGAAGCCTCCCTGAGAGCCTAGAGATTGGTGATTCAGACAATGACAGCCACTCTTAAACTGTCACTTGGAGGAAAGGCTTGCTTGGGATCAATAGGACCATGGGTGGAGGATATAAAGGGTGCTCGCTGAGAATTAATAATTGTGCTTGCTTCAGTGTTCTCACCTGCTCCTGCAGTCTGAGCTCTTGTTGATTCTATGCCTTCTCACCCACTGCCCCCAAGGAGGATGCCAGGTAGGACAGAGGACTCAGGCAACAAACCCATAAAACTCAGACAAAACCCAAATCATACCAAATGATAAACGGTAGAAATGATGGATATTTACAGCAGTCAAATATCTACTGATCATTTGCAGTTTCCTAAAACCATTTCTCCTACAGAACGCTATAACCTGTAGGATTGTAGGGTCAACTCAGGGGCAGTTAGATGCTGGATCATGAAGATTTTGACTATTAAGAAACATGTTAGATTTTGATCATGAAGCATCAAAGCTTTGTTTTGGTGAAATGCTTTTTACACTATGTGAGAACCTCAGTTTCCATTTTTTTTGGATAAGTTGCTAGATAAAATTTAGTTCAGACTCACCTGCCAGACTGCCTCCACAGCCCTAGGGTTCTGGGATTATGGGCATGCACAGATATCCAGAGAGTGCAATGGATTTTCATGAAAATAATGTTACTAATCAAGCTATTTTCTCACTCCCTTGATATTTATCTATATAAGTATCTATCTGTGAATCAATCTATCTATCATATTAAATATATATTTGATATGATCATTTTGTCTTAATTTAATCCATCTTCAATGAGTCTTATGCTGTGCATGCAATTGTCATGGTTAAAGAGGAAGCTAATACTAAGTAGGACTGTAAGTTGATTACAAATATATTCTCATATTTTTACATTTAACTCTGAGATTCTCATTTTAATATGTCTAACAATATGTTAAAGTATTTAATGTCTAAGTGATAAATGCACTGATAACTTGTATAATTCAACAAAACAACACATTTTATGGTATAGTATACTGAACATTTAAATTTTAATAAAACTTTAAACAGATTATAAAGGAATTTTCATTATTATGTTTTATAACCATTGCAGTATAAACATACAATGTGCTATAGTTAAAAATGTGGCTGAGATTACATTATACCAGTAAAGATGGAAAAGTCCTTGTGGAAGAAACAATTTTATCCTGTTAAAGAAAGCGTGCGTGTGTTTGTGTGTGTGTGTGTGTGTGTGTCCATGGTTTAGAATTTTCACTAGTTTCCACTTCCAGCTGTCCAGTAGCATTTTACAAAAAAACTTAAACAGATTTATACAGAAGAAACACAAATCCTTGAGAAGGAAATATTTTCAATTCACAATGCTGTGTCAGCTGGGAGGGTGAAGTATTACAAAACTATTCTAAAGAACTTGTCCCTGCCTTGAATCTTTATGACATGTAAAAATGAAGTAAAATCTTAAGCGCTACAAGCAAGATAGGGGGGTGCTTAAACAAATCATGTCCCTAAACACCCAAGATGTATTACTCTTCACATATTAGATCATTGTCAGTATATGCTTTTCATTTCTTCTCTCTGGTAATGATGGATTATACCGTGTCCATTTAATTAATTAGCTTCTAAAATATGAGCCTTTCTATAAGCAGAGCTAAATAGACAATCACACAAAATAACTAAGGCACTTTACTAACTTAAAAGCTAGTCTGACTTTTAATTTTTTTATTCTTCTTTTGACAAAATATAAAATTTACTGGCTACTGTATGTAAAATTAAATATTAAATAAAATAAAAATTGAACTTTAAAATATATGAACATTTTGATATTTCACTACTGTGTGAAACTGAGTGCCATGAAACTGAGACATGATTCATGTTTCTTGCATGTTTTAATATTATAATGCTTTCTCTAGTGCGTATTTAAAATGTAGGACATAGGAAGAACCATAGTGGGAGGTTCAGGAGATATAGAAATATCCCATCTCCTCCTGTCTAGAAAATTATAATGTAATTTAAATGCCAATAAAAATGTTCTAAAGCACAGCTGACATTTTATATGTTGTGGTGATAACAGCGAATAAACTTCTGGCCTGATGTGAGGGAAAAGTATAATATCCAACCACAGGATTCAGGTTTCCTAACATGTTCATGTCTCTGTTATACCTCTACCATTCTTGATGGATTAATTTGTTCTTAATACATAAATGCTACAATCTTTAACAATTAATGTCTGCCATATCATAAGTGTGACATTTGTAATCATACCTATATAAGAGATAGATAATATTTGAAATGCTACAACAAGGTGATGATTGTGGAAAGCTTCATGAAGAGGATGCTGGGGTTTTATCAAGCACATGTCGGATAACAGTTTGTCCTGTTACAAATGAATAAAATATAACTTATCATTGACACTCAATGTTTTTAATTTATTTAAAGAAAGAAAATTTTCTTAGTTTGAAGAAGGAATTTTTAGTCATTTTAAAAAATATTTGGCCTTAAGAAGAAACACAAATTACTACTAAAAACCTTAATATTTTTTTCTTTCTGAGATTTTTAGGGAATACACTAAACTATCAAAGCAGATGAGAAAAATGGAGAAAGGAATACAGGATAAAAATTGTTGATAATTTTAAGCAGTATGTTTACATAGCAGGAAAATAGTGGGTGAATATTAGCTTGAAACCTGTTGGTTTCTGCAGGGCTTGTCTGGAATCAAATACTGATAATAGTAACAAATTATTATGTGAATATATATATATATATATATATATATATAATTTCATTTCTCCTCTCTGGTAATGATGGATTAA
This sequence comes from Mus caroli, assembly GCF_978045245.1. Taxonomy (NCBI): domain Eukaryota; kingdom Metazoa; phylum Chordata; class Mammalia; order Rodentia; family Muridae; genus Mus; species Mus caroli. The sequence goes on from NW_028227273.1 coordinate 32,927,559, forward strand.
GCTCTGTCCATTTAATTAATTAGCTTCTAAAATATAAGCCTTTCTGTAAGAAGAGGTAAATAGACAATTGCACAAAATAACAAAAGCACTTAACTAACTTAAAAGCTAGTCTTATATATATATATATATATATATATATATATATTCACTATATTAGTCTTATATATATATATATATTCACTATATTAGTCTTATATATATATATATTCACTATATTAGTCTTATATATATATATATATATATATATATATATATATATACACACACACTATACTAGCTCCTCACTCACAAAGTATATTCCAGAGGGAGTAATTACAAAAGAAATTATAGCTCCATCATAGCAACACAAGGAGTAATCCTTTCAAGAAGAAGCAAAGTAATTCTTTAAGTAACACAAATGTATTCATGAGTGTAAAATAAAGACATGGATAAGTAGAAAACTTGTCTGTCCTGCTCTCAAAAAGGGTTTTCAAAAGTTCCAGAAGGATAATAGTTGTTGAGGTACAGAATTAAAATTAAACTTGATTTGATGGTGAATCTGTATATAAGGGAATATAAGACAAGTCCCTTAAAACTATCATCAAATGAGAAACATTCTATCAGTCAAAATATTATAAAAAGATATAGGTTTTCAAAGACATGCATCATTGTCATAAGCATGGTTACTGTCAGTGAGATAAAAATATAATCTATAACTAAGATTTTGTACACAGGCTTATGATAATATGATATCTCAGATCAGTAATGAACAGTGTTACATTTAGAGTAGATGATATTCATTAAATTTATATTAAAATTAAATCAATTTCTCATACATACAATAGATGAAAATGATTTTAAATAAATTATAAAGGGTAATATATAACTATAAAATATAAAGTATTCAGAAATAAACCTGAAGTTTATGATTGAAAAATTGCTTTTAAAGGGGTTCAGTTCAACTACGGCTAAATGAAAAAAAGAAAGAAAAATGGAAATAAGCACTTATAAACTTAAAAAGTGTGGTAAATATGTTTTCACTATTTAAAGGAATTAAACTGCCTGGAAGTTATTTTTCCTTTTTAGTTGTAGAACCCATGGCCTTGAACATTACTAGGCGTATACTGTTCCATTTAACTGTGTCTCCTTTTCTGAAAGCAAATTTTAATTACAAAAAGACATGGCAGTTATTTGCCAAAATTAATGAACACCTCACCACTGACAACCCCTAATTCTGTGACATAGCAACTCTGCTTTAATCTATCTCAGACAGTGCGAAACTCATAAGAAAGGTGTTCGGTTTGCTCTTGTTTCCACAGATATTTCACTACAAAAACTGATTGCTTGAGTAAATGCTACCTATTCTATGGATTACAATGAACAAATCAAGGTGTCTTACGAGGGAGGATCTTTATATATTAGCATGGATGGATTTCCAATGATCATGATTTTAGTGGAACAGTTGACAGTAAGTGTAACACTGACAATATGGCAACACCTATGAAAAACCCAACCTGTGAATTATATGTATAATAATATAAAACTGTAGAATATTTTCTGGAGAGAAATAAGAATATTTGTGTTCCACCAGCAGATGCATATTGGTGGGAAACTTTAGACTATAAAATATTAGTATTTCAATGATAATGTATATATTCACTATAATAATGTATATATTCACAAATTACATCTGATTTATATAAATAAAAAAACAACAATAAAACTGAGAATGGTACTTCTTATAATTCAGTTAGTGATAATAATTCATCAGATTATGAATAAATAATAATGGGTTTTATTTTTTGAAAATACATTTTGAATTGAAATAGAAACACATTACTTTCCCTCCATTTCATTTTGTTCCCTTATCCCTTGCATCTCTCAAGTTTCAAGTTGTTAACCTCTTTATTTTTGATTATTATTGTTGGGTGTGTATGTGTTTCTGTGTGTGTAGACGAATATGTACAAACACATCATTTCTGAGTCTGATTTTGTTTTCTTTGTATATGTTTTCTGGCATGACCACTGTGCCTTGAACAACCAATAAAGGGGCTTTTCCCTGGGAGAGGCTAATTCTCCTCCCAGAAGTCAGTAGTTTCCTGTAGTTATTCATCTATGAGTGGGATCCTATAAAAATTTCCCCTTTGCACCTTCAGTATACCCATCGATATTGTCATTGTTCTGGTGTTCTTCATGGAACCATGTCTAAGAGAGAGTGATTTACAGGAGCTTCTTGGCATTTAGATCTAACACTTTGCTCCTCTTCCGTGATGTTCTCTGAGCATCCCAGAGATTCAGGAGATGTGATTCAGGTGCATCCAGTAAGGCCATTACCCCCTCACCCATTGAAGCCTGCCTGTATACACTTGTGGTTTTCTGTGGTAGTCTCCATTTGCTGTAAAGTGGTGTAGCAGCTACATTTGTCTGTGGTTACAAGGATAAGAGTTAGAATGCATTGCACAATTACAGTGGTATTGCAAAGTAGAAGTAGAAGATTTTTGGTTTTTTTTTTTTTCCCTAAGGTTATGAGAAGCAGGTTAGGTTTTCCATAGTAGGCAGGATTACTTCCTGTAGCCTTTCTATACATAAAGAGAAAATACATCAAGAGGAGATAATGGACACATTGCCATTTACAATAGCAGCAAAACCCAATAAACTATCTTGGTACAAACCCAATTAGGAGGAGAAACCATCTGCAAAGAAAATATCAAATCTCTGAAGAAAGGTCAAGAAATACACTAGAAAATGGAAAGATGCTTATCCCGTGTTCAAAGACTAGAAGAATTAATATTGCAAAAATGAACATTCTGCCAGAAGCAATCTACAGAACTAATGGTAGAACAATCAAAACACCTACTGGAGTCTTCATTGAAATACAGAAAAATAAAATCACATGGAATCAGAAAAGAATCACTAGAGCCAAAGTAATTCTGAACAAAACCAACAATACTGTGAGGCTTAAAATTCTTGAATTCAAGATAAATTGTAGAAGTAGAGTAATAAAAGCAGTATGGTATTGCACAAAACAGACCTTTAGACTAATGAATAAGACAGAAGACCCACAGGTGACTACTCATACATACAAACATTTGGTGTTTGACAAAAAAGACATAGAACAAACAGTGCTTCTAGAAAAACTGATGTCCACACGCAGAAGAATGAAGGTAGGGTCATATTCCTCATGCTTAACAAAAGTTAGATACATATGGAACTAAGACTTCAATACAGAAAGGAAAGGAGAGGAGAGGGACAAATTACAACAAATTTGCTTTATTGAGCCTCAACCAAACATTGTTTTATATTTATCTAAAATGGTACACAATACATATACACACAAGTATATGTGTATACACCCATATCTTTAAGAAAGATAGTTTCAATTTTTTTTATTAAATGAGATCGTCTTTCATCTATATACAGATTCTACAATTTTTGGGTTTTGTTTATATATATATGTGAACATATATGTATATATGCACATATATATATAATTTACTTTAGAGAAATTATAATTAAATCACTATTATATGGAACATAGACTTAGGAGTTATTCTTGGTTTTTCTATGACTGTATTTGAGTTTGGGTCTTTTAAAAGGATGTATAATTTTAATTTAATTTGCAAAATTGTCGTAGTAAAAATATCTTAGAGAAATAGATTTTATTTTGAGTTATAAATTATATTATACATACAAAATATGTAGTATGATGTTGTGGAATAAAATTATACAAAATTGGTCTGCTATGAACATTGATAAAGAATTGGTAGAACACAGAGTCACAACATGTTGGTAAACAAAGATAAATAAAGAGTGTAGCTTCATCACTCGCTCAGTATAATACTTCTCAACTTGATTCACATTGTTCGATACCTTTGAAAATTATGTCATTGTTTACAGTTTCTTATATAATTCCAGAAATTTGATACCTGTCCAAATATATTTGGACAGGTATCAAATTTCTATTACATCAAAAAAGATACCAGAAGATGTAACAGTTGGGACTAGACACCACAGGATCACTGGGTTCATTTTGGAAGAGGGAATGGAAAGATTTTAAGAGCCAGAAGAACAGGAAGTTTCCTATGAGACTGTCTCTTCTAGAAACTTCAATTATGAAGTCTCATCAATATGATTGATTGGGATAGCATTGGAAATGTAAATGAGGAAAATACCTAATAAAAATATTAAAACAAAAACAAAAACAAACCAAAAAAGGATAGATACAGGATAATAATCCAGACATATATGAGTTCAAACTACTTATATCAAAATAATAACAAAATAAGCTTTAAATATATTTCTAAAATTGTGCTCCAAGAGTATAAAATAACTTGGATATTTAATGGAACTACTTATAGATTACAAGTTAATATAAGAAATGCAATTCACCTATAAAAAATAAAATAAGCTGCATTATGGGAGGAAAATAAAAAAGAAAGACATGAACAGTGAAGAATCCGATGGACATGCTAACCTGGAAATGAAAGGCCCTTGGATCTCAAGCCTACACAAAGGACCATAGTCCATGGGAAATGCTAATGGTGTGGAAAAAATAGCCCAATTTGATAATCCAACACCAATTGTTGTGTATTATAAAAAAAGGATAACTAGGATATGTTTGGTAGAGATGAAGTATGGTGAAGTGGAAGGGGGTGACTTTGCAAGATTACTCTGAGGCATCCCTTTCCTCTGAGGTACCAGTCATATGATAACTATAGTATGGAATAAAGATTATTTAGGGCATGGGAAGGGGAGTAGAGGAGGGAGAGAGACAGAGAGAGAGAGAGAGAGACAGAGAGAGAGACAGAGAGACAGAGAAACAGAGAGTCAGAGAGACAGAGACAGAGAGACAGAGAGAGACAGCAACAGAGAGAGACAGAGACAGAGAGAGAAGGAAGGGAGAAAAGAAAGAAGAAAATAAGAGACCGTTCAGGAAGAAGAGAGAAAAGAAAAGAGACAGGTCAGGAAGAAACATGTGGAGAGATGGGGGGATGGGGGAGAGAGAGAAGAGGTAGGGAGTAAGAGAGTAAGAAAATAAGAAGATAAGAGAGAGAAGATGGGGCAAGCAGCCGCTTTTATGGTGAGTCAGGCTTACATGGCTTTTGCCACTTAACTGTGGGGTGGAGCCGAGAAGGAATGCAAACACAAGTACAGGTATCCTTACAGGAACACAGCAAGTTGAACTTACTTATTTAGGAAATAGAGCAAGAGGGTGCATGGAAGGATATTAAAGAAGAAAAGCAAAGGAAGGAAATAGGTAAATATAATTTCAAAAATATTATTTCAATACACATATCAAAGTATAATTCTGTGGTCAATGTGGAGAATCATAGCCTTGTGGGAAACTTACGTGGACCATACTCTGTGATAGTTAATTCTGTCAGTTTGATTGGACTGGGAGGGGGTCTGTGTGATAATGAAAGCTCACCTGCAGATATATATCAGTGAACCTGTTTCTAGAGAGATGAAATTGAAAGGAGAAAAGCTGCCCTGAATGTGGGTGAAAACCTCTAATGGGTATATGGCCAAAGTGAATACAAGATGGAGAAGGAGTCAGTTGTTAGCCTGTAGTGAGATGAATTCCTGTACCTGGGTCTTCCTACCATGGAGGACAGAAAAAAGCTTCTAAAACTTTTGAGGTGGTAGGAAGAGTCCCCCTTTTAAGTTGTTTGGTGTTTTGTGGCAGCCAGTGACAAATGTGCTGAGACAGTATCCTTTCACCTACCATAAAAACCTTACTTGTAGCTCTTCAATAACTAATATCGATAAATGTTCCAAGTTTTAGTTGATTACCTCCAAGATACAATTAATAAATGCATTAGTTTGGTTTTCAAGCAACCTATTTTTCAAAATCTCTTAATAGCAATGCATCACATGAGGATGGCTATTTGATTTTTGCTAGGATAAAGGATAAAATTTCTCAGATAATGAAGCACAAATATAAATAATATACACAACTTCTACAAAAGCTGTAGTAAAAATTCCTATTTTACCACATAGAAAATTCATTATTTCATAATCACAGCCTGCAATTTCAAACTTAAGGCAGAACTAATTTTATCACTGGCTTATAATCATTTTAATTGAATCAATTATATACATTTGTAGAAATGACTACAAGATATTATGCATGCATTATAGCAAATGAATTTTAAGGTAATGCACAAAATAACTATAGTAGAAATATTAAGTTGGAATATTTTAATGCCTTTTTAAGTATAGCAATATACTATAAATCCAAAGGGGCCAATACCATCATCATTATTCCTGATTCAAATAGAAAGTTAGCTATAGCCAATAAAATCATACTTAAAGTTTAAGAGGATATTTGTTCTTATTGTTTTTAAAGGGTTCAAGTCATAGAGGAGAAATTATAGAAACAGAGTGCTCATTTGATTTTAAGAGGGAGATGCTTATGCTGTTTCTGTGGTGCTGAAATAATCACCTGAATTAGTACATCCAATATAGATATAATTTGAGTTTCAAGTGATGCTGTTTTAAATGCCTATGATTCTCATAATCAAATCTTTTTATTACAAGTAAATATTGTATCTAAAACAACACATTCCCAGCAACACTTTTATCCATGCAGAATTTTATCCTACTTACTATTTTGTATGTGCCCTCTCATGTAAGAAATAATGGATAGACCCATGGCTCCTATTGTGTATGTAGCAGAGGATGGCCTTGTTGGACATCAGTGCGGAGAGAGTCCCTTGGTCCTGTGAAGGCTCGATGCGCCAGTGTAGGGGAATGCTAGGGAGGTGAGGTAGGAGTGGGTGAGTGAGTAGGGGAGCACCATCATAGAAGCAGGAGAGAGGGGTTAGGATAGGGGGTTTGTGAAGGGGAAACTGGGCAAGGGGATAGCATTTGAAATGTAAATAAATTAAATAACTAATAAAAAAATCTATTAAAAAATACCCAAAACATGACATGAAAATATCAGCATCAAAATTCAAAATTTCCAGAGTCTTAGAATATGTGATTTAAAAAAAAGTTTATTTATTGAAGATTTACAACACAGCAGTCATTGGGCTCAGTGCTAAGAAAAAAAAACCCTCATATGTCCATAGACTTAACTCTGTATTGTTTGACTTTGTGCCAATTTTTCTTTCTTCAGAAGAATGAGCGATGGTCCATACACCATATTCCAGTGCAATAATAAGGTAATATGCATATACACAAAGGGTTAAAAGATTTTCTTGAGAAGGTGATGTTATGTGGCAGAATGGATTCTCAGATGTGTTTAAACAAAAGATAACGCCTCAGAATTTTATCTTCAAATTTCTAGGTGGGTCAAAGTAACCATAGAGTTCTTATTAGACAGTGCCAGTGATGTTAAAGGTGAGGGGAAGATGAAGTTGAATGTGTGATTTTATATATAGAGAAAGGCCAGCAGCTGGCACCTAAAGAGACAAGGAAGACTTGTTGGCTTCCACAATAGTTATCTAGGTTTGGTGACTGTATATGGGATGGATTCCTAGGTGGGACAGTCTCTGGATGATCTTCACTTCAGTCTCTGTATCTCCTCCCATGGGTATTTTGTTCCCCCTTCTAAGAAGGAACAAAGTATACATACTTTGGTCTTCCTTCTTCTTGAACTTCATTTGGTCTGTGAACTGTATCTTGGGAATTCCGAACTTCTGGGCTACTATCCACTTATCAGTGAGTGTATACCATGTGTGTTATTTTGTGATTGGGTTACCTCACTCAGGATGATATTTTCTAGTTCCATCCATTTGCCTAAGAATTTCATGAATTCATTGATTTTAATAGCTGAGTAGTAAGTATTCCATTGTGTAAATGTACCACATGTTGACAGGAGCCTGATGTAGCTGTCTCCTGAGAGGATCTGCCAGTGCCTGGCAAATACAGAGGTGGATGCTCTCAGCCAACCATTGGACTAAGCACAAGGTCCCCAATGGAGGAGCTAAAGAAAGGGCCAAAGGAGTTGAAGGACCTTTCAGACCCATAGGAGGAACAACAATATTAAACAAACAGTACCCCCACCCCCCACCCCCAGAGCTCCCAGGATCTAAACCACAACCAAAGAGTACACATGGAGGAGAGGCCCTTGGTCCTGTGAAGGCTCAATGCTGCATTCTAGAGGAATGCCAGGACAGCGAAGTGGGAGTGTGTGGGTTGGTGAGCAGGGGAGGGGGGAGAGGATATGGGGTTTTTCAGAGGGGAAACCAGGAAAGGAGATAGCATTTAAAATTTAAATAAAGAAAATAACTAATAATAAAAAAAGAGAGAGACAAGGAAGATGATTTCTCCAAAGAGTACAACACTGCCATGTCCCTGGCTTCAGTTCCAATTCCCCTTTCAGAATTAATCCTCTAAAACTGAAGAGTGTCAGTTTATGTCCTTCTATGACAAGGTTCTAATAATGTGCTATCACACTGATTACAGTCATACAGGTCTCCAACTTTATTATAAAATTTATTTTTAAAGACTCAGAATAGGAGGACAGATATCGATACAAACTCACATGTCCTTAATTCCTTTTCTAATTGCTTTTAAAAAGTGGTTTTTAACCTATGTGTTTAAGTAAATTTATTATTTTTCATAAGATATTGTCAATATTTTAGAAACTAGAAAAGTTACATGCGTACTCTTTAAGCTATTAGAAATAAGCGTAATGGGTCATATGAACTGCATAATATGGTAAAAGTTGATAACTGTACAGCACATGTAATTTTGCGTCTGACCTTTACTACTAAAACACCATTGTTGTTTATTCAGAAGATTCATAACATCATCTGAACAATCTGCATAATGTATGTACTCATACTACTTCTTCAATAATTTTTTACTTATGCTCAATTGCCAAAGTTTATCATTTTAAAAAATGATAACATGTATATTATATCATTCTTGGCTTTTAGTATCTTAATGAAACCTGGTTTGAATTTTCCAAGATATTTTGTTAGAATCAAATACAAGGGACCAAAGAAAAATTATCATAATTGTTATAATAAATAGCACTGTGTATTATATATTGGTAGGTATTATTATTTATTGTTTTATTATTTGAATAGAGGACTTTTTATATATGTTTAACATAAAACATAGTATACAAGGCAGTGTTCAGTAAAACTGATATGTTCTCTGATCATCAGGTACATTCAGGCCATATTGGTCATGGCCCAATCTATTGTAATTAATAGTTAAAAATATCTTACTAAAATTATCTAACATATTTATGTAATCATATGTGATTTATATTACTGGGTTTTCTTACTTGTGTATGTATGTGAAGTTGCTTCAAAACTTTTCAGCTCTTTCTAAGTGTTTACTATACAATGGCTGGTATACATGAGCACATAGCAATTTCTGTACAATTAATCATATTTATGCTAGCTATTTAAACTCAGCATTTATCAGTTAGTTGTTATGGTTATTTAGAGCAGGAAATTTAGGATCAAAAGTGTCAAGTAAATTACTCCAAAGTTTAGTAAACATGTGACATCCCTGATGCTAAAAACAACTGTATAGAGCAGCAGTTCAACCTGGGTTTACCCCTTTGGCAAACCTCTGTCTCCAAAACTATTTACAACATGATTTATAACACTAGCAAAACTATAATTATGAAGTACCAACAAGAATGATTTTATGATTGGGGTCACCAAAACACTGGGAACTGTATATTAAAGGGTTGCAGCATTAGGAAGGTTGAGAACCGCTGGTCTAGTGCCTGTCACTCCTGTCTGTACTTTAAAAAGCTTTTCATACTTACATACATTTGAATTTTTTTCAATTTATGCTTTTTTTGTGACTTAGACTTGGTGTTCAAAGTATGCCTATACAAAGGGACCGAACCATGGGGCAAAACTTTAATTGTGAATTTATTCTATTTGTTACAGGTCTTGTACACCTAACCAACAGACACAAAAAATAGTTACCCCAAAAGTCAAAGACACTTTCACATTATAACAACCTGTATGAACATCTGCCATGTCCCTTATCCAGCCTAGGAAGATTATGTGGAAAAGACAGGATTTTTAAAAACCCATCAGCTGACTGAGACAGAGCATCCCAGTAGTTGAATTAGAGAAAGTCTGAAAGAAGCTGAGGAGGAGAGCGACCCTATAGGAAGACCAGCAGATTCAACTAACCAGGACCCCTGAGATCTCTCAGACACTGAGTCATCAAACAGGTTGCCTACATGAGCTGGTGTGAGGCCAAGGATACATATACAACAGAGGTCTGGCCTCAGTAGAAGTTCCTATCCCTTAAGAGAATAAAAGTTATGAAAAATGAAAGAAAGAAAGAAAGAAAGAAAGAAAGAAAGAAAGAAAGAAAGAAAGAAAGAAAGAAAGAAAGAAAGAAAGAAAGAAGAGAGGGAGGGAGGGAGGAAAGGAAGGAAGGAAGGAAGGAAGGAAGGAAGGAAGGAAGGAAGGAAGGAGGGAAGGAAGGAAGAAGGAAGGAAGAAAGGTAGCTCACCAGGAATTCCTTGTTTTGAATGGACAAGCAAAGAAGGCAGGGATGTCAGGGCAAGAATGATTTCATTTTTAACTTTTTGAGAATTTTATAACATCAGTATTATATCTACATTATTTTGTTCCTTTTCTCCCTATTCCCACTCTTTCTGTGCCCAATATGTCCTCTCAAATTCATGAATCTTTTATTGCTACATATAGTAGAAGGACATAGATTGTCACAAGTCATCCTCTTCTGTACATGCATTGTGGCATGTCCACACACACAAACACACATACACACACACACACACTCCCCCCACATACACAACACACAGTCACCCCTCCCTCCCCACACAAATGCAATTTTGAAAAAGGAAAATAATTTGGATAAAAGTTCTATGTCTACCTAACAAGTTCCCATCTCTAACCCAAAAGCTCTCTATAGTTGACAAGCACCTGCTAACGAAAAGTTAGTTTTCTTTAACTGAGTCTTCCTGAGTATTCAAACTGCTCTTACGAACATGTCTCATGAGCTGCAGTAGATTTCCAACACAAAACAAACTCAATGGCATCTCTGAAAGTTCTTTGACTTATAATGTTTTATCAGTACAATTTATTTTAACCTTATAGATACTTTGTATATATATATTATGATTTCTGGTTTTGTGGTTTTTATCAATGGGTGAATGTGTGTGTCTCAATTTATATAAATTTCTTGAGACTTTTATTTGACTCCTTTTTTTTCCTTCTGCTGCATTTCTTTTGTCTTATTTTGTTTTTGTTTTTGTTTTGGTTGTTGTTGATATTATGCCTAATTTTATTTTATTATGACTTTTTATATGCCTATTTATAACCTAATGAGAGAGAGAGAAAAAGTGTGGATTCAGGTGGGTGGTGATGTGGAGAGGGTCGGGGAGAAGCTGGGTGGAGGGGAGGGACCATAATCAGAATATATTATATTTACAAAATCCAATTTCAACCAAATTGAAAAATAAAAGAAAAAGTTTATACTGATCACCAAAATGGAAAAGCTCCCTCAAGTCTCAGTTACAGGGAAAATGGAAATATTATGCAGCACAATGAGGTGCCTAAGTAAAGGATGCATACTAAAGTAGTGTGCAGATTAAAGTGATATATCCAACAACTCAGTGAGAGCTGACATGTTATGAACAGGCTTCAAGTCTGACAATGAGCCATATATGACAGATAGGATGATGTCTAGAAGTGGTAGCAACAATTATTTATGGAATTTTTGATTTTTCTTTCTCTTACATATATATTTTTTTTTAATTTTTGTTTTCTTTGCTGAAGAACTCTGAGTAGCAAGTATTGGAGATGTGAGCTTGGAAGCTGCATAGAACTGAATAGAATGTGAGAGAACTCATCAGCTTCATGACTATCAAAGACTCTTGTCAAATTCAATGCACCTATTCACTCATGGTTTAGATCACGGTGACTGACAAGAACCCTTCTATTGCCTTGTGTAGTACTACATTCTGACAGGGCTGGTCTGATTACTACTACTGTGGTAGATGTGATGTAATACAATCTCCTTTTCCTTTTCCTCCTCCTCATTTTAGGTCTTCCTTTCCTCCACCACACTCCAGACTGAGAAATTTAGCTCAGAAAGACTATGGTTTCCATCATAGCTGCCATCTTGGGTATTTTCACTCACTGCAGCTGCACAACATCTTCCAGCTTAGAGAAAGGCTACTTCTTATGCCTGGAGGACATTGAAGAATTGACAACCTTTCCACTGAGAACTTGCATTTTCTGACCAGTTCCTGCTGAGGTGCTCAGGATCGTTGGACACGGACTCTGCCCCAAGTTAGCTTTTAGAAAGGTGGCTCTGAACAAATGTATCTGCAACCTTGCAAGAAAACCCAAACTCAGGAACACCCAGTAATGCCGTTTGGAGACTTTACCTGTAGTCATGGGGGGGGGGGGGAGGGTGAGTTTTGGGATAGCATATGAAATGTAAATGAAGAAAATATCTAATAAAAATTTTCACTGTTTTAAATCATTATGTTTTGGGTGTGATTTGTTCTATAAATGTAGGTGAAGACTGTAGCTGTCTTTGCTGCCTTAAGAATCAAGGAAGAAATAGGAATCTACATTAAGGTTTTCAAAAAAGGAACTATGGGGTTCTTTTTTCAGACAAGGGAAACACATTTGAACCAATAACAGTTGAATTTTGTACATGTGTCTCCTGCTTGTTTTGATCAACTAAGTAGCTAAGAATGTAGTATCACTTTCCCCAAAGCATTTGATATTTCCTCATCTTGGATTATCCTTCAGTTTCATTCTTTCACATGTGTGACACTGTACAGATTCACCCACCTGTGAATAAAAGATACATTTCAAATGGTCTCCAGTAGAGGCCTTGTTTTTCTTACTCATGTGATCAAAGAACAGAACAGATCTTTTTTTTTTTTTTTTTTTCCCCATCTCAGGCCTTGTTTTGTCAGGATCAGAGTTCTGTTTTCTCAATAGGATTTCAAGCTTTCTAAAAATTTTTCTAAGGAACATAATAGTTTTCTCACCTCAATATTTTTAAAGTAGAGTTTACTACATTGAACTTTGGATATGAAAGAACAATATAGTTACTTATGCCGAAACTTTATTTTATCATGCCTAATATAATTTTAAACAAGACTCAAGTTTGATGTCAGGAGGATATAATATCATATGCAATGATCGGGTGGTTAGTAGATAGCCATGCCTTTATATTTTTTTGCTATTTAAATATTTAAACATAAGATATATTAGTCTACATGGTAATTATTAACCTTGCTTGGGCAGAATTATAAGCCTTAAGTAGTATACATATAAAATCATCTCTCTCTCTCTCTCTCTCTCTCTATATATATATATATATATATATATATATTTCAAGAATACAATACAAATTAGAAAAAATAGCATTCTAGTGGAGTCTCACAAAAGTATCAACATGTGGTGCTAAATCTTTGGGTTAGTCATATTATCTTGTCTGGAGTCTACATCAAGGCTGCTAGGCAATTAGCATTTAGTTCCTAGGCATAACAAAATTTAGCACTCATTCATTTTCAAGTAGGTACAGCAGGGTAAGAAAAGGCACCATTTCATCTGGTATTCACATAGCATGAATGGCTCAGATTGGAGGCTAAGAGGACCGAGCATCCTTTAAGTGGGACTTACAGATAATGGTATGTGAATGCTAAAGCTAGCCAAAGAGCTCTGATTTATACCAATTAATTTCGAGAAAGATACTTTCCCCTTTAAACAAAGCATTATGAATGCACAGCTGTAGGGTATATAAAAAAGTTTTACCCATCAGTGAGACATTTAAATGTGCACATAGCATTACCTCATAAATGGCCTGTGCATAAACTATGAGGATTTAAATTAATACCAGTAATTCCAGAGATCAGAGCAAAACCAACCATGCTATTAGAATTGGTGTAAAGACACCTCCTCCCCCAGTAACTAAGGTCATTTTGTCCTCCTCTCTGTGTCCTACCACCTCTATGAAAGACAAAGGCAGCGATCATTCAACTGAAAGCCATTGGGATAATTTTGGATAAATTTTCTTATTCTTTTATATCTTACAGTTTATCTTTTATGGTATATGTATGCATATCTAAACATATGCACATGTGGAGGCTGGTGCCTCTGGAGGCAAGAAGAGAATATCAGATTCCCTTATCTGGTGTTACAGGCATTTATGAGCCATTCAACATGGGTCCTGATAAGCAAATTCAGATCCTCTGCAAGAGCTACAGGCATTGTTAAGGAGTAACCCATCTCTTCAAGCCCCCAACCTTCTTAATAATTGTTAAATTATTGTTTACGCCTTCTCATTCATTATATAAACTGTAGAGATCTAGGGTCGTTAGCCTGTGTTAGATCATTCAACCTTACTGAAGGCTTGTATCAAGCCATAATTTTCTTATAATGTTAATAGCTTACATCCTTTCCTTTCACCTTGTTTCCCATGCTTTCAATGCACACTTTACAGACTTTGAAAATAAAGGGAGAAACATCACAATGCATTCAACAATACTAGGCTAAAATGAGGATCTACATAAAGATTTTTTTATTGATTGATCATTTTATTTGTTTACATTTCAAATATTATCCCCCTTCCCAGTCTCCCCTCCATGAACTACCCCCTCCCCTTTGTTTCATTCACCCACCCACTCATGCCTCACCTCTCTAGCATGCCCCTTCTCTGGGCCATTAAGCCTCCACAGGACCAAGGACCTCCCGTCCTAGTGATGCCAGACAAAGCAGTCATCTGCTACATATGTATTGGGAACTGTGGACCAGCCAATGTATACTCTTTGGTTGGTGATTTAATCCCTGGGAACTCTGAGAGGTCCAGTTAATTGATACTGTAACAGATTTAGCTTAAATGTATGCAAAGGGAAAAGAAAAACGTATGGTGTAGAAACTATATCCTGGGAGTATATCTCTGTGTTTGGGTTGAAAGGGTGGATGTGGTAGAGAGCGACAGGACTATCCTGAGAGGCAAAAAATTTAAATTAAGTCTCCCTGGGAGATTTTTCTAAGGGTATGATTAGTTCAGTATTACTTTACTTCTTTACTTCCTCCTCCTGCTATAGACTTCAGTTTTAATAATGATTAAAGAATAATGCCCGAATCCCATCTGAATGGCCTTTGAGATTTAACTCGCTGAATCTATTCATAGACATGAGCTTGTGAGGACAGCTGAACAGGTCTGCACAGCTAATCATGGAATACTACACTGATACTTCACCTCCCACATCAATACTAATTACTGCCTCACAGAGAACATCAAATATTGTTTTAATAGGGCAGGAATTTTTAATCCAGACAGGTAGTTCTGGATGAATGTGCTTGTATGTCTGTCATTAAAATTTGGTTGCTCACGCTGCTCCAGACAGACACCATTTTGAATGTTTAAATTTGCCACAGATTTAAAATTTATCCATCAGGATATAAAATTTCCTGCTCTCTTCTATATAGACCTTGATTTATTAATGTAAATAAAAAGTAAAGCATAACAACAATCTTGCTTATATGTACACCAGGAACATTGTCAGAGTCATCTGGCAATCTGTAGGAGATGCTAACAATTGCTGAATGAGTGAGAGAGAAGTTAGGAGAAGCCTGAGGCTCCCATTCTGGTAAAAAAAAAAAGCTTACTGATAAGGAATTTCTCCCCATCTTCTATTGATTGTTATTGTTTTAAAATTAAGGTATTGTGATCAATGTAGACATCATATACAAGGTTCCTTGGCTAAATTCTGAGTCATGAATTCCTTGAGAGGAAGGGTAATATTTTAGTTAACACAAATCCATTGAACAAAATCAACAACAAGAATGCAAAATTTAAACCTTATATTTTTCAACTTTTCTTGGCCAAGGATCAAGGTCATTATCACCAAGGAAATCTAGCTAATAAACACCAGACCATTGTTATCAAGAAAATCTTATACATATTTAATTATTCCTTCTAAAATTCCCTTTTTTGCTTCATTGAAAATTTTATTCTGGGTTTCTAAAATGTAGATGTTGTCAGTAAAGAATAGTTTTGGTTTGCATTTGAGTAAGTGCTGTTTACCTGTGGAGATGAGTATTGTTGAAGTACTGAGAATATGAACATGAATGCCCAGCCCTAAATGGGACACATATATTAATACTATCCTGAACAAAAGCTCAGAAACCTGGAGGAAGATGTAGTCTCAGAGTAGGAGGGTGGGGAGCACAGGGATGGGGAGCACCAGGATGGGGAGCAGGAGGGTGGGGAGCACGGGGATGGGGTGCAGGACGATGGGGAGCAGGAGCATGGAAAGCGGGATCACGGGGAGCAGGAGGGAGGATGGAGAGCAAGAGGGTGGGGAGCACAGGGATGGGGAACACGAGGATGGGGAGCAGGAGGGTGGGGAGCACGGGGATGGGGAGCAGGAGGGTGGGGAGCATGAGGATGGGGAGTAGGAGGGAGGAGAGAGAGCACAGCTGTGCATTACTGTTTCTTGGACAAGGTGTCCATGTAACAATTGTGATCTCACAGAAAAACTGGTCATCTTATAGACCAATAGAAGATCAAACTAACCATCATTTCTGCCATACCTAGCATAGACATTGTCATGGCCTCACTCCATACTGAAGTGCAGTTGGTAGCAGATCTTTGTTGGGGGAGGTAGGGTCATTCTTTATGGTGGATATAGCCACTATTGCATTTGTCATGTACCAATGGATAGCCACACCACCATGCAGATATGGGCAGCACTAACGGAACTTAAGTGGGTTGTAAAATCCAAAACAAGATCAAACTCAATACAAACAAAAACAGGTGAATTTGTGGAGGCATGTTGTAATTACACTGTGAAATTGTACTATAAAACTGTTAAAAATAAAAAAATAATAAACCATTAGGAAATTTTATCATGGGTACAGATATCTTCTCCCATTTTTCTTTAGACATCTTTTTCAGCTAGCTGTGTTCGCTCTTTACACAATTCTCTTCCTAATTAAGCAAAAGATCCTTGATAGCAGGGACTAGGCCTAATTTGTGTTTATATATGAATTTATAATAACACTAAAAAGAAAATACACTATTAATTTGCTTTGAATGGATAAGTTACAACTCTTTACACCAAATTGTGCTAAATTACATATTTCAATTGGCATGAATTAAAAATTAAAATCTGGTTATAAAATCTATAATAAAATATTTGGTCACTGTAACATTATGTGACATAAGCTTGGAATGCTTTCAGATATTCAGGAAAACTAGAATCCAGTGCGCTAGTAATGAATAAGCAGAAAATAGAGTTTTAAAAGCACAGCAAACTTAAAGCCACTAAGGTGTGAAATGTAGACAGAAGTGTATACTTAGCTGAAACAGGGCTAGTGTAGAAACTCTGCTTTCTGTTTAGATTCTCTTTGATCTGAAAACACCTTTGACAAACATTTTACAAATGGAAAAAAAATTAAATTTTTATAGAGAAAACAAATTTGTACATTCTGAGTGTCTAAGGAAGTTATTACTTCAAATCACTTTTTTCCCCCTGAAAGTAAAACCATTTCATTTGCTGTTGGAACACCTTGTCGAAGTACATATAAGTCTTTGCTGTATGAAGGACTGCAGGTGGCTTTCTCTACCTGCGTGTAATCAGTAGCACATCTTCAGGTACTGCTGACGAACACCAGGAGCCAGCTCCCGTGAGGGGAAATGAAAGGATGTCCTGAAGCTCAAGGAATTTGTGAGTTTCAGAAAGCTGGATTTGGAAGCTATACAGCCAGAAGCAGATCCTCAGATCTCTCTGTGGACCTCACTCTGTGAAAACGCTGTGGAAACTGCCTGTGACCACAGGCACCATAGTTTCAATTTCCAGTACCATCATCTCTAGATGCACAGTGCCTCTTCACGGATTGCAGTCCTGGATGCCTCTAGAAATTGGGTGAGCTGCAGTTACTCTCACAAGGGCCCTTCTTCTCCTGATGGGGTCTACTCAGATTCTCGTGTTTCTCTTCATCTTTAATTTTTATTTGTATCCCCAGAGCCCTGGAGACTTCTGGTAGGTAGACACCAACACTGAATTTTTTCACTGATCTAGGAAACTCTCTGAAAATAAATTCTCGTGTACTTTCCATTTCTCCGTGGAGAGCACTTTATACCTTCTTTCCAAAACACAATCGTTTCCTAATCAACTATTTACATACGTGTGTCATTGGCTAGGTAAATAATAGTTACATGATTTTTTTTAACAATAAAATGACACAGGATTGTAATTTTTCCTTTTTATCTGTAAGATGGACTGCTCTGTAAGATGCTATTGATAGTATAGTTTCATAATTTTGATTTAATGGGCAATAGACAGCTTGACTATCAAGGGCTGCTTTGGCATTCACGTGGGTTCGAGGGACCAATTAGCTGAAGAGTTAGAATCAGGTACCTAGAAGTGAAAACGGATGCAAGAATTTGTAATTTGTTGTTTTTTAAATTGGGTAGTTTATGCTGTCCTGAAAATATTTGGTGGATATTTGGAAATTATGCCAGAGAATGTATATACAGAATGAAGGAAAGTATGAATAAGGGAAATTTTCCCAGATCGGGAGAAACTGAACTCATCCACCATGGAGACGTGGAGAGAAGTAACAGGAAAACGACTCACTGAGTCTTTCTGTGTTCCAAACACGGATGATGGGAGCAAGCCGGAAATCACTGAAGAGGAAAGAAATTTTCACAGAGGGAATTAGAGGCTTGCTTCACCGAGTGTCTCACTACTTACCTTTAAATTGAAATCTGCAGCATGTTTACCATAAAATGGCTTAATGGCCACAACAATAATATTGGTGTGCTGATCAGTCAGGGAAGCAGGTTTTTGAGGCAAGGAATTGTGCATAGCCGAGAAACATGGCATTGAGCTGGGACATTGGTCCCCAGTCACTTGGAGCCCAGAGAATGCAGGGGACACATACATATGTAAAGCACTCAAGATCCCAGACATGTAGACCTGAATATATTCAATATTCTTAGTCAAAATGATTTCTTTTTGGCCTTTAAAGAATTTCAAAGTTATTTCCTAATAGTAAATTTAGCTCTATTGAAAATTTGCTTCAATTTTTCTTCCATGTAGCAATAACCCCTGTCATTGCTAAAGGAGGTGAATTTATGTAGCTTCGGCCATGACTGGATTTTTATTATATTGGATTATCAAGAGAAGAAACGGAATAATCTTGTTTCAAGGTCATTTACAATAGGATGAGATGGCATCAATTTAGTGAGTTTAGTTGCCAGGCTCATTATAAGTTGAAAGGGACAAGCTGACCTCTCAGATAAATTCATAAGCTTTTATGAGCTAGAAATCCCCCAAACTCATTACAGAGGACTGATGTCTTTCAGTCTTTTTCATTACTTATTAGAATATAGAAAAAAAGTATCTCCCAAATATTATTTTCTCCCTTCTCCTGGGATGAGAATTAGCAAGTGATATAGAGTTGGATAAACTAAAAATCACAGCCTATTCGCAAACAAGGTGGAGTGGCCATTTGATGGTATTTTTTATAATTCTTCTCTTGGCTTGATCCACTCATAGCACCAGAGTTTGAATGTAAGATATACAATAGATATGCATCTGCCTGAGACACAGACATAATTTTGTATTGTTTCTCTACATTCACTTACATTTAATGAGGTATTAGAACATCACCAAATACTTTGGGAACTGTAGGAATGCTTGCCATTTTTGTACATTCTATACATTAATTGATGTAGAAATAGGAGATTTTAATTCACACATATACAAGTGGCCATGATAATTAATCTTGAAAGATTTTATTTTTATAATAAAATAAAGTGAATTTTATGTATGAATGATAAAAAGTATCATAGTTTTTAAGTTTAGGGAACAGAATGGGAAGCTAGGTCATGTATGTCTCCAAGGTAATTTCCCCAGTCATAGCTTTAGATAACCATTTTTGGATGTGTAGTGCTGAAAGTCATGTCTTTTTTTTTTTTTTTTTTTTTTGGTTTTTCGAGACAGTGTTTCTCTGTATAGCTCTGGCTGTCCTGGAACTCACTTTGTAGACCAGGCTGGCCTCGAACTCAGAAATCTGCCTGCCTCTGCCTCCCGAGTGCTGGGATTAAAGGAGTGAGCCACCACGGCCGGCGAAAGTCATGTCTTTAAAATGATTAGTTAAAAGATTTTCCAGGACAACATTATTTACCCAATATAAATGAACACCAAGTATCTCAAATTCCCTCATCTGTTATACATTAAAACTATGGTTTCATCACATGAATATTTTTTTTCTGAAATTTTGCTTGACTTGACTATTGACATTTACAGGATTTGGCCTAGACAAGATTATAAAGTGATTAGAAGGTATTCATCACAGTGATTAACTTAATAGCTGACATTTTAAAAAATTGAAACACTAAATAATGATTTTTTAATAAAAAATGTTTTATTTTGATGTATTTACCAAAGGACAGGTCTTTTGGGATAATTTCAGAGTCTATGATGAAAACCAGTTTCCTGGGTCACTTCTAAAATTAAAATTAACAACTAGTTGTTATTTAGAAAAATAAGACCAGTTAATTTAATTTTAGTTATGGCTTATATGTACATAACAGTATCTTAAAGTGGAGGCTGAAGACCTGGCTCATTGGTTAAGGATGTCTTCTGGTCCTCTATCCCAACTCCAGAAGATCAGACACCCTCAGCAGGCCTCTGGATGTTCCAGCACACACATAGCATTCATTCACACAGACATATAGACACACAGACACACTGACTCACAGACACACTGACTCACAGACACACTGACTCACAGACACACTGACTCACACACAGCATGCATTCACACAGACAAAAACATAGACACACACACACACACACACACAGAGAAAATAAAATCTTAACTTTAAGCATTTTAAGTCATCTTGTGAGTTAGAATAATACAAAACCCACAAGTTTAGTGACTTAGAAAATTTTCACTTTTAAGTTTTGTATTAGCTCTGCATGCATAAATTCTGCTTCACTGTATAGTATTAAAATAGCTATATAATCTATGATGGTTACAAAATATTGGCAAGGTTAAGGGGAAATATGATATTTTTTCTGAAAACAAAAAATGATTCTATTTATAATATAAAATGTCACTGAGGCAATATGAATGAACCTTTTTTATCTTCACCAAGAAATCACAAAAAGGTAAAAATGATTTATTTCTGCATATCTTGCCAATTCATGGTCTTTTCTATAATTTTTCTTTTTAAAATCTAATATTTGGCTGTATATTGAAAAGAAAAAATAAAACAAACTATCAAGTTATAGGTGAAAATAGCCTTAAGTGTACTAAAACATGATTGATTAATATTTTTACCAAGAATATTACACATATATTAATGATTCAGGTTCTGAAACAAAGTGCTGGAGTTATGATCCTTATACCAGTTTTCACAACATGAAGCCATGTAGAGGATTACTAGATCTTCTAAGGCTGTCTTTTTATTGACAAAATGGAAATGAACATAGATCCTACTTACTCCATTTTTGTGTAAGAATTAAATAATGTATGCATATAGTATATATATGGCAAAGCATGTGTAGCTTGCTCATTTGTGTGTGTGTGTATATATATGTGTGTGTTTGTGTATATATATATATATGTATAAATATGTATATATATTTATATATGGAGTCTTGACTATATTTGAAGGTTCTCAACTATATATATTAATGCTTATACAGTCCCTTTTTAAAAATTAGAGGCAAATTCTTATTAGAATATATATTATTAAAATATCTAGAATTAGATATATAGAATACATTGTATATCTTATTAGAATATATATTTTAGAATAGGATAGAATATTAGTTATATAGAATATTCTATTAGATATATAAATAGAATTAAATATATAGACTATATATCTTATTAGAATATATATCTTGTTAGAATATATATATTAATAAGAATTTGCTTCTAATTTTAAAAAGGGGCTATCTCTCAAAAATAGGCATCCTTACTGTAAGTTTTCTTGTATTTGTTTATGCCTTAATAATAATTTATTTTCTGTTCAGAAGGGAGAAGTCTTTTGCAAAGTTTTATGGTGCAAGTGAATTGGTTCAGAAAGCGTGCTACTAGTGAGCTATATTCCTAGGCCAGGGAGAAGAAATTTTAATAAAATATTTTGTATTTAATATGTACTTTGGCTTTTAAGGAATCTCACAATGTTTATAAGGACCAGAAATTAGTTCTGACATGAATATTTGACTCCTGTATTAGAGGGTGGATTTCCTCATGAGTGAGTGGGGACTTTTTATCTGTATAAGCATTAATATATACAGTTGAGGACCTTCAAATATGGTCAAGACTCCATTACTGTCCTAAAATTATAAGCTCGAATCTTGGTAAAATTAAACTTTCACTCCGATATTCTTGAGGTTATGTTCCATGGGATGAAGGCATAATTTTTCTTCCCTATGAATAGGAATTGGATTTAGCATGCAAGCTTAGAAATGTAGTGCATTTGCATTTCTGCCATGTGGAGACCTAGAAGGGCACAGGAAATATGCTTTATTCTTCATGCACAGTGCCTAAGCAACAATTTTTTCTATTTCTTAAGAAAGAAAAATAAAACAATTTCACAGTAGCAAATAACGCACTAGCCCCAGTTTAGAATGCTGAATATACAGACACTAACTTTGTGGCTTGCTTTTATGGCCTTTGATGTTGATCTGAAACTATGAAATTCAAGGTCTGGTACAGAAGTTAGAATGGATACAATGTTTCCTGAGTTCCTAAAGAGTGAGAGTCTTCCTCTTGTGTAAATGACATTGCAAGTTCTAGCATCTATAATTACTTTTAAAAAGATACATTCATACTTCTCCCAGACATAAAGGAACCTGCATCACATGCTTTTATGAATCAATCTTTCTAGTCTGAAGCTTCATTTAGGAACATAGACAGTGAATGAAATGTGGTACTCAAGGTATAAGAGACTGGTTACTACCACAACTTGGATTCAGTTAAAAAGAAAATGATGAAGTTTTAGCCACCTCTTCTCCTTAAAGGCAAACTGATTGTGCCTATTAAAAATGATGAAAGTGTCCAGTTAAATAAAACAAATATTCTAACTGTTCCAATTATTAATATTTTTTATAAATTATAATATCCATAATCTGTTAACATTGGTTCATTTTATTTGGGGATAATAAAAACTTGTTTGCTTATAACATATGGAGAAAGTCTGTGTTAAGAGTCTCTTCATGGGCTGGAGAGGTAGCTCAGCAGTTAAGAGCACTGAGTGCTCTTCTGAAGGTCCTGAGTTCAAATCCCAGCAACCACATGGTGGCTCACAGCCATCCATAATGAGACCTGATCCTGATCCCACTTCTGCAGTGTTGGAAGACAGCTACAGTGTACTTAGATAAGATATAATAATAAATAAATCTTTAAAAAAAAAAGAGTCTCTTCATGATCTGGAGACTGTGTTTATGAGATTCAATACTTCACTGCGCATGCAGAAAATGAAAGTATACTATGCTTTATCTCCCATGTGATATACAGCAATAACTTTTCAATTCATGTAATTATTAAAAGATTCTGATTAGCTTACTTTTGAAAGTCATTTATCAAATAGCCAGTCAATTTACTCACATCACATATATGATTAAGCATACATATCAATGTATACTTGAAATTGTCCTTCAATCCCTATTAAAAACATGATCAGAAAATAAAATAGATACATTTTCTGTATTGTTTGGTTATAATTTGGTAGAGTACTTTGCCAAAATTGATATGAAGTTGCCCAAAAATAGCTTTATCTTATATGATGCTAATTAAACAGGTATTCAGGCACAACTAGTGTCTACAGGTGCTAGACCATGGTCTCTTACTAATTCACTAGTCTATTTAACACAAAAGTTTCAGTGAACATTCATAACTGGAAGAAATTCATATATTTAATGTTTCAGCAACTGAATGTAATGTCCAAAAATTTTAAAAGATGCTAAAATTTTATTTGGGAATATAAAGCATTTATAGTTTTGTATGTACACATATGTACAAAATATATAATATATACACATTTTATATGATATATAATATATACAAAATATGTATGTAAACACAGAGAATAAAAGAGGCTAACAACATCTAAAAATTATTCATTAAAATAATTTTTAGATGGAAACTTACTCTCCCTCAATGGAGAACAGAACCGTATTATACCTAAGAATTGCGCACACACACTGTTTACACACCATTACACACCATTGTAAGGAGGCTCCATTGAATTAATTTGGATATTCAGTTTGAGAGTGAATTCATAGATTGTAGTCTCTTAAAATACACCTTGGTTGGCACTACTGCAATTTGCCATTTTCTCTATTAAACAGCCTGCTTTCATTTATTGTGTTTGCCTACAATTATTTCCATACAAATTTTATTTCTCATAAATATCATCCTCAGGCTGAAAATTTGATATGTGGATTTTTAATAATAGTGGCCTTTCTTTTCTTTCCTTTTTTTCTTTTTTAATTGTTTCATTTATTTACATTCCAAATGTTGTTCCCCCATCCTGGTACCCCCCCCCAAGAGTTCTTCACAACATCTCCCCTTGCCTCTGAGAGGGTGCTCCCTACCCCACCACCTCATCCACCCACCAACCCCCAGCTCCTTCACCACACTCCTTCCTGGATCATCAAGTCTCTACAGGTAGGATTAGGCACAATTTCTCCCACTGAGGCCAGACAAGGCAGTCCTCTGCTACATATGTGTAGGGTGGCCACAGAATAGCCAATGAATGCTCTTTGGTTGGTGTCTCTGGGAGCTCCCAGGGGTCTCCGTTATTTGACACTGTTGATTTTCCTATGAGGTTCCCTTCCCATTCAGCTTCTTCAATCCTTCCCCTAACTCTTCCATAAGGAACCCTTACCTCAATCCAATGGTTGGCTGTAAGTATCTGCATCTGTCTCAGACAGCTGCTGGTAGAGTTTGTCAGATGACAGCTTTGCCAGGTCCCTGTCTGCAAACACAACATGATATCAGTAATAGTGTCAGGGTTTGGTGTTTGCCCATGGGATAGATCCTAAGTTGGGCTGGTCACTGGATGGCCTTTCCCTCAGTCTCTGCTCCATTTTTGTCCCTGCATTTCTTTTAGTAAGAAAACAATTCTGGGTCAAAAATGTTGAAGGTAGGTTGGTGTCCCAATTCCTCCACTGGAGGCCCTGTCTATTTACTGAGGGTGGTATCTCAGGTTCCATCTTCAAACTGTTGAGTATTTTGGCTAAGGTCACCAACATTTAGTCCTGGGAATCTCTCATATCCCACATCTCTGGGACTTTCTAGATGTTCCCCCCAAACCCATCCCCCACAGCTGCATATTTTTATTCATTCTCTTGGATATACTAGGCTTCTCTTCTGTCTAACCCCATACCTGTTCCTGCCTTCCTCTTTCCCCCCTCCTCCCATCTTCCACCCAGGTCCCTCCCTCCCTCTGCCTCCCATGATTGTTTTGTTACCCCTTTTAAGTGAAATTGAAGCATCCTCACTTAGGCCTTCTTTCTTAATATAGCATTTCAGAAATCATCAAACCAAAGTTTAAGGACTAGGTAAACATCACAGTAGTAAAGAACTTGCCTAAAATAGCAGGTCACATCTGGTAACATACACTCCCAAAAGAAAAGATGGAAATATGATTTTAGTACTGAGTTGGCTTTTTTGTTTTGTTTTGTTTTGTTTTATAAAGCAGTAGATGAGAAAAATATAATCAGCTCAACCTGAAAAGTGAGCCTCATTCATAGATGTTTAAACATTAGGCAATGGTCATTGCTTTCTGAGGTGTCTAGTCATTTAGCTTAACGAACATTAATTGATAATGCACGATATCTAAATCTCAGAGGAGTGCACAATGTCAGCCTGGGAGCTTTTGTTTTTCTGTTGCATTGGAGAGATCTTAGAAATGACAGAGCTGTGCCAGGATGATTTTCTTCTGTTTTATTTCTCAGTCAATGTGGGCAGTTGAATATAAACAAACCCTGAAACACTGAAAAAAAGCAGTCTTAGATTTACATATCTCTTCTAAATTGAAATTTGTTTGAATAACTCTCAAATCAGTTTTTTCTTTTAATTTTAAAATTCAACGGATGGGTTTTTCTTGTTAGGAAAATGTAGCTAATATTTTCTAATTTTCTTGATTATATAAATTAATCACAGTAAAATGATATTCAGAGTTGAATCATAGTAATTGTATCTAACCTACTCATTGGAAAATATAGATGCTCAACTTATTGTATCCACCTGGTAAATATTTCCTTTGTGAAAATGTCATATGCAATGTACTCTATGACATTTCCTAGATAACTCCTCTTAGAGTTATAAACAAGTGTTAAAGCCAAATTCCTTAAAAATAATGATAGAGTATTTTTGATAATTTAACTGCATGTGTCAAACCACAAACACTTAAACAGCATCTCATTAATTCACCATAATGTAAGGGTTTATATATGACACTTTTATGGTTTTCTCAGTTTCTTGTTTTGGTAAGGAGAATTCAGATATATTTGCAATTAATTTTATTTTGCAAGTTTTTAACCTAGTCACTTAATTAAAAATATTTTAATATAAACTATAAAAAGAGAAAAAATCATTGTGTACATTCCAATATGAAGGTTGACAATAGGGAATATATCAAAGTTTGAATTGCATGAAGTATTTTCCTCCATTGAATTCTTGGTTTCTATGGTCAGATCTTACAGTTTAAACTTGTTTTCATTATGTTTTTATTGTATTTTCTAATTTGCAGTTTTAAAAACATTTATAATTTTCTTGCAATAAATATATACTTCAGCTCTTTACTATTGCAGTAGAGAAGCACGCAAGTGTTAAGAATATGTTTCCTGTGGCTCATCTTAAGTCTGTTTTCCTATGCATCAAACACTGGCTACCTGCCAGGAGCTGCCAGTGGAGACATGCTGAGATAACAGCTTTTCTCATAGTCTTATCAGAAACACAATGATTCTCCTGTGCTGTGTGATCAAGGAAAGAAAGACAGGTTCATGACTTGGAAAATTTAAGTAAGATTCCCCCCCCCCCTTGTGCTTAAAAATAAGTAACAAATCCCATGGAAAGGGCTCACTTGAAACTTCTCTCTCTTATTTAAATTCTAGTAGTTGCTCCTGGAGTTCCATGGAGAACTCCAGTGTGACTCAGCTTGCATTAATCATTTGAACATTTTTGTAAATATTTGAAAAGTGCATAAAGTATACGTTACTTGAGTTCCCGAGTAAGGTGTGGTTACAACAATACAAAAAATTACTAAATAACCTAGGGGAAAAATAAAGATGATAGGAAAGGAGAGAGACGGTACTAACAGAGCCACTCTGCTTAATGTAAGGACACTGTCCCAACCTGATTGCTCATTGTACATCATTGGCAGGGAACAGGAAAGAGTAGACACTTGTGCATTTAGGGGATGTTGACCAAAAGGTACACAAATGGGGACTCCCAAGTACTGATTAAATTCCAGAGTAATTCACCGAACATTAGCAGGTTTGTGGAGCACATTTAAATCAGGTCAAACTTGGGGAGGCCTATGGCAATCACAGCCAAGCAAGTCTCAGCACCGCCAAGCCACCAAGGCACCAAGCCACTGGATTTTTATTAAGAGTCTATCTACAAAGTTAATGTGTGAACAGGGTGCTTGGAAATGGAGTATCAATGAGAATAGAGTCCATTATCTGCCTCAGCCATTCCTGGACTATCAGGCAGTCCTCAATTAGTTCCTCCTACAGGAGCTAGATGCCTTTGCAGCTGTGTGGCCTGACAGTACGGGCAACCATAAGGTCAGGGGTTTATGGAGAGGTGGCCTCCTCTTTAGCTCCTACAGAGTGAGACAGGAAAATAATGCAAACCACAATTGTAGGTGGGGAAGGAGATAGAAAGGCAAAGCAAAGGAGAGAGGGTAGAGAGGAGAATAACAAACACTAAAGATATTTGGGGTAAAAAAAAAAAAGGCAGTATGGAAGCTTCCAATGTTTTAAGACTTTCATTTATCTATGTTTAAAGTTTAATTAGAGATACCCTGCTTGGGAGAACTGATATAGGTTAACACATGAAGAGCCCCAGAAACTCTTCAATGAGTTGTTCACAGGGTTAGGGTACCAAAGACAGGGCACAGAAGGCAGGTTATTGACATTACTGCTGGCTATCCACCAGAACTTAATAGTAAGACCTTATCATTGAAGATACCTCACACTTTGGTTACAGGACGTGGAAACAAGTAGATTCATGATTCTGGCATGAAAGTTTTCCTCCTGCAACATAGCTTTTACTGTCCTGAAAGCTATGTAAGCAGCTGGAGGAGGAACATCATCAACAATCTTAGCTGTGACCTCTGGAGCTACAGTGAGAACCACTTTGCAGGATGTTGATTGGGCAATAGAGGCATGATGTTCAAGGTGCTGTCAATCATTTTCTAAGTACACTTAAGGCCTGCTCTCCTCCACAAGAGGAAAACTGGGCCGCAAACATGGTCAGCAATCCATGGCTTAGTGGGTGCTAAGCCCTAGATAACAAGCTAATAATATTTAATGGATATAAATATCAACTGCCTCTAAATTCAAGTCTCTTACTCACAGATCATTCCGTTCTAAGCTTTTATCAGCAAATCTTTTTTTTGTTTTTTAATGTGGTAGATGGTGGTTAATGCAGAGGCTCATAGCTAGTGCAAGTGTAGATGATAAGTCACTATAGAGTGCCAGTCCTACACAGGACCCCGTAGAGACCACCTCAGTCAAGTTTCCTGGAACATTATGGGTGAAGGGATAGAAAAATAGTAGTAGCCAGGTGTTGGGATAATTGCTGTGAATTAAGGTGTGTGAGTTCTTTCTAGGTTAAGCACACATGAACTCGCAGCATGAGTAGGGTTGCATGTAGAAGACCTGTAAAAGATCAAGCTCTTGGTAGCATTACAGGAAGGATGGAGGATAGTCTTCCAAGACTCCACCCTTAGCTAAGGTGCTATTAACCATGTGATGTGACCAATGCAGAGTGGAAGGTCAGGTTTTTCCTGAGTCTGCCCCTGCAGGATTGCCCATGCTATCTCTGTTTCTGTCTTTATCTCTCTGTCCCTATTTCTAGTTCTGTCTCTAATCTCTATCTAATTTCTATCTATCTATGTATCTATCTGTCTATCTATCTATCTATCTATCTATCTATCTATCTATCATCCATCTATCTCTATCTATTAACCCCCACCCCCCTACAGAGAGAGAGAGAGAGAGAGAGAGAGAGAGAGAGAGAGAGAGAATAAAGACAGATGAAAAAGTGAAAGTATGGGAAAATAAATGTAGACAACATATTCCCATATTGAGTATTATCAGCCAATACCTCCCCCAGCCTCATTCACATTCCCTTCTTTAATCTCTGTACATCTCTACACATCCATCCATCTCATCCCCTTCTCTTTTTTGACTAGGTTTACACTTCCATTGTTGATTCTGGAATGGCACAATTAAATTTTGACTTGCAGCTTCCGTTGCTCAGTTGCTTTATGAATGATTAAATGATGGTTCAGAACACCAGGGCTCAGAAGACTGAACCAAGAGCAGTAGCAGTTGTGTGTTCCATGCTGCTTCCTGTCATGCCGCTGTGTGCATTGGTAGCTGCTCTCTCTCCCTCTGGTATTGTCTTTATCCCAGATGAAGCCTAAGCTAAGGATGAAATATTTGCAATTTCTAAGCAAACACATCTATCTTGTATTTTAATGTTCTCCTTTCAGGTTTGGGGTGATGTATCCCGAGCTTTTGTCCCCGCCGGCAAGAACACACTCAGGACAACCGGAATCTTCTGCAGCAAAGCTTTATTGCTTACTTCTCAGGAAGATCTCGACCCCAGAAAATGGAGTCCCTTATATAGCACTCAGCCATGACGTTTCAGCACCTGATGTGGCGTGACAGCTCTTGATTCGTTGCTCGCTCATCACACCACTATTACACCCCGAGAATGGGCAGTGACTAGGAGTGAGTTCACTCTCGCACTTGCGCACAAGGCTTGTTTACTAGTTTGTCACAGCGGAGGCCAGCGCCATCTTATAATGGTGATTGCTCGCGGCACGCGCACGGCTCTCCACAGCGATTACTCGCTGCACGCTGCACGGCTTCCCACATCTCCCCCTTTTTATTTTATTAAATTGAGGCTGGGCTAGGTCTGTGTAATTATGCCCATCCGCTGTGGCTCCTGTCTTAGGTCGTTCCTCCAATGTCACAGCCTTTTCCTGTCATAGGGTAACCCTATCGCCACTGGGCCCCGTGTCTTAGGATGATCTGTGCATGAGGAAAGTTGCCCGTCCCTGGATACCGCAGTGCTATGTGACAGTAACTACTAAATGACCTAGGGCGAACTCTACAAAAGAGGCCAGCCACCAATGTCAACTAATTTTTGAGCATAGATAGCCAGATTTCGGGGGAGGCGCCTTGCTCAATGGCAGCAAGTGCTTGAGCTATCACAACCTTGTCACGTGTTTGTTGGGTTCTGAGCTTGCAAACCAACCAGACCATGAACACAAGTCCACAGCAGGTGGCAACGCCAAATAAACCCACCCCCACCCATTCCTTAAAATAAGAAAATGCAGATGAAATCCAGGAGGAGAGGCCCTCTGTCAATGACAGGTCCACTCGCGTTGAGTTGATCTTTAAAACTGCCACCCTCAGGGCCTCAAGAGTCTCATCGAATCCCTCAGACCAATTTCCTGCAAGATACAAGGAAAGCTGTCTAGACAGATTAGCTGCATAAGTAAAATTTTCATATTGGACACTGGTAATACACAGAGCTTCCAGTTTTCTTTCACAACCCAACTGGGCCATCTGGTATAGAACTCCTATCTGTTCTTCTGCCAAGTCAAGGCGCTGATTCAATATCATCAGCCCTCCCTTTAACTTGGTACTAGCAGAAGTTTGGACAGTGATGGCATCAGCCAGATCTGCTGAAAGCTGATTTAATTTTGTGCCTGATTGAACCGTACTAACCATAGCATACCCTGCAGCTGTAGCAGCAGCTGCACTGGCTGAAATTGCTATGATCACGGCAGCAGTAATTCCAAAATCTCTTTTTTGTCGAAACAGGGATAAGGTGGAGGGTGTTTCCACCGGAACCGGGATCCAACGTGGGATCCGTGCTACCATGGCACGGGTGTTCTTTGTTATGTCCCAACATTGAGAAATCCAACAAGAATCATTGGAACAGACTTCAAATGAATCATTTGAAAGAATAAACAAGAAAGGGGGGTAAACACAGACTGGGGTAGATGGATAATTAATCTGGTTTACCAAAGTTTTATTGAACCCAGTGATCTCTACACTGGTATTAGTATATCCATAAGAATCCTGGGAGGCAGCATGTATTCCCCAATACTGAGCAAATCTTGAGATGCCATTAAAAGAAGCCTTTCCAACTGCTCCTCCCTGGATAAAGATCAAAGGATTGAGTTCTGTACAACTGCCATTGACTCCACAAAGCACCCACTTGTGAAAGGGATGCATTCTAAAGTCCTGTATGAAAAGTCCCTTTTTCATAACAAATTCCTTCTCTGGATCATCTATCATGTTGGGAGAAAAGGAAAAGGTTTTACTCTGATCTGCCCAACGAGTGATGGAGGATTGACAATCAGACCAAGGCAATATCAGCCCTTCATCTTCCAAGCTACAATGAGGGGCTATTTTTGGTTGGTGGGGACGTTCTTTGTCTGAAAAGTTAGGTGGTAGAAATGTACCATTAACCCAAATTGCCTCCTGCCAAAAGGTCCGATTTGTAAAGGTTATTTCTGCATTGGAAGTATCTTGGGTTGTGCTTACCCAACCTCCTCGGTGCTCATTAAACTTCCCCAAAACTCGAGCTGTGAGGTTGATACATTTTCCTGGTCCATTCATTTGAAAACATAAAGAACCCTGTTCTAATAAAGAGCGATTTTCCCCTAATGGTGCTCGGGTGGGATCATAGGGTAGATATGGCAAATCTAATGTTTTATTAGTAGTAAAGAATTTTGGAAAAACTATAGCATTATGGCGAACTGGCATTGGTTTAGGGAAAGTCGAGAGAATGGCCCATCTCTGTTCGCCCCTCATACTAGGAACCTGAGACAAGTTCAGCATTGTCAGGATCAGGAGCAGTCCTCGGGAGGTCTGCATCTTCTGCACCATCCTTGATGAATATCTTGCGGGTGAGTCGTTCCGGCAGCCAAAATGGGTTGTCTTCACTCTGTGGAAAAACACAAACAGCTCCCCTGGATCTTATCAAAATAGGATCCGGGCCTTTCCACAGACCAGTTAAGACATCCTTCCATTTGACCATTTCTTTTGGTCTATCAGGGTCTGAGCTATGTCGATCAGCTGCAGAGCGACCTTGCTCGTCAAGATTCAAAAAATTGAGTGTAAAGAGTGCCATAGATACAGCTACTCTTGGCACTGAGGGCAGAGTCTCATCAACTCCCCTTTTTTGTTTTATGAGATAAGACTTAAGTGTACGGTGAGCACGTTCCACAATGCCTTGTCCTTGAGGATTATAAGGAAGGCCAGTCAAGTGAGTGACATCCATTTGATGACAAAATTGCTGAAATTTAGTAGAGGTATATGCTGGCCCATTATCAGTTTTAAGAATTGTGGGCTTGCCCCAAGCACTCCATGCTTCTAAACAGTGCTGTATAACATGAGAGGCTTTCTCACCTGTTAAAGGTGTAGCAAACATAACACCAGAGCAGGTGTCAATGGAAACATGTAAATATTGATTTCTTCCAAAGGAGGAAATATGAGTGACATCCATTTGCCAGACCTGTAATGGTCTGATGCCTCGGGGGTTTACCCCTACATGAGGAGTAGGCAGAAATTGACAACAGTTTTGACATTGGGTGACAATGTCACGAGCTTCTTTCCTAGTTAAAGTGAAACGGCGGCGTAATGTTTCAGCCGTCACGTGGAAGCGTTTATGAAACTCCCTTGCAGCCTCTGACTGCGAGGACAGAGCAGCAGCCACGATTCTAGTAGCTTTGTCTGCCAAGTCATTTCCATGAGACATGGGGCCAGGAAGGCCAGAATGAGCCCTAACATGAGTAATATACACAAGATGTCTTCTATGTAACAAGGCTGACTGAATTTGCTGAAAAATGTGAGCAAGCTTGCTAGAGGGTCTAATTAAGCCAGCAACTTCAAGCATATTAACTGCATTGACCACATATGAAGAGTCAGATACAATATTGAGCGGTCCCGGAAAAGTTTCAAGGACTTCTAGAACTATCAAACACTCTACAATCTGGGGTGATGTCTCATTATATTGTTTAGATGTTACTTGGCCATTTACTACATATGCACCTATGCCAGATTTGGATCCATCTGTATACACTACTACCCCATCCGGAAGTGGGTGTTTGGCTGTTATTACTGGAAACACTATGGCTTGGCTTAAGGCAAATTGTAAAATTGGATGTTTTGGATAATGATTATCAATTTGTCCTGAATAAGAGGCAACCAAGACTGCCCAATCGTTTGTTGTTGCTGCCAGGGTTTGAACTTGAGCAGAAGTATAAGGTACGATTAGCATATGAGGTTCTTTCCCAAAATAAGTAATAGCTGCTTTTATCCCCCTAAGTGCAAGTTGAGCAATTGCATTAGGATACCACTCAATGATTTTTGCAGGGGAAGCATTAGGATGGACCCACAATAAGGGTCCTTTTTGCCATAAGACTGCTGTTGGTAACTGTGCAGTTTTTAATATGCACAATTCAAATGACTTTGACTACTCAATGCGTTGTAATTGAGCATCTTGTAAGGCCTTTTCTATCGTTTGTAAAGCTTGACATGCAGCTGGGGTAAGTGCTCTGTGGGAGGAGATGTGGGTATCTCCCTCTAATATGTCAAATAAGGGCTTTAATTCTGCTGATGGAATTTTCAAAAATGGTCTTAGCCAATTAATATCTCCTAGCAATTTTTGGAAATCATTCAAGGTATGTAGTTGATCTTTGCGAATCTCTAATTTTTGAGGAACAATTTTGTCAGGATAAATGAGTGACCCTAGGAAGGCTCCCATTCGAGCAACTTGCACCTTTTCAGTGGCCACCTGCAATCCCCATTGCCCTAACGTTTTTATTAATATAGGGTATGCATCTTGCAATAATTTTGAATTTTTATGGCAAATCAAAATGTCATCCATATAAATTATCACCTGTAATGATGGAAAATGCTCTCTAACTGACTTAAGTGCCAATTGCACATACAGTTGACACATGGTGGGACTATTCGCCATCCCCTGAGGTAGGACCTTCCATTGGTATCTTTGATCCGGCTCTAAATGATTAATGGCTGGGATGGTAAATGCAAATCTTTGCCTATCTTGAGGGCATAAAGGTATAGAGAAAAAGCAATCTTTAATATCTATAATTATAATTTCCCAATTTTTGGGTAAGGCAGAAAGCAATGGTAGCCCTCGCTGAACTGGTCCAAATAGACGCATTTGTGCATTAATGGCTCTAAGATCATGTAATAAGCGCCGTTTGCCAGATTTTTTCTTAATTACGAAAATAGGTGTATTCCAGGGTGAGGTAGAGGGCTCTAAATGACCCAAGCGTAGCTGTTCAGAAATTAGTTTTGTAGCTGCTTCTAACTTTTCAGAGGAAAGAGGCCATTGAGGAACCCATACAACTTCCTCTGTAAGCCATGGTATGGGCATGGAGCCCTCAACGGCCCCTAGAAAAAACCCAAACCTTGTCTCCCATTATTACCTTTTTGAGGGATAGGTTCAAGTTTACCCTGCTCTCCTTTCCCTAATCCCCTTCCTTCTTTATAGCCCATTTTCTTCATTATTTGAACAGCTTGTGGCGAGTATTCATTAGTCAAGGTCAGTCCTAGTGCCTGTAAAATGTCTCTCCCCCAGAGATTTACTGGGAGTGGTAAAACATAGGGAGTGAATCGTCCTGTTTGACCTTCAGGAGCTGTCCAGCTCAAAGAACGGGAACTAATAGTGGGACAGGACTGATAACCTAAACCTTGCAAAGAACGTGATGACTGAGTAACGGGCCAAGTTTTTGGCCACCATTGGGAAGACAGGATACTTTTATCTGCTCCTGTGTCTAAAATCCCTTTAAATTGTTTTCCTTCTATAACTAATTCTAAGAATGGCCTGGAGTCAAGAGGCATCACTAAGTAAGCAGAATCATTTCCAGTAGAACCAATCCCTCTGGTAGCTCGAGGGACACCAGAGGAAGGAAAACAGCCATGTAGGCTTGGCAAAATTATTAACTGAGCTATTCTATCCCCTTGTGAAATAGAAAAGACACCCTGAGGACAGGAACAGAGAACTTGAAGTTCCCCTTCATAGTCTTGATCTACGACTCCAGGGTGAACAATAAGACCTTGTAAGGTAAGGGAGGCCCGGCCCAATATTAGGCCAACACTCCCGGATGGCAGAGGTCCTTTATAGTCAGTAGGAATAGGCTGTACCCCCATTTGGGGCATTAGCATGAATCGGGTGGTGGTACGGAGGTCCAACCCAGCTGATCCTTCTGTTGCCCTGCGGACTGTGGGGTCCACCTTTTGCCTGTCGAGGTCCCATATGTTTTCGGGCCCTGAGACCTGAGGGCCCTGTACTGGTTTTTTGGAACGGTCTCATTATCTACTGCTTGAGGGAATCCTGGCTGCAGGGGCCTGCCTCGAATGTCCCTGACTGAACGACAATCTCTAGCCCAATGATATCCTTTTCCACACTTAGTACACAGTCCTGGTGCTCTCCTTTTGACAAGGGCTCTACAGTCCTTTTTTAAGTGTCCTGGTTTGCCACAATTATAGCAGAGTTTGAGCTCAGCCATGTCAGGGCGTTTTTGCCCTTGTAGAATGGCAGCTGCTAAACCTGCATTAGTGAGTGGCCCTCCAAGCTCACGGCAAACCTTCAACCAATCCTGCAGTCCCTTGCTCTTTCTAGGTGTAATAGCCGCCCTGCATTCCTGGGTAGCCTGTTCATAGATCAACTGTTCAATTAAAGGCATAGCTGTTTCTGGATCCCCAAAAATTCTCCCTGCCGCTTCTGTCATTCTAGCCACAAAATCTGAGAATGACTCCTGTGCGCCCTGGGTGATCTTGGTCAAATGCCCACTTGCCTCTCCCTTCTTAGAGAGTGCCTTCCATGCCTTAACTGCAGCAGCTGAGATCTGAGCATAAGCTCCCCAATGGTAATTTGTCTGGTTATTAGCGTGTTGTCCCTGACCTGTAAGCAACTCAAAAGTCCATGTTCCTTGGTCCCCTTCAACATTGGCATTGGCCCTTGCCTGTGCTTGGCAGGAGTCTTGCCACAAAGCTTTCCATTCTAAATACATTCCCATGTTAGGAGATGCGGCTTTTACTACGGTCATCCAATCGCCAGGGGTCATTGCCAGAGTCGCAAGCCTTTCGACTTGGGCTACAGTAAAGTTGGCATTGACTCCATAGTTACGAACTGACTCTGCTAATTCTTTAATCTGTATATACTCCACTGGGGCATGAACGCGTCCACCCTCTGCGCCTTCGAAGACTGGGAACGCTTGCTGCACTTTTCTCTGTTCCTCTTTTGAAATGAATGAGTCTGATTGATACCTCTGCACGTAGGGCGGAGGTGTACTAGGACCCAGAGGTTGCGGATCTGAAGATCGCATAGTGATTTGACATTTGTCTCTAGCTACTTTTGCTTTCTTTATGTTATTCTGTAACTGATTAGCTCTTCTTTCATCTAGCTGGTATCTTTCTTCCTCTAAGTCTGTTTCCTCAGAGGAGCTAAGTTCCTTATCCAATTCTGAGCTACTGACAGCTAGTGCCTTAAACTCATCTAATGGCGGGTAGAGGCTCCTTTCCTTATGTGCCTCTCCAGTTCTTTCTCTCTTCTTCTCTCCCTTTCCATCCCTTTTTCTAATCTCTCCCAAGGCATTCTTTCCTTTATATCTCTTTTCCTCGGGCTCAAGGCCCGTGGAAAGGCCTAAATTCTTCGGTGCACCTTGTTTCGTCCCAACTTTCAATCTCTCTCCCCACTCTGCCTCTGATAGACTGTCTTGAATTTCGTCCAAAATCTTCTGCCCTGCTTCTACCATCTGCTCACAATCCTCATCTGTTAAGCACGATCTCACCAATTTCCATAACGGCATGACCCCTGCTTTAAGTTTGCCGTTCTTCTGTTCCCTAACTAGATCTCCTTTCAGTTTATCCCAAGAAGTGACAGTTAACGAACCTGAGCAAGCATACCATGGTGCCACACGGTCTACCTCCCTGACAAATGCCTCTATACTCTTAGTGGCGATTTTTAGGCCACACTGCTTCAGGACTGACCTTAACGCCACTACTACAGAGTGAGAAATTCCCATTCTGCCGCTATCCAGTCCTGACCGTGACTGAAACTAATCACTGTCCAGGCACTGTCCAGGTGCTGTCCGAGCCTGACTGCGACTGGGAACCAGTCAGCAGTTCCAGTGGTGGAAACAAAACGAAACTGAAAGGGAAAGTGCGATCGCCGTGCAAACAATCATAAGGGCATTTAACTCTGGAGAAATTTCAAGACAATACTTACCTTGCAGAGCTGTAGTGTCCCGCAGTTCTGATTCCGCCCCGCGAACGAGGGATCTTCCTTACGCCGGTGTGATGGTAGTTCCCGGGTCTTCGGCGCCACTTATCCCGAGCTTTTGTCCCCGCCGGCAAGAACACACTCAGGACAACCGGAATCTTCTGCAGCAAAGCTTTATTGCTTACTTCTCAGGAAGATCTCGACCCCAGAAAATGGAGTCCCTTATATAGCACTCAGCCATGACGTTTCAGCACCTGATGTGGCGTGACAGCTCTTGATTCGTTGCTCGCTCATCACACCACTATTACACCCCGAGAATGGGCAGTGACTAGGAGTGAGTTCACTCTCGCACTTGCGCACAAGGCTTGTTTACTAGTTTGTCACAGCGGAGGCCAGCGCCATCTTATAATGGTGATTGCTCGCGGCACGCGCAAGGCTCTCCACAGCGATTACTCGCTGCATGCTGCACGGCTTCCCACAGTGATGGAATTAAGTCATCCCCCTTTTATGGATTTAGGATTCAAAAGAGATCTGGAATATGTGTCAATGGAATTCTGTTTCTGCAGTTCCTTTTGGAGAAATAAATGGTCGCAGAAACAAGTGGAGCTAATTTTTCTCAGTCTAAAATAAACGTTATTATGTATTTATATTTGATGTAAAAACTTTATTAACATCACCGATGGCAATTGAATATTATCATTCTGCTATTTCTTATGCACTACTTTCTATTCTTAATATTTCTAAGATGACAAAGTGTACACATGAGCACTAACAAAAGATAAACGGAGGACTTTGAAAATTCCAAAAGGACTCAGTAAGTGCAATTAAGAATTACCCATGAAAGACCTGATCCTGTCACTCTTCTGCCATAAGGCAGCACAGCTGAAGTGGTGAATCCCCCCAGCCTCTGCCACCTTTGAAAATCAGTAAATCTGCCACAGGGTCATGAGCAGGGACCAAAGACTTATTGCAATAAACATTTTTGAGGGAAGATGTGTGGACAAAGGAATAGACTGTGATACACACTGTGTCACCGGACAGCTTCCATGATGAGATGCTTTCAATGTTTTCTATTTAGAGGGTGTTGTTTGTTTTTGTTTTTGTTGGTGTGTGTGTGTGTGTGTGTGTGTGTGTGTGTGTGTGTGTGTGTTTATTTGGAGGAAAGTCTGCAAGGGCAAAGCAGGAATATCAGGGGACCGGGCAATGAGCAGGAGTGAGGTGCAAGATGGAAAACTTGCAGAACCAATAAGAAGTTTAAAAAAGAAAAGAAAAAGAAAACAAGATCAGCAATATTAAAGAAATTTAAAAGCAGTTATACTACATATTTAAAATAATAACATTACCCACAAAGTGTAGATCATAATTGCAATAATTTTAATGCACTCTCATTGTATTTCTATTACAGTAAGTGTCATGTGTCTCATCATTTCCTTATCATTGTGTTTCTGCTGTTATGATCTCATACAACTCAATTTATACATCACCAAAGTACCTCAAAAATATTCCACTAAAAAACTGGGTTACTAACTTCTATATTCTTAGTTACCCACTTCTAATATCAAATGTTTAATAAGGTTATTTAAAGTATTTTTGTAGTTAATAATAATAATCCTTTGGTAAATTCAATATTATGTAACAGATTACTTAGAGATAAATTAGTGACTCTAAATTTGCAAACATTATCCTAATCATTTCCTTAAAATAAATATTAGTCATTTCACAAATATTCTTACATTTCTGCATTTTTATTTTGATCTCTCATTTGCATATATATGCAAATATATATATATATTATTAAATCTCTTATAGCCTACAGGTATATAAACAGGTATATAAATCTGGTTTAAAATAAACTTATCAAACATGACAGCAAATGTAAAAAAATGTTTATTTTATAGGTCAAATGTCACATTTTATATCCATGTTTTATTTTGACTTTTAGATTTTAATAGTTCCTACAATTGTTAATTCCTTCATGTTAGTCAAATTTAGTATGATGAATACATTTCTATTGGGTTCTTATACAAGACAGTCAAGTTTGTAATACACAGAATTGTTATGTTGTATCTCTGTGTATGCATGTGCATGTGTTATATATTCTACATGGACTGTCTGGAAAACTCTTGGGGAACCTGGGTGGGAATGTACAAAGGGACTATGATTTTATTTTTATTCTCATGCTTATCACATAAATCACACAAATTTTCTGTGTGACAAAAGGAATGCATTAAAATATCCTTCAGTGTGATTAATCCCATAAATTGATATTCTGTGTTATATAAGCACCTTTGCTTTTGGTAACCTGTTAATTCCTCAGAAGATTTCATTATTGTTGTTAACTTTGATGACATTACTAGCATCATGTGACCATAACACAGATTTGAAAAGGAACAGAGTCTAGGAAATAGCAATGTACAAGTCAAGATGCAATAATCCAAACAAAGATTAATCAATTAAGTTACAAAGGAACTCAGAATTAAACAAGGCCATGGGTGTTCTGCCAGTGGCAGCAGATGGACGTTTACTGATGGTAAGGCATTCTAGAATATATGTCATAAACTCAATGTTAATTCTGAAAATCACAGGCTGATGAACTTGATGTTAATAGATAAATACAGAACAGAAGAAGAATGACGAGACAATGCTTTGGGAAAACACAGAGCCATTATTTTGTACAATTAAATGCACTTTTAAAAGCCATAGAACTTTAAAATGAATCAATAAAATCTGAGGTCTATCTGAAAGCACATTTTTAACTAATTGCCTCAACGGTTTATATAACTGAGGTGTATATTAATATCATATGTTATTATTACACAAGGAATAGGAGATTACTTGAAGGCAGAGTAACCTTTGTATAAAATGTTTATGTGTTATATGGAGAAATAGCTAGGAGATGATTCAGAAGTCACACCATGCTTTACCTGTATGCTCCTTACACATAAGGATTCAAAACAACGTATGGCTTGTTATAGGATATGTAATCAAGAATATGTAATTGCATAATTTAAACAACCTAGGAGGGATGACTTTGTACTTAATACACAGAACTGATGAAGACCTAGGACAAAATATGAAAAAGAGACAAGTTCATTCCCAGTAATGTATAAATGTACCAGTACACCACTGATTCCTGTACAAATGGACAGTTACTCTTTGCTACCTTTTAAAAGCATTAAAACATCATAGTAGGGCTTGGTGGTATGAGCCTGTAATTCTAGCTTTATGGGAGACTGAGGCATCAGAAGTTCAAGGTCAGTAATGGATTCAAATTGAGTTAAAAAAAAAAAAGAAAAAAAATACCCCCAGGTCACTTACCTAGGCCTTGTCTCAATAGGATAAAGAATAAATAAAATGAGATAAAAAGAGGAGGAGTTATAGATCTCAGTGGAAGAGCACTTGCCAAGACTGGCTGTGCTTCCACACTCAGTTAACAACAGCAACAACAACAGCAACACACACACACACACACACACACACACACACACACACACACACACAAAGTAAATTAAAAGACTTTTTCAGAAATAAGCAAAAATTCCTCAAAAGACATCTTTAAATAAGGAATTTACAAAATACCGTCCAATGTGACACAGCTAGAATGTAACTCATCAGGCAAATTATAAACTTTAATTAACTGCAATATTAAAGTATAATTCAGGTAGAATGGAGGCATTAACTGTGTTGATGTGTAGAAGCTAATAAAGACAGAGGCTTATTGAATGAAAATTATGAAGTGAACGATCACAATAGCATACAGAGATGATTAACATTGAAGTTAACATGGCAGTTTGCTCTTTTTGAGACCAGGTCTCAACACACTTTCCTCCTGTTTCCGAGTCCCAAGTAATGAGATAAGACATGTGCTATTGGAGTCTGATGGGATGATGATATATAATCTCTCAGTGATTCCTGTCAGTCAAGCAAAAAGGTTCCCTTCCTGTGTTATAGTGTGAGACTT
The DNA here is from genome assembly GCF_978045245.1 of Mus caroli. Taxonomy (NCBI): domain Eukaryota; kingdom Metazoa; phylum Chordata; class Mammalia; order Rodentia; family Muridae; genus Mus; species Mus caroli. The sequence goes on from NW_028227273.1 coordinate 32,968,977, forward strand.
GTCTTTCTTGCCCTAAGTTATCTAATTTTGCATTATTTTTACCCAATATTAAATTAACTTTATAACTGCCATATAGTTATTTGTCCACATTAACTTGAATTTTGCATTGATATGATAATTTCAATTTTATTTGATTTACAAGTTCACTATGAATTAATTAATATATTTATAATATTCTGCCCAGAGTACTATTTTACATTTATAAAATTTGTTTTGTCTATTAAGAGTTCTTTTTTGATATTATGTTTATTAAAAATTAAAAATTTTGAGTTTCTTTCTTAACTTCCTATATTTTTCTGTCTGGTTATATGCATGGATATTTTCCCATTGTATTTCTTAATTGATTTTTATTGCAATATGAGAAAGTGAATTGAGTTTGTGGATTTATCAAATTGACTTAACATGCAATTAGTCTAAATCAACATTACATTAATTATCTTAGATTTTTAAATTGGTAATTCTGTTTTAAATATGAACTTCAATAATGTCCTAAAATTAAATCTAAAATAGCATTGGAAAGAGCTTTGAATTAATAACAATTAAGAAATGATTTTAGTACTTTAGTCATTACTAGCTATTACTAATTATTATTCAATATGTGACATCATTTTCAGGGTTGACAACACATCTGTGAGCAGACAAATGACCTGTTTTACAGATTGATGTGTTTGTGACAATGAACAATATCTTGCTATACTCGTATATTTCTTTTTGTTTTATTGAAAATGGATATTTTTTCATACAATTTGTTTTGATTATGGTTCCTGCTCCCCCTGCTTCCCCAATTCCTCCCCACCACACCTCCAATCCAGAGTCATACCCTTTCTGTTCTTCCTTAGATAGTAAGTATGAAACAAAATAAGTTAATAACCAAACAAGAAAGGGAGCCAAAACACACATACACACACAGGCACACACACACACACACACACACACACACACACACACACACACACACACACATGTCCCAGAAATGCATGTAGATGCAGAGGCACACAGGTTCCCAAAGCAACACTCTACAAATTCAAAGACATTAGGAAACAAATCCCGACTTAACATTATCAGATAAGCATATTTAACAGTCTGTTGAATAACCAGAGTCACTACAGATCCCTAGATGAAGCATTTTTAGTAGGGTTACTTAAGTTTGGTTGCCTTAATGCTTACATTTAGAAGCCATTGAGAAATGTGTAGTGCTTCTGGTTATTCAACAGACTGCTAAATTTGTTAAATCACAGTGATTTCTTATTAAAGTATGCACTGAATTTGCTTACAAAACAAAAAAAAAGACAAAAACAAAAACAAAAAAACATTATCAGAAAAAAGAACCTTCAAAGATGCAGGACTTTGATTTGTGTTGACTGTGGTCATGGGGACTACACTTAAGAGTTGTTTGTTCCTCCAATGAGATGCCCTTGGAGAAAACTAAGTTTGCATTTGCAAGTATCAGTTGGAGATAGCTTCTGTGTTAGCTATAATGGCATGTTTTTATTTTCTCTTTCAAGCCTTGGAAATCATGTGGTGAAGTCCCACACAGATCCTCTGCATGCTGCCAGAGTATCTATGAGTTAAAATGTATGCCAGTCCTGTTGTATTTAGATCTGTTTCTTCCATCCACTCTGGCTCCTATACTCTTTCTGCCTGAACTTGTGCAGAATTCCTTTAGAACTAAGGGGAGGGATTTGATGGAGACAACAGTTTTAGGGCTTAGTGTTCCAGAGTCTCTCACTTCCTGTGTATTATCTCTCTATGGGTCTCTGTATTTATTTCCACCTCATGCAGGAGGCAGCTACTCTGATGCTGGCTGAGAAAGGCACATATCAATGAATATAGCAGAATGTCACTATGAGTCAGTTTATTACTATATTCCTTTACCAGAAGAGTAGTATTTGGTGTTCCCATAGTCCATGGACTATCTAGTCTCAAGTATTTGGCCCCTCAAGCAGCATTGGGTATGGGTTCCATCTCATGGAGTGGGCTTTCTGGCAAATCAGACATTGGTTGGTTATACCCATACATTATGCGGTACTATTCTACAAGCATATCTTGAAAGGAGGTCACTCTTGTATATAAGATGTTTTGTTAGCTGGATTGGTACTTACCTTTCCTCTTTGGTAGCATGCAGAGTACCTTCCAGGAAAACAAGAATGGTAGTCTGTAGGGGTGAAGTCTCTAGGTAGCCACCAGCTCGACTTTACCATGTTCAATGAATTGTGCACCTGTTGTAATCTGAAATTGGGTTGTATTGTCCATGTGAACAGCTCCAAAAAAAGCATTGGTAATAGACTGGACTATATAGGGATTTTTGTTGTACACCTTTGGTCAACAACACAGTTATATGTAACCCATTTTGGTAGTAGAAGCTTCATTTGTTGATGAGAGATGTTGGGGCTCTGTCTCTCCCATTATTAATCAATTTACTTTAGGTTGCCTAGAACATTCCCAGTGCATGCTTCACTGCCATGGGGATGTAAGCAGCTTGTCTCCTCTAGGATTAAGCTGTTCCCTCAGTAGATTCTAAATCCAATGGGCCAAATCCAACATGGATTTAAATCTCTAAAATCTTGAGCCCAAATAAGTCTTCTTTGTCAGGTGACTTCCTCAGGCCTTTGTCTGATCGGTTACACCCCTTATCATAAATATTTGGTCCTGATGATGCTGATTTCAATTTTTAAAAAATATTTTATGTGCTTTTCAAATAAAATCCACATAACCCTTTAGTCTGTGGAAGACTAACAATATCCTCCCAAGTTCTAGGATTTTATGGGGCATTGTTGTAGTCTTAATGGAAGATTATTTTAATCACCAACCAGGCAACATATACCAGCTGATATGAGACCCTGACACATATACAGCAAAGGACTCCCTGGTCTGGCCTCAATGAGAGAAGATGCACCTAACCCTCGAGGCCCCAAGAATGGGGAGGTCTGGTTGGATGAGTGTGAGGGGGTTGGATACATCCTTTTGGAGATTGGGGGTGGGGAGGAGGTATGGGATGAAGAGTGACCAGGGGATGATCAGGAGAGTAATGAAGTTTGGGCTATAAAAAATGATTAAATAAAAATAAATAAGATTTTAAAACCCTTAACTACTATTCTATTGTATTGCTTACATTTAAGTTTATAATTATATATAATTTGCATTTATGAATAGCTGTGAGATTGTGTGAGCTGAATATAAACACTTGACAGAAATGTCTTGATAACTCAATATTTCTTACTCCAATATAACATTTTGCAAGATTGAAGAACAATATATTAGATATTACTTTTATAATTATCTGGCTAACTTATTCATGATGTCTAGCTTTACTCATATTCCTGTGTACCAACCTCCCTCATGCATTTTGACTCTGCTTTAATCATTAGCAACTATGTCTATAGTATCCATTTCTGTATTTTATTCCTTTATTACATTTTATACTAGAAAGATAATGCTTAAACTTTAAAAGTTTTTTTCTAACAGAGAAAAATGCTTACATATTCATAAATATCATTGTACATTGTATTATCTATAATTTATTCTTCTATTGTTCAGTTACTATGCTACACTATGAATGATCCCAAGGGAGAAAATCTAGGGATACTTCAATTTCATTTAAGAATAAATGATTTTTGTGTGTAGAAAATGTATATAGTTGAATATTCATATAACCATCCTTATATGAACATATATTTACATTTCTCAGAGATACTACTTTCTGGATTAAAAAGTAGTTACAGTTTTAATTTGTTAAAAAAAATCATCTGTGAATCCCATCCCAGGCAGGCTTGCTCAGGACACAGCAGGCAGAGAGGAACTGTGTGAGGTTCCCTGAATTCCATTGTCTAGCTATGGGCTCACTCTTCAGTCCTCTGGAGCATCCTGATTCCCCTTGAAAGCCTCAGGACCTGAAAACTAAACAGCTTGAAATCCTGCTCCACTGGTCACATCTCAGTCGAGCCTGCCCAGGACACAGCAGACAGAGATGAGCTGTTCCTACTTTCCTGGACTCTATTGTCTAGCTCTGGGCTCACCCTTTGGTCCTGAGGAGCTTCGTGGGATACCTGAGAGCATCCTGCTTCCTTGTGGAGGCAGGCAGAGACTTCAAGAACTACCAGCTTGGAATATTGCCCCACCAATCCATTACCAGGGATTTGCCTGAAGCATAGCAAACAGCATTGGGTACCCTGACCTCCACTGTCTGATCCACGGTTCCTGTAACCTTCTGGAGAAGTCTTGTTGCCACCAGGATCATCAGCAAACACAAGAGAAAGCCAGATGCCTAAAGGACAGGGGCTTTTGGGATAGCATTGGAAATGTAAATGAAATAAAAAAAAAAAAAACAAAAAACAAAAAACAAAAAACAAAACTAACAAGAACCAGGACAATATGCCACTCTTAGAGCCCAGCTATACTGCTACAGCAAACTGTGGATATTCTAATGAAACTAAAGCACATGAAGAGGATCATAAATACAATCTTATAAAATATGATAGAGGTCTTTAAAGAGGAAATGAGAAAATCCCTTAAGGAAGTACAAGAAAAAAAAAACATTAAAACTGGTAGAGACATTAAAAGAAGAAGCAAATAAATATAAAGAAGTACAAGAAAACAAAATCAAACAAGTGAAGGATGTAAATAAAACTGTCTATGACCTGAAAAGGGAAATAGAAGCAATGGAGGAAACACAAACTGAGGGAATCTTGGAGATGGAAGACCTAAGAAAGAGAACAGGAACTACAGATGCAAGCATCGCCAATAGTACACAGGAGGTGGAAGAGAGAATCTCAGACATAGAAGATAGGATAGAACAAATCAATGTATTGGTCAAAGGCAAAATCTAAAAAATTCAGGACACAAAGCATCCAGGAATCTTGGGATAGTATGAAAAGACAAAATCTGAAAATGATAAGAATAGAGGAAGAAGAAGATATCTAGTTCAAAGGCCAAAAAAAAAACCTTAAACATAATCATAAAAAATTCCTAATATAAAGAACGAAATTCCTAATAATACACAAGAAGCTTACAGATCACCAAACAGATTGAACCAGAAAGAAATCCTTCTGCCAAATAATAATCAAAACACTAAATATACAGAACATAGAAAGAATTATAAAAGCTGTAAGGGAAAAAGGCTAGGTAACATATAGAGGAAGACCTATCAAAATTACACCTGATTTCTCAACTAAGACTCTAAAAGCTAGAAGGGCCTGGCAGGTGTCTTGCAGACCATACGAGACCACACATGTCAGAACAAACTACTATATCCAGCAAAACTTTCAATCACCATAGATGGAAAAACCAAGATATTTCATGCCAAATTCAAACTTAAAAAAAAAATAACTTATCACTAAGCCAGCCATATAGAGGATACTAGAAGGAAAACTCTAACCCAATGAGGCTAACATTACTCGAGAAAACACAAGAAATAAATAATTTCACACCATTAAAACCAAAAGAAGAGAAACACACACATACCACACACACACTACCACAACCACCATCAAAATTACAATCATTAATCATTAATATCTTCCAATATTAATAGACCCAATTCCCCGAGAAAAAAGACACAGGCTAACAGAATGGATGCATTAAAAGAATCCATCATTCTTCTGTATACAAGACACAGATCTTAGCAGTCTAAGCAGATCTAAGACAGACATTATCTCAGAATAAAGGGCCAGAAAAAGGTTTTCTAAACAAATTGGACTAAGAAATTAGCTGGAGTAGCCATTGTAATATCTAATAAAATAGACCTTCAACTGGAAGTAATCAAAAGGTATAGGAAGGACAATTTATACTCATCAAAGGCAAAAACCACCAAGAGGACATTTCCATTCTGAACACTTATGCCCAAATGCAAGACCTCCTACACTCATAGAAGAAATATTACTATGGGTTAAATCACACATCGAAACACACACATTAACAGTGGGAAACTTCAACACCCACTCCCACCAATGAGCATGTCATCTAGACAGAAACTAAACAAAGAAATAATGAAACTAAGAGAGGAAATAATTCCAATTATCCTAACAAATATCTATAGAACATTTCACCCAAACACAAAAGTGTATACCTTCTTCTCAGCAACTCAGGAAACCTTCTCCAAAATTACCCATATAATTGGTCACAAAGCAAGCCTCAACAGATACAAGAAGATTGAAATAACTCCTTGCATTTTATCAGATCACCATGAATTAAGGCTGAACTTCAAGAACAGCAAAAACAACAGAAAACCCACATACTTATGGAAGCTGAATAATTCTCTACTTAATGATCACTTGGGCAGTGTAGAAATAAAGAAATTAAAGATGTTCCAGAATTCAATGAAAACAAAGGCACAACATTCCCAAACTTATGGGACACAATCAGCGCAGTGCTAAGAGGAAAGTTCATAGCCTGTGATCTCCTAAAGAAATTGAAGAGTGATCATACTAATGAATTAAAAGTACACCTGAAAGGTAAAAGGAAGGAGGAGGAGGAGGAGGAGGAGGTGAAGAAGGAAGAAGGAAGAAGGAAGAAAGGAAGAAGGAAGAAGGAAGAAGGAAGAAAGGAAGAAGGAAGAAGAAGAAGGAAGAAGGAAGAAGGAAGAAGGAAGAAAGGAAGAAGGAAGAAGGAAGAAGGAAGGAAGAAGGAAGAAGGAAGAAGGAAGAAAGAAGAAGAAGAAGAAGAAGAAGAAGAAGAAGAAGAAGAAGAAGAAGAAGAAGAAGAAGAAGAAGAAGCACAGCAACAGCCACAGCAGCAAACACACCAAGCAGGAGAGATGGCAGGAAATAATCAAATTTAAGACTGAAATAAAAAATTAGAAACAAAGAGAACAATACAAATGATCAACGAAACCAATACATAGTTCTTCAGGAAAATCAAGAAGATTAACAAACCTTTAACCAAACTAACTAAAAGGCAAAGACAGTACCCAAATTAATATTAGACATGAAAAGAGGGATAAAATAACAGTCACTGAGAGAATCCAAAGAATCATTATGGCTTATTTTAAGTCTGTACTCCGTAAAATTAGAAAATCTAAATGGAATGGATTATTTTTATAAATAGATATCAGTTAGCAAAGGTAAATCAATACCAGATAAACAATCTTAATAGTTTGATAGTCATCTAATCCTAACAATATGCAAGGAATCATTAAAAGGAATCATTTCTCCTACCCATAGAAAAACAACCAATCAAACAAACAAAAACCTCACCGGTCAGATGGTTTCAGTGCAGAATTCTACCAGCCTTTCAAAGAAGAGCTAGTTTAAGTTCTCCTCAAAGTTTTCCACAAAATAGAAACAGACGAACATTGCCAAACTGAGTCTATGAGGCCCTAGTCACCCAGATATGTGAACCACACAAAAACTCAACAAAGAACGAAAATTCAGGCCAATTTCCCTTATGAAAATTGATGCAAAAATTCTGAGTAAAATACTCCCAAACCAAATCCAAGAAGATATCAAGACATCAGCCACCATGATTAACTAGGCATCATTCCAGGGATATATGGGTGGTTCAATATATGAAAATCCATTAATGTAATCCACCATATAAACAAACTGAAAAAAAAAAACCCAACACACATATTAGATGCCAAAATGTCTTTCACAAAATTCAATACCCTATCATGCTAAAAGTCTTGGAAAGATCAGAGATAAAAGGTACATATTTGAACACAATGAAAGGAATATACAGCAAGCCCATAGCCAGCATCAAATTAAATTGAGAGAAACTTAAAGCTATCCCATTAAAATCAGGACAAGGATCTGCTGCCCACTTTCTTCCTATCTGTTGAATATAGTACTTGAAGTTCTAGTTAGAGCAATAAGACAACTAAAGGAGATCAAGGGGATACAAATTGAAAGGGAAGAAGTCAAAGTATTGCTGTTTACAGATGGTATGAGAGTATACATGAGTGACCCCAGAAATTCTACATGAGAACTCCTACAGCTGATAAACAGCTTCAGCAACGTGCCAGGATACAACATTAACTCAAAGAATTCACTAGCCCTCCTTTATCAAAGTGATGAGCAGGCTGAGAAAGAAGTTAGGGAGGCAATCATCCCAGACAACAGCCACAGATCATGTAAAATATCTAGGTGTAACTCCATCTAAACAAGCATAAGTCTGGTGTGGCAAAAAAATTCAAGTCAAGGAACACAGAATTTGAGGAAGATACCAGCAGATGCAAAGATCTTCTATGGCTCAGTAGGAGCAACATAGTGAAAATGACCATCGTCCCAAAAGCAATATACAAATTCAATGCAATTCCCAACAAAATTCTAACACAATTATTTACAGAACTTGAAAGAATAGTTCTCACCTTTATATCAAAACAAAACAAAACAGAAAAGAAAAAAAAAGAAGAAAAAAAAAGAAAAAACCAAAACACTTCCTCCTCTAAGATGACACAGTTAGAGACATGATAGATATATTCTTGTGCACGCCTTGTGCAGGTTTCCACAAAGGTTTTTTTTTTTTTTTAATACCATTATTTTAAAGCAAGTCACACCACATATCCCAGGATAGTCTACAGCTTTTGGTTTTCCTGATTTTTGCCTCCTAGTCCCTAAGACTACAAGTATGTGCTGTTACCTTCACTTGAGAATTTTTTTTTATAAATTGCATATTCTGATACCCGAGTTGATACATAGTCAAAATATTTTTCTCATCGAATGTTTTCAGACTGCTTAGCACTTTGGCAAAACAGATTGTGTTAAACTTGGCTAGGTCTAATTTGTCAACTTTTCCTTCTATGAATTGCTAGGTTTGTATTAATTCTAAAAATGCTTTGCTGAAGAACTTAAAAAATATGATCTCTCAAAGTTTTATGCCTTTTTTTGTTTGTTTGTTTGTTTGTTTTTGTTTTTCGAGACAGGGTTTCTCTGTATAGCCCTGGCTGTCCTGGAGCTCACTTTGTAGACCAGGCTGGCCTCGAACTCAGAAATCCACCTGCCTCTGCCTCCCGAGTGCTGGGATTAAAGGCGTGCACCACCACGCCCGGCCAAAGATTTATTTATTTATTATATGTAAGTACACGGTAGCTGTCTTCAGACACACCAGAAGAGGGCATCAGATCTCATTACGGATGGTTGTGAGCCATCATATGGTTGCTGGGATTTGAACTCTGGACCTTCGGAAGAGCAGTCGGGTGCTCTTACCCACTGAGCCATCTCACCAGCGTTTTATGCCTTTTATACAGTTAAAATCACAATGTATTTATCATCATACAATTAAAATCAGAATCCACTTACTATTCTTACACAATATTATAATTAATTTTTATAAATGATGAAGTTTATTTCCAGCTCTAATATTTTCCAGAGTGTGACTAGGTGCTTAAGTAGAGACTCTTCACTGCTGAGTCTTCTTGCCATCCCCATTTTTTCTTCAGAATTAATTTTAATAGCCTTTGCGATAAAGAAAGGATTCTTTCTAAGAAGTGTATGAGACATATGGAAGAGTTCAAGATATTGTTATTTTTACCTCAAAAAAAAAAAAGGAAAAGAAAGAAAAAATACTGATAATTGAAATTCATTTATATTATTCTGTATTCCAGAAAAAAAAAAAAAGGTACGATACAGTCAGATGAAGTAATGCTAATTAATGTGGTCGGGACATTAGGACAGCAGCCTGGGATCGGGAAGAAATGATGTATTGAGCTGAGAATTTTCTGATAGGAATGGGAAGATGACGAACATTCTTGCTCTCCCTTTTCTAATAGAGAATAAAAGATAGCCCTCGGAATAGAGTACTTGTAGAGGAGTTAACAGCTCTGGAAAATCTTTGGATAACAATTCTCCTGTGTGCTCGGGGATTCTTTCAGCCCTGAGACAGATCCACACTGGAGAGTCAGTGCTCAGCCTCCGTGGTAGCCTGATCAATGGAAACACCTGACTGGAGCAAGAATAGAGGCAGTGAGAACGGTTCACCAGCCATCTTGGCAACTCCCAAATCTCAAAACACTGTCTCCCCTTCCTGTTTCATGCTGAGCTTCGGGTCATATGGTTGTCTGTGGTGTGGACATTCACTCAGGGGTGGAGTCTTGCTTTCATCCAGGACCGTTCCTTGTGTAACATTCATTCATTAGCGGGAAGCAAGCACAGGGATTCATTCTGCCCCAATAGGTATGAGAAGGTGTACAGGCACAATTCCAATGAGAAAGTTTTGCTGCTCCCTGGTGTACACCGCAGACACAGTGAGAATATTACTCATTATAGACTATGTGCCAGCTGAAAATACCATTCAAGGTCACCCAAAAATGAAAATAAACAAATGTAGCCGGGCAGTGGTGGCGCATGCCTTTAATTCCAGCACTTGGGAAGCAGAGGCAGGCGGATTTCTGAGTTCGAGGGCAGCCTGCTCTACAGAGTGAGTTCCAGGACAGCCAGGGCTACACAGAGAAACCCTGTCTCAGAAAACAAACAAAAACAAAAACAAAAAAAAAAAAAAAGAAGAAAATAAACAAATGTGAGAGTCAAAGGTAGATTTGGGTGTTTCAGTTAAATACTTGTTTTCTTCTTTCAGAATAAACCCATTTCAAAGGACCACCACTTTCAACCTCCTTTGTGTGAGACAATGAAGATGGCTTTCAGGAAGAAAGCTAGACTCAACTGGCTACATAACCAATAATACCATCCTAAAAATGTCCAGGGCATGAGAACAGATAAATGTTTACCAGGTGTTCAGGATGAAGAGAGGACTGTTTAGGAAAAAAAAAAAAAAAGAGGAAGGGCATTTTATGCATGCTCAAGTAGTACTTTACCTCTTAGGCTTATGATCTGCCTAATCATAGATTCTTGATCAGATATTAAGTGCTGGGTAAGTGACTTTTCCCTAGAGTGATGCTTAAATCTAATCAGAAACTGGTTGTTATTCCGTAGAAGGACATTATTTTCTCATGATCAAAACCTTGGTAGACAAATCATAGATCGTATGGTTCCCAATTACATAAAAGAGTTGATGACTTTTCTCTTATAGTAATAGTTACATCACCATATGATACCATGAACATTATCACACATGGAGGAAAGTTCCTGGTTGAAACCAGCCTGAGGTGGGGAGTTTGTGTGGGAAGAGAGATGAAAGGGTAGAGTGGACCATTAACATTAAGGGCACTAGTGAGAAGCCCTTAGAAACCTACTACTGTATAAGCTTCAAATAGACTTATGAGAGTTTATTTGGGGCTGCCCTACATGCAACAGTAACAGGCATTGGATAGTTCTTGAGTTTTTGGTTAATGGTGTCCTATAAGTGATTTTAAAAATACAGGCCATCTCTCTTGGTTGCTCATCAGAACTTGATAGTAAACCTTGTCGCACATTATTTGGTCATAGACATTACAACAGAAATATCTCTCATTTAAATTTTCTTTCAGTTTGGGAATAAAAGCTCATTTTATTAAAAAAATTGTCTGAAACAACTATTACTTCTGTGATTTTTCTCACTTTTAAACTCCCTCCATTATACTATATGACTTTTCTCTTCCTACGTTCACTTTATCCTGTTTTGTGATCTAGTGCATTGTGATTGCCATTATTACGGGCTGCGTTTATCTATTCATTTTATTATAAGTCCAACTGCACAGAACCGAACACAGTACTGCAGATCTGATGAAAAGAGGTAAGACCTATCTTAATGTCATTGTATCTACTGCTATTATATTACTGTGAAATGAGTTTATGATGGTGGTGCTGGTGGTGGTAGTGGTGGTGGTGGTGGTGGTGGTGGTGGTGGTGGTGGTGGTGGTTATGTGTGTGTGTATGTGTCTGTCTGTCTGTCTGTCTGTGTGAATATGTGTGTTCAGGCATTTACCATGGCATATTTCTTCCTCCATTTTGGAGATTCTGGTTTAATTTCCCTTCAATTCTAGCTTCAAATCATTCAGAAATCTCATCAATATTTATTAGGATCCTCATTTAAGTTTGTGGATAAAGTGCTATCTTGAGGCGCAGAATGAAAGATAATGCCCATCAAAACTGGTGTGATCCATTAATTGGAAACCTCTGAGTATAGTTGTTCAATCAGGCACAAGTTCATCTAATTGTGTAATCATTCCACTTGTATTTCCCCTTCTCATTCAGGAGCATAGCAAGAGAGACTTGTAAGCAGCACACTGAAATAGGCATATTTCTAGTTTAACGCATTTTTTTTTTTCTGATTTTCCATCCTGGGAATCCTCTCAAAAAAGTGAGTTGAGTCTAACAAGGCTTATTCTTAGAACTCCCATAAGACTGATTGCTTCCATCTCTTCTACTTTGTCGCAAACTACCATGGTAACCCTCAGTCCTGAATTCTTGCCTAAAGTTTGTATAAAATCTCTTATTTTGAAATGTTTTAATGTTCCTTTTAAAAAATAAAAATATGTAAAGTATTTCTTTTTTCAATGAACTTTGGTTTTTGTTTTTATCCAACAAATATCTTATAAATGTCAAACATGTTTAATAAAATATGCTATTTTCCTCTTTTTAATAGATTAACTGCTACAAACAAATTGTAATTATTTATAGAGGACCACATAAGTTCAATACATTACATTCATTAAAGAAACCTAAACAAATACACATGTGTTTTACTTTTTAAAAATGTATTTAGACTGAAAGATGTTAAAGTAACTTTCTTTAAATTTTTGAAGTATATAGCACAATATTAATTACATAGTCGATATACTGTGTAAGAGTGTGTCCACATGTCTTGTTCTGTTTAACCATACCCTAGTATGCACTGATCATCCCTGGTAAACATTGTTCCTTTTACTGATTTTCTCTCCAGGATCCTTGAATACTCATCATATAAAGGATATCATGCAACACGAGGGCATGCTTGCTTAACATGATGACCTGTGCTTCCTCCTGTGCTCTTCCTTCTTATGACTCTCTTCCATCATGCATCTGTCCATGGTGGCTCTATCATTTCATCAGTTGACAGATAATTAAGCTGTTGGTATTTCTCACTCGTGTTTACAATGCCACGGTGAAAGCACGAGTACAGATGTCTCTTTGAATGCTGACACCAGTGAAATAAACATTTTTCCAGGAGCCTACTAACATCTTAGTAAATAATTTATAAAATAATATAAAGGGAAGCTCAATGGAACAGTACAGAAAGAATGTGGATAATTCTTAAAGAAAATGAAAGCATAGGATGAATATCTTCTTTATTTGAACTTTTCAAGTTAAAAATATTTTAGAATTAATTTTTCATATTTTGAAATACATATGTATAAGGACATTTGAGACAAGTTCAATAAAATTCACTATGTTTTTATAAACTATACACTGACTGAGGTGACAGTTTTTTACTTATATTTATTACTTTTTTATTAATGTTTATTCATTAAACAAAAATTGGTTTCACTCTGAAGTTAATTTTAACAATATGTTCTATTTTTCACTTATTCAAATCCACATTCAACTTTAACTTATTTCAAGAGCCCAGGTATGGAATTTTTCATGTGTGACATTATTTTGCAGATGTAATTGTTTAGAAAAAAGTAGTTTTAGGACATTTTGAATTTGTGTACTAAGAATACTTATCCCATAAATAACGGTATTAATTTAAAAATCACATTATAATTCTTTTTCTCTCCTGCAAAGTTTCCAAAAGCCCATTCATTTATTGCCAAAAATATTTTGAATTATATACTTTACACCAGTTCCTAGTCAGTGATTAGCAATTTAGTGGTAAAGAAACTTATTTTTGATCCATTCTAGATATTCAAATTATAATCCAAAACCAAAAGAAAAAGCATAAAGAATTAGTTATATTGATGAATTCCTGACTTGTTGATTGTGCGCCTAGCCTTTAAATGATGTTGATGGGCTCCTTATGATAATAATGATAACTTTGAGGATATCTTACGTGTTTGAGAGGATTCAGTAGCTGGCTTATCTGTGTAGTCTGACTGAGAAATATGGAATTCAGCTACAATCCCAGGTTTTGAAGAGGGAATACATTTGTGATCAGAGGAAGACCATTTCAGCCAGAGCAAAAGAATTGACGTCTGTTAGAATCTGGACCACATCAAATGAAGCATTGCCCTGGGCTATATATTAAATATACAAACTAGAGAATTCTGATGAGGAAAAGAGAATCTGTGTATAGATCGGTGTCCAGCACCACAAAATAAATCCCCAAAGGAAAAATTATCCTCACAAAATCTGGTTATGTAGCCAGGCGTGGTGGCACACTCCTTTAATCCCAGCACTTGGGAGGCAGAGGCAGGTGAATTTCTGAGTTGGAGGTCAGCCTGGTCTACAGAGTGAGTTCCAGGACAGCCAGAGCTACACAGAGAAACCCTGTCATGAAACAAAACAAAACAAAACAAACAAACAAAAATCTGGGTATGTGGTACCTACTTTGGAGAGTCTTCCAAGTTTATTCACACAAGTCCTAAGATACTACATGGTGATGAAATGTACATGCTTTGGTAAATCAGTTGTTTAAAATATTTTCATAATAAAAAGACAGGAGGGATTATGTCATATTTGACAAGGTTCCTATGGAAGTTTTTCAGGTGACCATCAGACATTTCAATTCTCTTTTTGTTTACTTTCCTTCATTCTAGAAAAATAGTGTTACCAATGTAGATGCTGCCAAAAAGCAATGACAAAAATAAACTGTCATTGTGAAGTCAGGAATATATGCCTCTGGGGAGACATGACCTTTGAAAGTGGAGTGAAGAGACATCACTCATGATCACATGTTTCTTTCACTTTAATGTCAGATTGTAGCTTCATGTCAACCATTTTAAAACGGTTGTGTTACTCATGTATGGTGACCAAAAATAGAGTCACAAAAGAACCAAATAAGTATTATTTTCCCAGAACTTCCAATCTGTTTTCAAATTCTTGAATCAAATTGATAGAGGCAAAGCTACAAGTTTTCAACTGTTCATGGAACTGTGTTCAGTCAACAGTCCAGAACGCATGAATGTGTTTAATTTGAACATAACTAGTTCAAGAGTTTCCAGCCTCCACTTCAACCTTTCTTGGCACCAGATAGGTATAAGGTATATATACATATGTATAGTTAAAATGTGCACACATAAAAAATGTAAGTAACTCTAAAGAATGGGCATATAAAGAAAGAAAAACCTTCCTTTAAAATGGAGCATTTGACTAAACTGAGGGTACTCAAAAGGAAAATACAAATAGCTAAGAAACCGGTAAGATTTTTTTCAACATAGTAAACCATGATAGGGAATTAAAAGTACTTTAAGATTCATCCTATTTCATTCTGAATAGCTAGGATTTAGACAGACAGACAGAGAGAAAGAGAGAGAGAGAGAGAGAGAGAGAGAGAGAGAGAGAGAGAGAGAGAACTAACATCAGAAGCTAAAGGATGACAAATTGTGTTATAAACGTTGGTAATGGATGAGTTCTTGGTCCTGGTGGGAATGCAAACCAGTGCTGACAGTTTGAAACTCAGTGCATGTCTTAGTGAAAGTTCTATTACTGTGAATAGATACAATGATCCTTGACAAGTTTTAAAACAAAACATTTTACCCTTGGGTCTGTGAAGGTTCTATGCCTCAGTATAGGGGAATGCCAGGGCTAGGATGCAGGAGTGGGTGGGCTGAGGAGCAGGGGGAGGGGGACATATGGGGTTTTTGGAGGGGAAACCAGGAAAGGGGATAAAATTTGAACTATAAACAAAGAAAATATCTAATAAAAACCATTTAATTGGAGGATTGATCATCGTTTCAGAGGTTTGATCATCATGGTGGGATGCATAGCTACAGGCAGGCAGACAAGATGCTGGAACAGAAGCTGAGAGCCACTTGATCCATAAGAATTGGGTAGAGGGAGTGAGACTGGGCCTGACATGGGCTTTTTAAACCTTAAAGTCAATTCCCTGTAAACCCCTTCCCCAACAACCTCACATCTCCTAAATCTTCCAAAAGTGTTTTACCAACTAGGGGCCAAGTGTTCAAACACACATGTGTAGAAATGACATCAGAATCCTTATTCAAACTATCACACCGTAAAAGTATATGGGTGTATAGTTTAAGTATGCAAATCAAACACTCACAAAAGAACTCACAAACACATGAATTTCTCTTTGGTATATATATTTACATGTTTTCAAACACAAGCAAATTGTACAGTGATGAGATGATTGCTTGTATTTATTTTTACATACACAAATTGCGGATGACAATATTGTAGGACAAAGATCTTCAGTGACTTTCAGAGTTAACTGATATTTTGATTTATCATGGTCAGTGCTCAAAAATCTATCTTGAATAAATAAGTAGTGGGATATGACAGAAGTATATTTAGAGAAATAAAAATTGTCTATCCTAATCACAAGCCAAATTTTACTTCATAATTACTTTATGAAATTGGAGCCAGAAAATCAAATGGTTATTTTAAATTTTAAAAATCAGACATTGTGACAGAATACATTCCAAAGATACACTAGTTTGATACTTACATGCTGAGGAGTGATGGGAGGGAAATATTAAATTCTTTGATTTTTATAATTAAACCATCATTTCAATCAGGTGCCAAACTTGTAATGTAGAGAAAAATGCTGCAGGTCCTAACACAGAGCTTTATCGGGTCTGAGCAGATTTGTTTCAAGTCAGTTATTTGGCTTAACAACATGAGCAGTGAGGAGTGTCCACATAGTGGCTACAGAACCAAAGTTGCAGTGAAGTTGTGAGACACAATTGTAGCAGGTACTGCTGGAGAAACATCTCAGATCTATTAGATAATTATTTATAACAGCTGACTGTTACGCATTCAGAAACCTTTTATGTTCACCAAAATCTTCATGACCCTCACACTCAGCTGCACAGCCTCCTAGGGAGTTAATATCTATAGTTTAAGAGTTTGCGCAGTAGAGTAAGCTGAAATACCTTTGATCTTTGTATCATAGGTGCCAACTGGAGTCACTACTTGACAGAAATCTATGGGGGTACATATACTGGGCATCCTTTTCTCTCATCTTTTGGTTGAAGTTCAGGACACTGAAGACAATCTTCTCTCACTTCTAAAACTCACTCAGTTTCTTCTACTTGCTTTGGGTCTCTGAGATTTCTTCCAGAAGCACACCAAGAGGAATAAGCAGTACTCTGGTCTCTGATAAATGGAACAATGATTGTGTCTTGCAATGTTTACATCACATTGTGCAACACTGTGCACAGGTAGGTTTTCCTCTCCTGGTTTTTCATGTGTAAAAGCAACATACTCTTTTTTTTACGAGGGTAATACTTAAATACATAGGGTAACTTCTTTAGAGATTTTTCAGGTTTTATCAGCAATTGATGTTTCCTGAATAAAGTGTTTCTGTGCTAGTTTCTTTTAAATTATTAAAAAAAAACACTTTTCATATTAGATTTCACAAAACTCTATTATTTGATACTACACGTACAAAAATAAAAAGTATTGCAAGTCCAATAGGTTTTTTTGTTTGTTTGCTTTTTTCGAGATAGGGTTTCTCTATGTAGCCTTGGCTGTGCTGGAACTCTGTAAACCAGGCTGGTCTTGAACTCTGAAATCTGCCTGCCTCTGCCTCTCAAGTGCTGGGATTAAAGGCGTGTGCCACCACTGCCCAGCTGAAAAGCCTAGTAGTTAATAGAGAAATTTAATTAAATTTAAATAAAAAAATAAGTGTTCTCTGGATGCATTAACATTTCATTTATAACTATTATACTATCTATAAATAGATTAAATTCTTATACATTAAACTTAGAGTTTCCAGTTATATTTACATTTTTAATTGAAATTACACTGTGTATTTATTCCATCTTAATTTGTTTTTGATCTTATCTCTCTGTATTCTGTGTTTTGTAGCAATGAAATTGGCATAAATAATATAATATGATCTATGCCTGGTGAAATAGCTTGCAATGCCAGCTCTTCAAGAGACTGAGACAGGAGAATTGCAAGTTTAAGCTGTAGCAAGACTGCAGACAGAGTCAGCAACACCATGGGCAATTTAATAAGATCCTTTCATAAAGAGTAACAAAAACAAAATAATGAAAAATAAGTTTTAACCATTAGTTTCTATTTTTGAAAATGTGTATATGTGAGGTGGTATCTGCATGCTACTTCAAGTGGCTATGCAGGCTGGCATATATTTGTACCCTATGGAATGTGTTGAGCTGACCAATGTGGCTGCTATGAACCAACCCTAGGCCATCTGTAAGAGCAGTACATGATCTTAGCTGCTAGCACATCTTTGCAAACCCCTCAATAAATATTTAAAGGGGTGTTTACTCTGTTTGTAATTATAGGATGCTTACCTACCATGTATGAGACCCTGAATGTTGTCTTGAGTATTTAACAATAAAACGTTAAATGCATAAATTTAATCCCTGATGTTCAAGTGGTTTTTGAAAACGTTTATAACTGTACAAATGTTTAACTGAAATTTGATTTTTCTTGTAAAAAATTCTTCTACCTACATTGATATAAACAACGTAGAAAATTACTCACTGCTGTAGAAAATTATGTGTGTGTGTGTGTGTGTGTGTGTGTGTGTGTGCAGGTGTGTGTATGTGTGCATGGGTATATATATATATATATATTTATAAAATATATATATGTATTTGTGCATGCTTGTATGTGTGAGTGTGCATATGAGTGTATTTGTGTGTTTGCATGGCATGCATGTATGTATATTTGTATGAGTGTGTTCATGAGTGTATATGTGATGTGTGTGTGTTTATCAGACAATTTTGAAATGAATTATCTCTGCATATATATTCTGAGGCTCATTTGCATGTGACTAATTTCCACAATTGTCCTGGCTAAAGAAAAGAGTAATCCATTGAATTGGTTTTACCAAATATTTTCTGATTGTCTTTGAAGCCTCTCTAATGATCTATGACAGGATCCTCTCTCTGCCTCCCTCCCAAAGTTTTTGAACATTTCACACTCTTCCATTTTCTACTAGGGATATTAAAAACACAAGACCTTTCTTTGTTTAGTTTTCATTTGAATGTGTTTTGGAGTTTTATAGTCTTAGCCACTTATATTTTCATGATGATTTCTTTCTTCCATTTGAGACACACACACACACACACACACACACACACATATATATGTATATATATATATATATATATATATATATATATATATATATATATATATGTAGCATACTGTACAGCTCTTTCCTCTGAAATGAAATATGTCCTCTTATAGGGATGTAGAAAATTCACAAAATTCAGGAAGTTGCAAGCAATCAAGATGCCCAGAAAGTGCAAAAAGTGACAAGATCGATAAGATCGGCCCCAGAGTTTATAAAGCAATAGGCTTCTGCTGAGAGGAGGAGATCTGTGCTTCAGTGACCTGCAGGTTAGGAAAGTGGTGTAGACCTTAGCCATTCCGAGTGGAGTGAGGTGGAATCTCAGGGCTATTTGGATTTGCATTTCCCTGATGACTGAGGATGTTGAACTTTTTGTTTTGTTTGTTTGTTTGTTTTGCTTTGTATTTTTTTTTAGGTGCTTCTCAGCTATTCCATATTCCTCAGTTGAGAATTCTTTGCTTAGCTCTGTATCCCTTTTTTAATAAGGTTATTTGGTTTTCTGGAGTCTAATTTCTTGAGTTCTTTGCACATATTGGATATTTCTTTCTCAGCCCATTTATAGATAGGAACACTAAGTTTTTCTCTCTCTCTGTCTCTCTCTCTGTCTCTCTCTGTCTCTCTCTGTCTCTCTCTCTCTCTCTCTCTCTCTCTCTCTCTCTCTCTCTCTCTCTCTCTGTGTATGTGTAAATTTTGTATCCAGCCAATTTCTTGAATGTGTTTATCAGCTACAGGTCTTTGGTAGAATTTTTGGGTTCACTTCTATATACTCTCATACCTTCTCCAAATAGCAATACATTGACTTCTTCCTTTCCAATTTGTATCCCCTTGGTATTCTTTAGCTATCTTACTGCTCTAGGAAAAAAATAAGTATCTATTGAATAGATATGGATAGACTGGATGGTCTTATTTATTTCCTGATTTTGGTGGAGTTACTAATTTCTCTCCATTTAATTTGAAGGTGCCTATTGGCTTGCTGTATATTGCCTTTGTTGTGTTTAGGTATGGGCCTTGTATCCCTGATCTCTTCAAAACTTTTATCATGAAATGTGCTGAATCTTGACAAAGACATTTTCAGAATCCAGTGAGATATTCATAAGTATTTTTCATACAGTTAATTTATATGGTGAATTACATTGATGGCTTTGAACCACCCCTGCCTCTCTTTGATGAAGCCTACTTGATAATAGTAGGTGTCATTTTTGTTGTGTTCTTGGATTCAGATTGTAAGTATTTTATTAAATATTTTAGCATCAATTTTCATAAGGGATATTGGTCCCAAATTGTCTTTCTTCTTTGAGTTTTTTGTGGTTTACTTTTCAAAGTGACTGTAGGCTTATAAAACGATTTTTGCAGTATTCTTACAGTTTCTATTTTATGCAGAATTTGACAAGTATTGGTATATGGTCTTCTTTGAAGTTCTGGTAGATTTCTTCACTAATTGACCTCTGTTTATTTTTGTTTGTTCATTTGGATAAATAAGAGAGTTTTGATGACTGCTTCTATTTTCTTAGGAATTATAGGTCTATTTAGAATGTTTACCTGAATTTGATTTAGGTTCAGTGAGTCATATCTATCAATAAAATCATCTATTTCATTTAGATTTTCCAATTTTGTGGAGTACAGGGTTTGTCTATCTTGTAGATTTTTCTCAATGAACCAACTCTTTGCTTTATTGTATTTTTCTCTTAAGCCCTGTGTGTAATTATTTTCTGCTGTACATTCTTCTTGGGTATGCTTGCTTCTTTTGTTCTAGAGGTTTCAGATATGCTGTTAAGTTGCTATTAAGAGATCTTACTAATTTCATTATGAAGGCACTTAGTGGTATGAACTTTTCTCTTAGCACTGCTTTCATTGTGTCCCACAGTTTTGGGTAAATTGTGCATTCATTTTCATTGAATTCTAGAAAGGTTTTAACTTCTCTATTCCTTTACCCATCGGTCAATGAAGGAAAATTGTTTAGTCTCCATGAATTTATAGGCTTTCTGTTGTTGAAGTTAGTAATGGTATTCTGTTTCTTCTGTAGTTTCTTTTCTCTTACCTAGGTTTTCTACTTCTAGGATTCCCTCAGTTTGTATTGTTTTTATTGCTTTTATTTTCATTTTAAGGTCTTGAACTGTTTTTTTTTTTCCATTATCTTCACCTGTTTGATTGTAGTTTTCTTTATTTCTTTAAGGGATTCATTCATTTCCTCTTTAAAAGTCTCTATCATCTTCCTAAGATTGGATTTAAGTTTTTTATTTTTTTAATTCATTTCATCTGTGTCAGGATATTCAGGGCTTGATATAATAGGATAACTGGATTGTAGTGGTGCCATATCTCCCTGGCTCTTATTGATTTTATTCTGAGGCCGATCTCTAACTAATTGTCCCTGGTGCTGGCAGGCCTCTAGTAATGGAGGCAAAATTTTGCCAGAAAATGGTGTTCAGAATACATTTCACTGCTTCTCAGTGTGTGATTTAAGGGGACCTGGTGGGCAAGGGGTCTGGGAGGCAACTACCTGGATGGCTCTGATGCTAGCAGTCTTCAAGGAATGGAGGCAGAGCATTGGGCTGGCCAATAGAGTGCAGGGAACAAAGAACATCTCACCACTGATAGTTATGCCTCACAGGGACCCAGTAGGTAGGGAATTGATGGAGAAGGCTCTCACCTGGTTGGTACTGGTGCCTAGCCAACACATTTTAAAACAGAATAAAGAGAGACTTAATAATTGGGGTCCATGACAATGAGAAAAATGACTCAATTCTCCTTCACAGTCAAGATTTCCTTAGAGCTCAGTGAATGGACTGGTGTATTATAACCCTGTATGGATTCCAGGATTGTATATTGATCAAGCAAATAAAACCTCACTCACTATAGGTTCCTGAGGCATCAAATAAACATCTTTTGCAGATGGAAAGGTGTTCCAGGAGTGACTTAAATCCTTGAGGATGCTCCTATTGGGAATAGCCTTCCTCCCCACAGAGCAAAGAAGTCTCAGGCAAAAAGAGCCTATTCTTCCGAGCCCCGGGAAGGAAAAAACAGGTAGTTAAAACTATTTCCTCCATTGATTCAACAAGGGTTCTTTATTTCATTATCTACCTACTAAAAGTGCAAAGGCAAAAATGTTTTTGACTGTGACTTTTCTATATGGAAACTCACTACTTAGATGAGACTGGACTTGAGTTTTTTGCAAATTGGTTTGTTTCTGCTTCCTGAAAAATGTAATTGAAGTGTGCTATGATATAGTTTCTTTCTCCGTTTCAAATACTTTGTATCTCTCTAAATGTACCATCTTTCTACAGTGATATAATAAGTACATCTAGACATCAATATTATTGATGGATTATTATCATCAGAGTATCTCTTTGGTGACTAGTTTGAAATCCAGTTAAAAAATCCTAGTACTATTCTACCTTTGCAGAATAATCTCCTTTTATACCAGTTTTAGTTAGGATCGAATCATATATCAGCATAGCTTTGAATTACACTGGGGCAAGTAAATGTAACAGGGAAGATTCAGGGATGCTGCTGTTGGAGAGATACAACACTTTATATCCCTTCCTTCTAAGAATCCATTTAAAGAGGGAGACGAGCACAGCTCCACTACCTTAGAGTTTCAGACGATTTTTCCAGCCTTTTGTGGATGACTTTGAGGACCCATTTCTTAGTTACCGTGTCTCTGAAAGATGAACTATAACACTCTTTATATGTGTATTCAAGTAACTGAAGAAGAAAAACAAAATAACAACACAAAACCCGATGAGAATAGCTAGTAGATTACAAAGGTCATGCAACTGTGTGTTCTTGAATTGCACAAAGAAATGCCTTTTTGCTTGTCTGTATTAGAAGTGGAATAGAAATATATACAGCTGCTCATGTTTCTACAGTGCTTTGTTCCAGCTTTATTAATGCTAACAAATTCCATGAAATCGACTCCAGGATTATCTAAAATACAACATTGTTGCCTGAGAAATTTGTCAACCCTGTTATTTCAAATCTCACTTATCTTAAAGGGAAGTCTAAAACAAAGTGAGTAATCATTTTAGAAGTTCAGAGAATAGCAGACTAGTTTTTTCTTCTAAAAGTAGGATATGATGGAACAAGTTAAAAAAACATGGTTTTGTATTTATGGGTAGAGATTACTTTACTCTTCTCAGCACAATTACTCTCAATAGCTTGGTAAAAGTATTTTGTCTTTGCTTTTGCTTATTTGAGTTATGTTATCACCACTTTTACATTTTCCTGTTTCTGAGAAATGGAGAAACTTCTGTGTTCTCATGGCTTTCTGTTGTTTTTATGATATTGCCTTGAATGTCATATATACTGCACTACAAATGAAAGTTTAGTCATTAACTATGAAGCACAGATGATGTAAGTGGCAGACAGTCATTAAATGAAATATTAAAAATCTTATTTATCCAAAATATGATTACTAACTATATGGGCCTATTTTTATACTTTCAAGAATTATGTCTTAATATTTTTAAGAACTTGGCATGGTTTGTGCTAATGAGGAATAGGGATACAAGGTCATAGAACCCTAGGCTTTTTTAGAACTGGGAAGTTATCACTTTTGATATTATCTAAAAATGTTCTTTTAGCAAAATCATGTTTTGTCCTGCCTGTCTCATAGGTTTTTTTTTGTCCATATGTTTATATTAGGTTTTAGATGGGTTTTAATAGTTTTATTTATAACACAGCTATTTTCAAAATAATCACCATAGGCAATTCTAATGCATTTTAATTCTATATGTTTGTTCAACTATTTTGAAAAATCTTGGCACATATAGTTAATTGTGTCTATCCAAAAGTAACAAAACAACAAAGCAAATTAAGTAACTGCTCAGTTACTGATAAGTGTATCAGGATTTAGCCCCTACTATCAATGCAAACAGCGCAATTGATCTGAAATGGCAAATTTCACAGCACCTAAAGGTATCAGTTTCCTGTACATGTTACAAGAATAGAAAATGCTAGTGTCATGTGGGTTAAAATACATTAATTCCACATAAAGCACTCTACAAAAGGAAAGGATATTTGATTTGTATGGCTTTAAAGTTTTAACAGATGAGTCTATCCCTGGGAGACTACAGACCATTTACCATCACTAGATTGATTTCTTTCAGTGCTAAAGGCTTGAGGGTACTTTCCAGCACAGTTCATTGTGGGTAGGATGATACTTCAAATACACATTAACTAAAGAGTCTTCAGAGGCCATGTTAAAGAGATGAAACCCGGAGTGCTGGGAGGACAGGAGCATTTAATAAGAAGCAAAATTCTTAATGAACCTTATAAATACAATATATTATTTTAGAAAGAATTCTGATAGTGATAATTTTATCAACATTAAAATAATAAAATAGCCCATAGTTACTGTATTGCATAGTTTTTGGAGAGTAAATAATTTGTGCTACCCCCTCATGTACTTCTAAAGGTTTTAGTTAGTTGAATGGATGCATTGGTAAGATAGAAACCCTGTGTGAAAACTCATATCAATTAAAGACAGCATTCATTAAAAGACTTGAAATCTAATTTGTGTCAATTATCTTGAGTTGAGTTTTAAATGACAGGGGGAAGCCAGAAGTAAAGGCTATGTGAATAATGATACACAAATAATACACAGAAGTCCACTTTGATGTGGTAATATGGAACCATTTTAAAGACTTTTTCAATGTTCATATGTGTCAGTATATAAAAATGTGCCCATTTTAACGAGGCAAAGCAGTTAAAATAGTTATCTGGCCCAAGTTCTATTCATCTTCAATTTTGATGTCTAAGGACAAAGGCTGAAAGCTGTGAAATTTCTTTGGTACAAGAGCAAGTCTGGTAAATGAATATAGGGATTGCGTATTCACAATAACCAGTTTCAAATTTGTTCATATCAACCACGTTTTTTATGTTAAAACATAAAAATGTAATTTAAACTTTAATTGATATCTCCTTTCTAATCTATTTTCAAAATTATGTAAGTTTTCATACCACTATATAGTATACCCACTTTGGGTAGTACATACCTGGATGGTACCACCCTTTGTGATTGTGTGTGTGTGTGTGAAAGGGGGAGGCAGACCTGATAGAACAGAGCTAACTTTTTCACCTTTGAGTTTGTTTTTAATTTCCTCTCTACTTGTTCATTAAAAGTTCCCGATATTGACTTTGCTCTCTCTGAATGTTTTCAGTGGTGCCGTCTCCCAAGTGGATTGCTTGTTTGCAGGGCTCATGCTCCAGAATTCTAGACATTCTTCATGAAGACAAATTCCTTAAGCTTCTAGATGAAACCCTTCTGCTGTCACCAGAGGAGTACACACTAAAAACACAAGTATGAACTACATTAAAGTATTCTAGCTTTCTGATTTATTTGACACTGTACACCATCATCTTCTCTCTACTGTAAAGACAAAGAAATAAAAGGGAGCAATTCTTTATAAGCAATCTCTCTATTTTGTGAATTTCATTAATATCCTCAAAATTTCTGATTCAGAAAAACTGTTCAACTCTGGATTAAAATTAATCCTGAATGACAGTTTTACATTCTTTTTAACATTATTGAAATCCACACAATATGGAAAGAAGTGAAAACAAACAAGTAGAACACTCATTGGGCTACATCAAATAATTGGAACTGCTAGCCTTACTTTGAAATAAGGGTCCTATTATATAACAAACAATGAAATAGCAATAAACAACATTCAGCCCACCTTCCCAAGAAATTTCAAGGAATCTAGAGTGCATCTTTTGTTTCTTGGACTATGAAGATATAGACATCTCAGCAACACTTGTGTCCTGCTGAATGTGTTTAATGATATTCTGTCTTGCTTGGGTCCTGAAAAAACATGGGGGAAATTGATGTCTTACTGTTTAGCTTCCATTCTAATGGAAAGTACGGTTGATATCTACATAATATAAAGATATTATGCTAATAATATCTTTATCTTAATAAAATGAATGTAGTTCGTTCACATATATATTTGTAAAGGAATTGTTCTAACTTAAGGTTTTCTTGCTGTGCTGTTATGTGGTACTTCTATGGCTCCCGATTTCAACTGTTCTGGATCAGTAATCTCTTTCATGGTCATTTCTCACTGTGCTATTTATAAATATCTTATTCATCATCTAGATGAGAGTTCTCTATATTTTATAGCTAACAATTTATTTCAGTAATTAACCATCTTGCATTTTGTTATGATTGGAAATAGAAATCTCTCTAAGCCAGAAAAGCTAATCTTATAATCCAAATAATTAGCTGAAAAAGCTAAGTGTACAAGATTTACAGACTTGAACTTCTAAGCCTCCCATGAGTCAATAATTGCTTATTTAGAATCAATTAAAACAAACAATAAGGTAATACAACCTATGAGTATTAAGTGGCTCAATTTTATACCTCTTTGTTTAACAATTGTACTTTTTAAGAAAATAATTTATATGGGTCTGATTACTAAGTTGTCAATTATTTTATACATATTTCTCAAAATCATCATTTAAATATAACTTCATATACCTTATTTTAAGGTGAATTATTATTTTTATGTCTTCTATAGAAAAGCCTTGCAGTATTACCACTGAAAAATTGAAAGTTACAAATTGTGCATTCTTAATTTTTGTATATACCATATAGAAAATATTTTAAAGTTTGAAATTAAAATTAGAAAACTATGTATGATAAATTAAGCTCAAAGAAAATAATAAAGATTGTCTTTCTCAGAATTTATGTAAGTTTAATGAAATATTTAATGTATAGTGTCATTATTATTTTCTAGATGTTTAGACATATAGTTCCCTTAATTTAGTCAGTTCTACTGAAACAATTAAAATATTTGCATTTCATTTCACAAATATTTTAAATTGTCCAAGATCTTAAAAGAATAATAACTATCCAAAGAGGAAATTAAAAGAAAGAGTCTGAAGCTCAATTTATAGAAATTCTTACTAAAGGATCTGGAGTAGATTAGAGATTTTTATTTTCTAAAACCCAGAGGTCATTAGCCTGGCTACAGAGCTTCTTTGGGGTTTTGAGAGAAACATAGCAGAAATGGAAGGTATTCTTTTATCTTTCCTTCCAAACCTTTGAACAGAATGTCCCACTTTCATATAATTTCTGTAAGAAGTATATACACACAATCTTACTGATAAAAGAGCTGTAGGAGTAAAAAATATCTCAGGATACTAGTGCATTATTTTTATTATAGCCCCAAAGAAATAGAAACAATTATTCCTTCTATGGACAGTTCTGAGATACAGCCATAGTTATTTTTAAAAATGTCCCCTGGTAGAATACTGCATATTTTAGCTTTAATATATACATATACATATACATATACATATACATATACATATACATATACATATACATATACATATACATATACATATACATATCATATATATGTGTGTGTGTGTGTATGTTACTAATATACATTTTTGACCAACATTTTAAGAAACTTAGAGAACTGATAAGTCACTAATCAAATGTTTTGTTTGAATGACTTTTAAAAATTACTTTTACTTTTTTACACTCCAGCTCAGCTCCTTATCCTATTCTTCCTCCACCTGTCTCCAGAAGTATGTCTGTCCTGCTCTCCACACCAGGCCTCCCAACACTTGGGAGCTTCAAGTCTCTCCAGGGCTAGGTACCTCTTCTCTTACTGATGCCAGACCAGGCAGTCCTCTGCTGTATGTGTGTTGGGGGCCTCAAACCAGCTTGAGCATGCTGCTTGGTTGGTGGCTCAGTGTCTGAGAGATCTCAGGGGTCCAGGTTAGATGAGACTGCCTGTCTTCATATGATGTTGCCCTCCTCCTCAGCTTATTCCAGCCTTTCCCTATTTTAACCATACAGGTACCTGACTTTGACTTCTGTCTAATAGTTGGGTGTAAGTATCTGTGTCTATTTCAGTCAGCCCCTTTATGGGCATCTCATAGGACAACCAACCAAACGTTATCAAGTAAGATGGTGAAGGATACTCTATATGCATCGAAGGAAAAATCCACCAAGAGGAAGTCTCAATTCTGAACATCTATGCCCCAAATGCAAGGGCACCCACATTCATAAAAGAAACTTTACTAAAGCTCAAAACATACATTGAACCTCACACAATAATAGTGGGAGACTTCAAGATGCCACTTTTATCAATAGACTGGACATTGAAACAGAAACTAAAGAGAGACACAGAGAAACTAATAGAGGTTGTGAACCAAATGGATTTAACAGATATATACAGAACATTGCACCCCAAACAAAAAATTATGCTTCTTCTTAACACCTTATGCTACCTTCTCCAAAACTGACCATATAATCAGCCACAAAAAACAAACCTCAACAGATACAAGAAGACTGAAATAATTCCATGCATTCTATCAAATCATGAAGGACTAAGGTTATACTTCAACAACAACAACAACAACAACAACAAAACAGAAAATGCACAAACCCATGGAAACTGAACAATTATCTATTCAGTGACAACTTGGTCAGAGACAAGACAAGCACACCCCTTCTCCCTGCAGCTATTCAATATAATTCTTGAAGGTCTAGTAAGAGTAATAAGACAACAAAAGGAGATCAAGGAGATACAAACTGGCAAAGAAGAAGTAAAGGTATCAATATTTGTACATAATAGGTTGGTTTACATAAGTGACCCCAAAAATTCTACCAGATAATTCCTACAGCTAATAATCAAGTTCAGGAAAGGGGCTGGATAAAAAAAAGTAACTCAAGCAAATCAGTAGCCTTCCCTTATACAAATGATAAACAGGCTGAGAAAGAAATTGGGAAGCAACTCTCTTCATAACAGTTACAAATAATATAAAATATCTTGGTGTTACTCTAATGAATCCAGTGAAAGATCTGTATAACAAGAATTTTTAAGTCTCTCAAGAAAGAAATTGAAGATATCAGAAAATGGACAGATCTCCCATGTTCATGGATTGGCAGGATTAACATAGTAAAAGTAAAAAATGACCATCCTGCTAAAAGCAATGTACAGATTCGACACAATCCCTATCAAAATTCCAACACAAATCTTCACAGATATGGAAAGAGCATTTCTCAATTTCAAATGGAAAAACAAAAAAACCCAGAATAGAGAAAACCATTCTTTTTGTGTGTGTGTGTGTGTGGGGGGGTCTTATTTATTTTATTAGATACTTTCTTTATTTACATTTTAAATGTTATCCCCTTTTCTAGTTTCCCTTCTGAAAACCCCCTATCTCTTCCCTGCAACCCCTGTTTACCAACACACCCACTCCCTTTCCTGGCCCTGGCAGTCCCTATACCAGGGCATAGAACCTTTACAGGACCAAGGGCCTCTATTCCCATTGATGACCGACTAAGCTATCCTCTGCTACATATGCAGCAAGAGCTACGAGTCCCATCATGTGTTTTCTTTGGTTGGTGGTTTAGTCCCAGGGAGCTCTGGAGATACGGTTAGTTCATATTGTTGTTCCTCCTATGGGGCTGCAAACCCCTTCAGCTCCTTTGGTACTTTATCTAGCTCCTTCATTGGGGACCCTTTGCTCTGTCCAATGGATGACTGTGAGCATCCACTTCTGTATTTGCCAGGCACTGGCAGAGCCTCTCAGGAGACAGCTATATAAGGCTCCTATCAGCAAAATCTTGTTGGCATATGCAATAGTGTCTGGTTTTGGTGGTTGTTTATAGGATAGATCCCCAGGTGTGGCAGTCTCTGAATGATCATTCCTTCAGTCTCTGCTCCACACTTTGTCTCTGTCCTTCCATGGGAATCCTGTTCTCCCTTCTAAGAAGGATCAAAGTATCCACACTTTGGTCTTCCATTTCTTGATTTTCATGTGTTTTGCAAATTGTATCTTAACCATTCTTAACAATAAAAGAACTTTTTGGTGATCACCATCCTTGTCCACAAGCTGTACTACAGAACAATAGTGATAAAAACTGCATGGTATTGGTACAGAGACAGACAGGTCCATCAATGCAATCTTAATGACAATTTAAAATAAACAGTTAAATTATTTATTTCTGGTTAAGCAAGAGAATGTCTCTCATTAACAAACTGACAATAAACAGGTAATCTAAGTATCACTTGTTTTTCCTTGAGAGCATCTGAGAGCTACAGGTAACCGAGCCAACTCAATAAGAGGGCACTGCCACAAAGCCTAGAGGATGGAGCTTCCCATTGCTTTACCTTGACAGATTATTGAGCAATAAAATTATTACTTTACAGGGCAGACCACAGGTTCTTAAAGTCCTGGTTGGGCTAATATTTCCGTTTTGAAGCTGGGAGTTCACAGTGCAGGGCAGTCAGCACTTGCTTGCCCTTGCAGAAGGCTGCTTTCAGCACTTTGTAAGAAAGATTTGGGGAAGGGGTGGAGCTGGAGGATGGACCCATACCATATAGGGTAACTATTTGTATTAATGATAAAATAATTTAATAATTCCCTCTCATGTTAATATATACAATGAAGCTTATAAATCATCAGGTTTCATTATGTCTTATTCACACATCTTTAGTGCTCTTTATCTCTTTCCCATCAACTCTAAAACCTATTTTCTGTTCTTTCTTTCATTTTAAACTTTTTTGTTTTGCTCTTTTCTATCATCTATATTCTACTATTGCCCCTCCCTTAAGACCTTTCTTCCATTTCATGCTTCCTGAAAGTACATCAAGTTCAAAACACAGATCTAACGGTGTAATGTTTGGATCCAGGTGAGTGAGAACACGTGATGTTTGTCTTCCTTCTTTGGGATTGTCTCACTTATTTTAATTTTTTTCATTTCCATGGGTTTACCTGTAATTTTTTTTTTCTTTCTAGTTGAATAAAACTCCACTGGTCATGGATAGCTCCATCGCATCATTTTCATTGGCCACTCATCAGCTGATAGACATTTAGGTTATTTTCATGTATTTTAATTGTATATTCTTTTAAAAATTAATTGATTTCTTAGAAATGGATGTTTATGTGTGTATGGTTCTATGAGTATACTTTGGCCTGTGAATGTAGCTGTCTGTGGGGTCTAGAGGAGGAAGTTAGATCTTGAGGAAATGTGGTGATAAGGTGTTGTGAGCCTCTGAGTACTGGGAGTTAATCCTGGGTCTACTGCAAAGGCGATAAGTTACTTCTAATGGCTAGGCCATCTCTCTTTCCAATGATAGCAGATGTTTTGCCCTCATGGCTATTTTTCTGTTTGCTGATATCTTATCACCTTGTCAGCATTATACATATTCTTTTAAATATTTCCTCAGGAAACAGTGAATGCGCCATACAATTTTTCAATTAATTATGCATTCTGGTAATTAAATATTAGTATTCACCTCCCCATTTCTGTCTATGTATGCAAGAAGGATCTTAAGGATATAAGAAACATGATTCTCTTAATTAGGAAGAGCTTTTCAAAAAGACATTTCATTCAAAACAAAATTAACACCACCACCCCATTATTGCATATCCAAGGCTCTGTAGCCTTATTTGATCAGCTGTTTGTCTATCTCTGCAGTATTTAATATTTTGAAACATGAAACACATTACACTCATTTTATATCTATAATATCTACAATAATGTGTCGCCCACATTAGGTGCATAATAAATTGCTGCTGAATGGATACATGAACAATCAGGTAAATAACTTTACCTGTGGTCCAGGGTTAGATTTTAGAATTAAAATCTTGGTGTTGTCATTTTGTTTGTGGATTGTTGAGGCCGGCCAGCAGCTCACATGTCAGGGTTTGAGCCTGGAAGGCATCCTGGAATCTGGAAGAAAAGAGGGAACCTAGGTGATTCTGATCAATGCTCAATTTTACTATTCGGAAATACTGGGTTATAAGGAAGGGGGAGGCCATTCCCGCCAAATCATCCTAGGTGTCCAGTTGCAGGTGACCACTTGTTGGCTCTGGAACAGCTAGGCAGCAGATAGCAGCAGTGGGAGTGGCAGAACGTTAGGGTGGCACACACCGCCCCAGATGATCTCCTGGTGATAACAGTCAAACCTGATCAGCCTGATTTCAGGCTGGGGGGGGGGGGGTGGTTACAATGGATGTCCTGTACTGGAAAAAGGTAGCTGAATTCCCACTTTCTGAAATATTCTAGAAGCACCACTTTAATTAGAATAGCAAAGACTCAGCTATGGTTTGGCTTCTGTATGAGCAGAGTGATGAAAGTCTCATTGTGATGGGGCTGTTCTTTACATTCACCATTACAGTATTAAGATGAACCTTACTCGGATGCCATCTGCTCAAATGCTGATGAAGATGTCTCCTAATGAGCACTCCTTTTTATTACCCTTTTTATGTTTATGTAGGATCATGGGCAACTTTATTATTCGATGGCAAAAACTGGGCTCTCTTTTCTATATCTCATGCATATTTTACCTTATTGATCTAAGACTTTTATATTTGGCCATACACTTCCTCCTATTCTTCTTGTAAAAGGAAGAATTGTTATAAAGGTTGCACTCAGAATGATGATGGTTTAATGAAAATGTAAAATGCTGACTTTAATGAAGCTAAATGAACTTAATGAAACTCAGTTTAGAGACTTGTCTAGTTGAATTATGCATTGTGGTTCTAGATCCACGCGTACATTTCATCTCTGTTAAACCTTGTTGGCAAGCTAAGCTTTTGATCTTTGTTTTATGCACTATAAAGAGAGATTTGACATTGGGCAACTTACTTTTTTTTGAAAAAAAATTTTCTGCAAGATATACTTCTCTACTTCTCAGAGATATGTGTATGTTGCAAAGAAAAGTCATGTTAACTTTACCTATCTTTAGGTATCTCAGCACCTTGTCTAAGTCTTTTTGAGGAAGAGTGTGATGTACTCCAGAATGACCTTGAACTCACTATGCAGTTGAAGATGATCTTGAACTATTAATTCTCCTTACTTTTTGTTGGGAGCCAAAACTAAATTCTTTATAATAATCCAAGTGAACTACCAGGTCTTAGGACATAAAATTGGACCTCCTCCCCAAGGTGACTAAGTCCAGACAAAGGTCACCAACGGACTGTTCCTGGATGGACCCCCTCCTCAAGCTGACTAAGTCCAGATGTAGGTCACCAACAATTACCACAAGATGACGCCAGGCCTGACTGATGCAAACAGCAGATGTCATAACCACAAGATGTACTTTTTGATATCATTGTAATCATCCCGGAAAATTACCACTGCCCCCTCCCCTGCCCTTCTGCATAAGGGCTATTTCCCTTTGATCTTTTTGTATAAAAACTACAAGTTTTGCTGAACCCAATGGGGCCTTGACAAGATTCAGATTGACTCCCTGTCTTTTCTGTGCTTGGCTTCCGTTTCTCTCTCACCACCCCCCCCCCAATTTGGTTTTAGGAGGAGTTCCCTCGAGACCCACGAATAACTGGATCTGCTGGACGGGTCAACTTTTATCTCCAAGATGCTGGGTTTAGTAGTCTGCTAGAACACCAGGTATAATTCTCAGAAAACCAAAACCAAAACAAACCAAAAAAACCCATTAAAGTAACATTTTCTTTTTGTTCTGATATTTTTCATTTAGTTCTGTAATAATTTCATACCTACATGTGATATATTATTCTTTCTCTTTCCCTCCTCCCCCATTATCTCCTTCTCACATCTATTAATTCTTCCTCTTCCCTACTAGATACATTCCCAGACTTAGGACTTTTGACTTGGTTGTGTGCTCCATTTAAAGGGCCATCTTTGAGAGCATTGGAGTGGAACAATAACTAGCACCTGGTGGGGTTACAAATGACTACATAATTTGAGGTAATGACTCTCTTTATCTACTTGTTTCTGAACCTCCACAAGGAGGTCATTCATGATTAGGGTGAAGACTTACTGAGTGCGTACCCATTCTTTGTCTAGTTGTAGACAGGCACTTTCTCATACAGATTCATTGTAGTCATGCATAGTTGCTAAGAGTTCCAATTGCCATGACTGTTGACAGAAGATGATATTTTATAGCCTTTCTCACTGTCTCCTGCCTCTCAAATTTTTCATCCCCTTCTTCCTGGAGCAATCATCCCTGCAGCTTATATATATATGTTGTTTAGGGTTAAGTACTCAAGCTTTAAACCTAATGAGTTCTAAATGAGATTGCATAGTCATATATTAACTGAGTCTCCATAATGTAATAGAATAAATTTTAACATTTTGCAAATATCTGTCAAATTCTTCAAGTGTTCAATAGACACAGACTTCTATAATATTTAAAGTTGAAAGCTTTCCTAAATTTTATTTTCTTAACTTTATTTTAAAATACTAATAATCATTTTAAGTTAATATTTTATGCCTACAGCATATCCTTGAGGGTTATTTAAAATCTGTAAGCCTAGATTGGGCAGGGTCTGTGCTATTCTCATCTATATCCAAACCATATGCCATTTGCAACTTGCTTAGGCTACTTTTGTTACATTGGCCTGTTCTCGGGGTACACGTCTCCTGGCCATGTGCTCATGATCCATCCAACCTAATCTCATGTGCCCTTCTCTTGTCTTCATCTTCTCTCTCCATCCTCCAGTGGTCTATCTTGAGACCCTTCACCCAATTCTCAGGTACTGCCTTCCTCTCTATTGTCCAATCACAGACTTTAGCTTTTTGTTAACCAATGGCTTTAAACTGGGATTCAAGATTTACATAACAAAGGATGGCATATGTGAGAATTCACCCTTGTAGAAGGCAACCAGATCTTGGGGTCCAGAGTTTAGCATTTGTATACATAGCAACAGATCATTACCCTATAACAGATATCAGGAACTTACTTCAATAAATTAAACAACAACAACAAAAACAACAACAACAAAAACCTTAAAAACATTCATGTAGAGATGTGTAATGACAAAGCTTGAACTTGCAATGCTGGTGTCTTGAACACTGTATAAAGGAAAATAAGGCCAATTATTAGGTCTTGTCTTAATTAGGCTTAAAACCCTTTGTGTCCTTGATTAATTATACCTCAATCTAGAACTCCTTGTATTCTAGGATATTTTAACCTTATTTTTATATTTATATACTATATTTAAGTCATTTCTCTATCCTACTTCCATCTTCTCCCATGTCCCTACCTGAGTCATTCTCAAGTTTATAACCAGCTTTTCTTTAATTATTATTGTCATAAACACACATGCAAATAAACATATAAAATAACTTTCTGAGTCCATTTAGTGTTTTTGGAATGTATAAGTTTTAGGTATGACCACCTGTTATTGGATATCTAACTAGACATCCAGTTGAGAGATTGGTACTCGGGGAGCTAGTCACGTGCTCAAAAATTTGCCACCAGAACTCAGGAGATAGACAGATGCAACCGAGGAGCAGGAATCAGCCCCGTGGCACACATAGAACAGAATAAACACGTCATATAAATTATGAGCTAGTCAGGGAGCAAGCCCAAGCCTATGGCCTAAGCATTTATTCATAAGTGATTACATCTCAGAGTCATTACTCAGAAACTGGGGCATAAGTAAAAGTGACTGTGGTTACAGGTAATCGTGTTTTAAGTTCTTTTATGTCACATAGATCCATGTGTGTTCAATACATATGTACCTGTGCCTTTTTGTGTGTATATGTCTGTATATGTCTGTCATAGTTGTGCATGTGTCTCCTTGTGTGTGCACATCTGTATGTGTATGTGTCACTGTTGTGCCTCTGTCTCGGTGTTTGTGCACATCTGTGTTTGTGCATGGGTGTAGATGTGTGTTACACGAGTATGCCTTTCTGTTTATGTGTGCATGATTGTATGTGTAGGTCACACATATGTGTCTGTCTCTTTGTGTGTGTGCATATGTCTCTGCTGGTACTCTTGTAAAACAGAATATAATCAGAGGTCAGAACACACCTTGAGGGAGTTAGTTCTCTACTTCTAACACCTTGCCTGGAGAATTGAATTCAAGCCATTAAGCACCTTTAACCCATGAGCCACCATTGCACCATTCTGAAGTGTCTGTCATCTAACAACACAGACTTTTTTTAATTTCTTGAGACATAAATTTATCTATGTTTTATGTGAGTACCACTGCCATCATCCTTTTCACTGTCGACTCAGATGGACTAGTCACATTCTCAGCCTTGTTCAGACTCAGTATAGACAATGTTGTAGAAAGCATGCAAATTTATAATGGTATTAAATGTAACATACCTTTGGAAGTTCACGTGTGTCATGATCCTACATAGCAAATATTGGGACACACACACAAATGCCTTCATGTTATTTTGTTTGTCTTTTGATATTTGATATTAATTTTCTTTCTCAACTTGCCCTTCCTCATTTCTCTTAATTTTTTGCTACCATAAACATTACTACAAATATGAAAAATTTAAAGACAGGCTTCTAAACTCTGTGGTATTTCATTTTAATTACTGCCACAGTGTGTTTGAAGTCCACAATTTATGTTGACATATATTACAAGATTTCTGAAATACTGAACACCCCAAGGTGGTGCTATTGATACTTGAAGGTAACAGAGTTTACATTGTATCACATATCATTTCAACATATTTCTCTATAAATGTTTTATAACTTAAATGATATAGCTACTTAAAAAGTGTAATTAAACACATTTCTACCATGAACATTTCAATCAATAGTAGCAAAACGATAATTAATCCTGTAAACACATGCTTCCTTCTAATTCATTTTACTGAACAGTATTACAAGATGGCTCGAGGTGAGCGCATACTGTTTAGTCATATAAAGCACTGAGAGTCTTTTATATTAAAGCTTTTGGATTATAGACTCATTGAAAATATTAGTTTTGGAACAAATTAGTTTATTTACATTTGTTCGAGTTTAAAACTGAAATAATTAAAGCAATCTAATAGGAAATTTATCCATTGTCATAATTGGTTAATTAGAAATCCCACCACTTTGTGATATTGTTTTAACATATCATCAAAGGCTAGAAAACATCATGAAGATTTTCTTGAGAAATTATCTTCATAGAAAAGCTCACAAAATTATTTACTGACTTTGCTGTGCTATGTTTAGATTATGAAGTTACAACCTTGACCAAACTGAGAAAGCTTACTCATGTGTTTTCGTATTGGTTATATATGATAATAATTTCACATACCTATTGAGTATGACAAATATGGTAAATTGCAGTATATATAACAACCATCATCCTAGTCTTTATTTACATACTCTAATTATACCTATGGCTATCTACATATACCTATGAATCTCCTACCTATTACAGAATAAACTAATTTTCAAATCCTTTTAGACATTGGTCATATTCATAAACAAATATCTTCATATAATCTAAAGCCTCTGAATGAGTTCTGTTTTGTAGTGCTAAAACGTATTTGTCTTTCAGCATTGGAAGTTATTCACAGACTATAAAATTCTCAGAGTTAGTCTGCCTCCATCGCTTTCAACTTACTCTTCCCCAGTTTCAAAGTCCTGAGCTGTTTGCTTGGGGTGATGGTGCATGGACTGCAGGAAAGTTCTTCATGCTGGGCATTTGCTGATTGGCCATAATTCCTTCCCTTCCCTATATGTTTGCTGTAAAATATTCAAAGCTTTACCCCCTTTCTTAATGTAGAAATCATAATTTCACATGTATAGCATTCTAGATGGTCCTGGTATGGTCTACATTCTCTATTGGCCTTGCTCAGGCTCACAGTCAGAAATCTCTTATGTCATATTCCTGTAGGTGGACCTTCAGCCTAAGCAGGATTTTAAAAGTGTAATTTTTCCCTAGTCATAGTTATGTTAGATAAATAATGATATATTTACATCTTGAAAACCATTAGAGCTTAACTCCTTCTGCCAGAAAATGGAAACAACTTATAAGTCTCTCTACGGATAATGAATAAAAAGAAAATCATGGTGCTATTAGAGTGGAATAATACTCAGCTGTTAAAAATGAAATTATAAAATTCACACAGAGCTGGATGAAACCAGAAAAAATAATAATCCTGAGAGTTGACCCAGACCACAAAG
This sequence comes from Mus caroli, assembly GCF_978045245.1. NCBI lineage: Eukaryota > Metazoa > Chordata > Mammalia > Rodentia > Muridae > Mus > Mus caroli. The sequence continues at coordinate 33,006,875 of NW_028227273.1, forward strand.
ATAAACGTCATATAGTCATATATTTGCTTACATATGGATATTAGCTGTTAATTCAGTGATGAACAAGCTGCAATCAACAGAAGCACAGCGGATTAATGGGGGCAGAGAGATCTCCCTAGGGAAGTGAAAGGGAAGAGAGACCTATGATGAATCTTGCAGGGGGCTAGAATGGGAAGTAGAAATGGGAAGGGGAAGAAAAATGGGAGCTAAGTGAGAGAATATGTGGAAATATGGCTAACATTAATGATCATTTGAAGGGCAGTATAGGAACACAATACAATAGCAGGTTTCTGCCATGTATACATATTTAAAAGTAATCATACACACACACACACACACACACACACACACACACACACACACACACACACAGACATACACACACATTATATATATCCCCAGCCCGTACTGAGGCTGAAGCAGCGTTATTTCTCTCCAGGCTACTTTTAAAATATTCTAGTTACATTAAAAAAAAAAAACATTTTTTTTGATCTTAGATCAAAGACAACATAATCAAGCAAAGTAGTCAATGAGGAGATCACACAAGGTAGTAATCAAGCAAGTAGTGAACAAAAGGATCATACAAGGTAACAATTAAGTCAAGTTGTAAGCAAAGAGACCACAGAAGGTAGTAATTCAACAAAGCAATAAACAAAGCCCCATGGTCACGCTTTCTAATGTTCTTCTCCGAGCCCACTCCCTTGTCCGAGACTAGTGACAAAATTCAAATTCCTAGAAAGGGCACCAAAAGCTCTCAACATTCTTCCAAAAGCCTTATTGTTTGTTTATTTTGTTAGTTTTTGATAATTTATTTATTTATTTTTCAAATGCTATCCCCTTTACCGATCCCTCTCCCAGAAACCTATTCCAACCCCCTCCTGCTTCTATGAGGGTGCTAACTCACAGATCCACACACTCCTGCCTCCCCTAATATGAGGCATTGAGCCTTCCCAGAACCAAGGGCCTCTTCTCCCATTGATGCCAGATAAGGCCATCCTCTGCTACATATGCATCTGGAGCTGTGGGTCCCTCCAAGTGTACTCCTCTGATGGTGGTTTAGTCTCTGGGAGCTCTGCTTGTTTGATGTTCTTCCTATGGGGTTGCAAACCCCTTCAGCTCCTTCAGTCTTTTCTCTAACTCCACCATTGGGGACCCAGTGATCAGTTCAATTGTTGGCTCCGAGCATCCACCTCTATATATGTCAGGCTCTGGCAAAACCTTTCAGGAGACAGCTATATCAGGCTCCTGTCAGCATGCACTTCTTGGCATCCACAATAGTGTCTGAATTTGGTAACTGTATACAGAATGAATTTCCAGGTGGGGCAGTCTCTGTATGGTCTTTCCTTCAGTCTCAGCTCCACACTTTGTCTCTATATTTGCTCCCATGACTATTTTCTTACCCCTTCTGAGAAGGACTAAAGAACCCACACTTTGGTGGACTGAAAGATCCACACTTTGGTCTTCCTAGTTTTTGAGTTTCATGTGTTCTATGAATTGTATCTTCGGTATTCAGAGCTTTGGGGCTAATACACACTTATCAGTGAATGCATACCATGTGTATTCTTTTATAATTTGGTTACCTCATTCAGGATGATATCTTGTAGTTCCATACATTTACCAAAGAATTTCATAAAGTCATTGTTTTTAATAGCTGAGTAGTACTCCATTGTGTAAATGTACCACATTTTCATCCATTCAATGTTGAAGGACATCTGGGTTCTTTCCAGCTTCTGGTTATTATAAATAAGGCTGCTATGAACATAGTGGAGCATATGTTCTTGTTCTATGTTGGAGCATCTTTTGGGTATATGCCCAGGAGTAGTATAGCCACGGCCTCAGGTAATATTATGTCCAATTCTCTGAGGAATCACCAGACTGATTTCGAGAGTGGTTGTATCAGCTTGCAATGGCACCAGCAATGGAGGAGTGTTCCTTGCCAGCATCTGCTGTCACATGAGTTTTTTATCTTAGTCATTCTGACTGGTGTGAGGTAGAATCTCAGGGTTGTTTTGATTTGCATTTCCCTGGTGACTAGGATATTGAACATTTCTTTAGGTGCTTGTCAACCTTTCAGGTTTCCTCACTTGAGAACTCTTTGTTTAGCTCTGTACCTCCATTATATTAGGGTTATTTGATTGTCCAGAATCTAATTTCTTGAGTTCTTTGTATATATTGGTTATTAGTTCTCTATAAGATGTAGGATTGTTAAAGCTCGTTTCCCAAAAAGTTGCCATTTTATCCTATTGACAGCATCCTTTGCCTTACAGAAGCTTAACAATTTTGTGAAGTTCCATTTGTCAATTCTTGATTTTAGAGCATAGCCATTGGTGTTTTGTTCAGGAAAATTTTACCTCTGCCCATGTGTTCAAGGCTTTTCCCCACTCTCTCTTCTATTAGTTTCAGTGTGTCTGGTTTTATGTAGATGTCCTTGCTCCACTTGGACTTGAGCTTTGTACAAAGTGGGTATGAAAAAAAATTAACTGGGCATTTCTTGTCACTAAATGAAGGTTTTAGTACTGGGAATAGGTTTTGTCTAATTGAGTTGTTTCCCAAAGAGGTCCTGTGGGAACCCCCAAGCAACCCAGGCTGTTGCCAACAAGGTAGGTTACTTTCCTCATACTGAGAGCAAGGCCATTTTCCTGAATGACAACACCCACACAACTCATTGAATGCAGATAAATTGAGCTGGTTTCTATACAAAGCCTTCACACCAATGTGCCAGACTCTTTGGTACCAAAAGGTACTCTGCTATGTACTGAAGAAGACACACGATCATCAACCCATTGACAAACCTTCAATATATGGTGGTGTCCTGTCTGCAAGATATGGTACAACAAGGACGGCACAAAAACTAATATCTGATTTGACTTAAGGTTCACTCCAGGAGTTGGATCTGGATTATATATGGCTTGTGTGACTTGATAGCCCAGAGACCTAAGAGAAAACCAAATACTAGTATTCCATTAAAGGAACATAGTAGGAAAATGACCCGTAAGACATTCTGCTGTACTCATAAACAAATGGCATGCTTAGTGATCACCAGAGAAGCTTCCTTCTGCAGCAGACAGAAACAGATACAGATACCCACAGACAGAAAGTATAAGAGATTTGTAATACCCAGTTCTAAATGGGATGTCACCATCAAATCCTTCCCCTCAGAGCTTAAGGAACCCTGTAGAAGAGGAGGCAAAAAGAATGTAGGAGCCAGAGGAGATGGAGGACACCAAGGAATCAAGACCCTGAATCAGCAGGAACAACATCCATATGTACACAAAGGACCGAGGAAGTATGCACAGAAGTTACACAGTTGTACCTGGCCAGATTGGGTTCTAGAAGTAAACATCAAAGTGGAAACATGTCCCCATCTCTAATATAGAAGCTAGCTCCAATTGAAAAACACATTGCAAATGAAAATATAGTTTTCTCCAAGGTCATTTCATTGTTGAACATACTATGAAGGATAGGCTCCAGGACCAAAAGTAGATGATCAAGAGAAAAAATGAACTCAACTTCATCTTTTAAAGTTTCTTGGATAATAATGTCATATCAGGTTAAGGGTTATTTTTAATCTTTAAAGCTGTTTTGTTGTTTACTTATTTATATTTACTAATATTTATTTATTTATTTCCTCCTGCCCTCTTCTCTTTTTTTTTTTTAAATCTTTTTTTATTAGATACTTCCTTTATTTACATTTAAAATGTTATCCCCTTTTCCAGTTTCCCCTCCAAAAACCCCCTATCCCTTCCCTGCTGCCCCTGTTTACCAACACCCCCAATCTCTTTCCAGGCCCAGGCATTCCCCTATACTGGGGCATCAAGCCTTCACAGGACCAAGGGCCTCTCCTCCCCTTGATGACCAACTAGGCCATCCTCTGCTACATATGCAGCTAGAGCCATGAGTCCCATCATATGTTTTCTTTGGTTGGTGGTTTAGTCCCAGGGAGCTCTGGGGGTACTGGTTAGTTCATATTGTTGTTCCTCCTAGGGGGCTGCAAACCCCTTCAGATCCTTTGGTACTTTCTCTAGGTCCCTCATTGGGGACCCTGTTCCCAGTCCAATGGATGACTGTGAGCATCTACTTCTGTATTTACCAGACACTGGCAGAGCCTTTCAGGAGACAGCTTAAGGCTTCTGTCAGCAAAATCTTGTTGGTATCTGCAATAGTGTCTGGTTTTGGTGGTTGTTTATGGGATGGATCCCCAGGAGTGGCAGTCTCTGGATGGTCATTCCTCCAGTCTCTGCTCCACACTTTGTCTCTGTTCTTCCATGGGTATCCTGTTCTCCCTTCTAAGAAGGATTGAAGTAGACATACTCTGGTCTTCCTTTTTTAGTTTCATGTGTTTTGCAAATTGTATCTTGGGTTTTCTGAGCGTCTGGGCTAATATCCACTTATCAGTGAGTGGGTACCATGTGTGTTCTTTTGTAAATGGGTTGCCTCATTCAGGATAATATCCTCCAGATCCATCCATTTGTCTAAGAATTTCATAAGTTCATTGTTTTTAATAGCTGCATAGTACTCCATTATATATATATATATGTACTACATTTTCTGTATCCATTCCTCTGTTGAGGGACATCTGGGTTCTTTCCAGCTCCTGGCTATTGTAAATAAGGCTGCTATGAACATAGTGGGGCCTGTGTCTTTATTACATGTTGGAGTATCTTCTGGGTATATACCTAGGAGTGGTATTGCTGGATTCTCCAGTAGTACTATGTCCAATTTTCTGAGGAACCTACAAACTGATTTCCAGAGTTGTTGTAGCAGCTTACAATCCCACCAGTAATGGAGGAGTGTTCCTCTTTCTCCAAATCCTTGCCAGCATCTGCTGTCACTTGGGTTTTTGACCTTAGCCATTCTGACTGGTATGAGGTAGAATATCAGGGTTGTTTTGATTTGCATTTCTCTGATGACTAAGAATGTTGAACATTTTTTAGGTGCTTCTGAGCCATTCAGTATTTCTCAGGTGAGAATTTTTTGTTTAGTTCTGTACCCCATTTTAAATAGGGTTATTTAGTTTTCTGGAGTCTAAATTCTTGAGTTCTTTGTATATGTTTGATATTATCCCTCTATCAGATTTAGGATTGGTAAAGATCTTTTCCCAATCTGTTGGTTGCCTTTTTGTCTTACTGACAGTTCCTTTGCCATATAGAAGCTTTGTGACTTTATGAGGTCTCTTTTGTTAATTCTCAATCTTATAGCACAGGCAATTGATGTTCTGTTCAGGAATTTCCCCCCTGTGCCTATATATTCGAGGCTCTTCTCCACTTTCTCCTCTATAAGTTTCAGTGTCTCTGCTTTTATGTGGAGGTCCTTGATTCACTTAGACTTGAGCTTTGTACAAGGATATAAGAATGATCAATTCAGGTTCTAAATGATAACCGCCAGTTGTGCCAACACCATTTGTTGAAAATGCTGTCTTTTTTCCACTGGATGGTTTTAGCTCCCTTGTCAGAGATCAAGTGACCATAGATGTGTGGGTTCATTTCTGAGTCTTCAATTCTATTCCACTGATCTACCTGTCACTGTACCAGACCATGCATTTTTATCACAACTGCTCTGTAGCACAGATACAGATTTGTAGCGTACATATTATAGCTTCAGGTTTTATGTTTTTATGGAATTTCTGAGTTTCAAGCAAGTGGGACTCTGCATCTGTTTCTCTTTCTTGCATCATGTCTTGGGCTCTTTTCATTCAGTGAGTTTGATTTGTTTTAATCCAATGTGTTATTTTTGTTTTATATTATTATATTTTATACTACATTATTATTCTTTAGAAGCTGGTTTCTAATGAGAGACAGAAAAGTCATGGATCCAGATGAGAAGGAAAGAATGCAGGAAATAGGAGATGTAGAGGAGTAGAAACTATACTTAAGATAAATGACATGAGAAAACTTTATTTTCAATACTAATAAAACAGACAAACACATATCAACAACAAAATAAGACATTGCTAACAAACTACAGACCTATTATTTGCATTCAACTGGTTGGCTTGTCATGCTATCTGGTCATAGGGATTGTGTGTGTTACTATAGTTACTCTCTGGATGGTCATGCCATGCCTGAGGAAATGCATTCCCCTGTATTCTTTTCTGGTTCTTCTTCTTGGTGGAAGTATTCTGTGATTTCTATCCCTGCCTTTAGTCTTTATTTTGGGTATAAAGAAGAAGGCTCAAGTCAATGCATATTCTTTTTATCTATCACCACCAAAGGATTTTTATCACCACATATGCGTTCAGTCACTTCTTAAGTCTGTTAGCAGAGTTTTGTGTAGTTATTTGTTTGTTTTCAATTATTCTTCAACTTGTGATCATTCCGAGCTTTAGCAACTTAACAACATTATTGTTTAAATTGTAATTTGCTTTCAGATTTGAGTCTTTATAAATTATCCTTTTGGTTAAAAATTATATTAAACCAGATCATTATCTGATAAAAGACAATGAAGTGGATAAAATTTATTGAATACTATGTCTGAAATATTTAAATCTGAATTTTATTTTAGTTAACATTAAATCTAAGCCTACACACATATAGGACTGGTTATATTTCTAAAGAAAAGTACAGCAACAAAGGTAGGTAGAAATTTTTGTTAATTTCTTCAGTAAAATTGCTAGGCCTAATAGTCACTGGATGACATGCCTACTTCCAGTAAAATTGTGTGGTCAAATACAGTATGTTCATAAAAGCTTTACCTCATAGAATACAATTCTCTATAAACATGTCTAATATTATTGACTAGGAAAATTGAAACAATAAAACACACTTATTTTTCAATATATCATATAAATATATAAAACATAAAATGATGTATATTTTATGTATGCATATGAAAAATATATGCTGTCTATATATAATTATATATACACATATAAGGGGACGTGTTCTGGCTGTGGACATAAGAATATCTGCATACTAGAGGTGAAGTTCACCACTCAATTTCTCAGTTCTGAAAGCTGGGAGCTTCACAATAGTGGATCCCTAATGCACTCCTCCAAGACAGAAAGCTGGCAAGCTTCCTAAAGTGGAATACTTCTACATGACATGTCCACAGATGATGGTGGTAGCAATAGAAGTACTTGTTTCAGAAAGCTGGAGCTTTTGTGTCCAGGTTAACTTGTTCTTTACTTACTTTTTTTTTTGTTTGTTTGTTTGGGGATTCTAGCTGATTGCATAGTACTACCCCAGTTGAGGTAGATCTTACCCACCACAATTGATTTCTTAAATGTCAATTTTCTCTGGAAATACCCTCAGATTCACCTAGAAGTGTGATTTTTCTATACTTCAGGGGTCTATCAATCTAGTCAAGTAGTCAGTCAAGATTACCCATCAAAAAGATCTAGAGGAATGGCTTAATTGTTAATAGCATTTGTGTTCTTCCAGAGGACTTGAGTTTAAGTCACAGCATCTGCATTTGGTGTTCTATAACCACCAGCAATCCTTATTCCCTGTACACTCCTTGATTGGTAGGATCACTGAGTGGTCCTGCCAACAGACATTGTTTAACTCTTGCTATAACTTTATTCATTGCAAGTTTACTAATCATATCTCTGTATCAGTACCTCATTCTAATACTCTTAATATCCCACCCCATATTCCGTATTTCTCCTAACATCATCTTCTTTTAATTATTATTAATCTCATTAATAATTCTATGAGATTGATTAGTGATGCACCATGTACATGGGTGTAGCCATCCACTGTAGTATTATAAAGAGTGATTTGAAGAGGCACAGAAGGGATGCGATTTGTGCTTATGCTTGAAATTATATTTGTATAATGTCTCTACCATGTCCCCACTCCAAACTCTTTCATATACTCCTCCTTGCTGTCTTTCAAGTCACCATCTCATTCTGAACATCTGAACCTCAGTTCTAAAGGAAGTGGGGTAGATCAGCTTCTAGCATCTCCATGTAGGGGAGGGAGCATTGACTTGCCTAGATACAGTTTAAAATCTGTGGAGTGGTCAAGTCTGAGAAGCCATTCCATGTAGGCAGTTCTAAGTATATGCTAATGTAGTACAGTTGCTCCTACAATTAAATTTGGCACTCTTCTCATCTTTATCAAAGGACCTCATGATATTAATACGTTAACTATGCCCTCAGACACATTGCTTGATGATTATATTATTTGTAATTGTGTATTGTAGCTAAATATGACTCTCATCTACCTTAATGCATTTGGTACTTGAATATCCAATAAAAGATTTTAAAAGCTTCTACTATTAATAATAGAAAAATATGGGTTTTTCTTGTGTACCTGTTTCATCTCTAGAGTATGGGAGAATTCAGCTGTGTTGATTTATTATGAAAGAACTACTTACACAGTTAATCTCCAACACATCACATAGATTAGCAAAACAGCTCAATTGCTTTAACTCTTGATTTTACATTTGATTGCATTTTAAAATGATACTTATCTGTAATGCATCATGATTCAATTCACACAGGAAAATAATCTTGCCCCTGGAACATAGTCACCTAATAGAATTATTGACTAAGCTATTTTGCCAAAGAGTGTAACAATAAATTCTAGTTAAGCTTCAACATACAAGACTGCTGAGTTGTATATTCTAAAAAATATTTACACATTTTATGTTATGAGAGAAATTCCAAATTATACACTTGTCAATATTACGTTTGCTAAATAAGGGTGAAGTATAGGAGTAATGAAAAATTATATAATCATGGATTTACAATAGAAAAATAATACATTCCTCCTAGATACAAAAAATAACTTATTCCTTGAGTAAAATATTGGATTTCAGTCCTTTAAGACATTTAATATAATATTCACAAACGTCTATTATAGTGTAGTTTGTTTTAAACTTAATCTTTTTTCTTTAAATTGTAATATACTTATATCATTTCTCTCTTCCCTTTATTCCTTTCAAGGTCTTAAGTATACTTTATTTGTTCTCTTTTTAAATTCATGGCTTCTTTTAAACTAATTTTGTTGCATATGCCAATGTGTGTGTGGAGGGGTGGGAGTGAATTTATTCTTAAATACCTAAATATATCATGCTATGTCCAAATAACATTAGTTTTATGAATATACATTCAGGACTGAACATTGGCATTTTATAACCATTTTTGGAAGGCTATTTCTCCAGCACTCAGCGCTTCTTAGTTGCCTGTAATTTTTTTCTTTAAATTTATAAAAACATACCAAATTTACATTCATATTTGATAAGGATATAAAAAATTTACAAATAACCTATAAACATTAATGTTATTGCATATCTGTACAATTTGTACCATACGGTTCTTATTTTATTGAAAACTCATGTTATGTCAATAATTTTAGTTTTATATTTTTGTGGTACCATCTTTTCAAAACACCATTGTGCTACTATATATTAAATTCATCTGAGTAAACTTTGCATAATTTCAGTTCAGAAACCCATCTCTCTTCTGTATAACCAAGTGTTAATTGGTAATAAATTAATGATTGATATAAAATTGTTGAAAGGTGTTGATTATCTACCAACTAGACATGGTAATTTCATAGTATCTGACACCAAACTCCCCATAGGATTTTCAAAAAAAAATATATTTGCACCTGAATTTAGAAAATTACTTTTAGAAATCACAGTATTCATCCTGTCCATTTTATTTCATCATAGAAGATAACATTGTCACAGGCAAGCACAGAACAGAGAGAATCACTCCTTTGTAAATGCTGGCACACATTCCCATCCTAGCCAAGGAGTGATCAGCATTTGATAGCTGCTGAAAGGGAGGGACAGGTTTTTTTAAAGAGCATGATTACTGCTAAGTTTACCATAGAAGACTACACATATATGCAAGAATATATATGCAGTACAAATTGGACTTGAATGGATGCAAACAAGCAAGATGACAAAGTTGGATGTGTAGGGAGGAGAGAGATAAATCTTAGAAAACTATGGAGGGGTATTCTAAAACATATTTATGAAATTCCCAAAGAACTAAATTTTACTTATAAGTAAAGGAGACTGAAGAAATTGATTAGATTTTAAAGGAACTTGTGAGTTATCTTTCCAGAATTCACATTATACATCATAACCATCTGAAACTCCAGTGCTAAAGGTTCTGAAATTCTCTTCTGTTATTCTTCGGTATCAGGCATGCATGTGGTATACACATATACACGTAGATAAACCACTCATACACACTTCTAAACAAAAACATTGTAAATATACCTCGATCTTGCTGGTAACATCTATCTCTGAATATTCTGTTTTCGTTTTTTAAAATGTCAACACATTTCTATTAGCATTTAGTTTGTTGAATATCTTGTCATCTTGGTTTTATAGATAGAATTAATTTCTTTACAATTCTATTAAGTGTTTCCTTTTTAATGGTGGGAACTCTTACTCTTTGATGTCATACTTTATTTCATAGGGCTGACTGAACTTCAAGTGAATGTCCACTTTGATGAGTTTATGACATATGATCCAAAACAATGGCAAATGTTCTTTGACCCAAAACATGCAGTAGTGGCACCTTGGTGGTAACCACCAGCAGATCTCTAATTGGACTTATGAACCACCCAACAAGAGAGAAACTATGCCTGATACAGGAAACCTAGCCAACTATTGCATGTCAACAAAGTGAAGTAATATTGGAAGAGACTATATGATCACTAGTTTAGTAAACTTAGCATGATCCCTAACAACAACCTATAAACTTTTCTCCTCAAAAGTGTGGGAAAATATAGCCTTGTGCCCTCATCATGAAACCTTCTCTTTTCAGCAGATGGAGAACATCACAGAAAACCACAACCTATCAAAATGCAGACATGTGGAACATCATTGCAATCAGTACATTTAGAAAACTCTCCAGCACCTTAGGGTCTGATGACACTGTAGAAGAGTGGGTGAGAAGACTCTAAAAGCACGAGAAGTGTGGAGTTTTCTGTAAGATTGTGGCCTCTAATGATGACATCTACAGCTACATGCATAAAGTCTCACTAATCTGACTGCTCAAATATGAGTTGAATAAGGATGACACCAGTGGATGCCCAAAAGTAGGTGGGATAAACCCACCTAGGCTCAAACCTACAAAATTAAGGATAGGCTGGTGGAGCAAGCTGGAGGTAGGAGAGGCAGTCTTTCCCAGGACAATGATACTAATCTGTTATCTAGTAACAAACGGTCATCTATGAAAACACATACAAATAACATTATATACATTAAATTGGTTATATTTAGGAGTGTGTGTGTGTGTGTGTGTGTGTGTGTGTGCGTGTGTGTGTGTGTGTGTGTGTGACATAATGAGGGAAGAAGAAGCCAAAAAATGGAAGAATGATGTAAGGGAGTGTTCAGAGGGAAGAGAGGGAAAGGTGAATTACTGTAATTATGTCTCTAAAACAAAGTAAAATCCAGTAAGATAGGATATATTTTTATAGGATGGAATTTGAGGTAAAATGTGGCACATGAAAAATTAAGATGTACATAATTATACAAAATATAGAGAAAATATTTTATGTAGCCAATTAAAGCTTGATGGTGAAGCTAGAGACATGGCTCAGTATATGAGCATGCTTGCTCATTCAATGAGGTAGATATCAGGGTTACAGTGTGGGAAGCCACATACGCCATTACAAGATGGCGCTGGCTACCGCTGGCCACCACCCATGAATATGGGTAAACAACCAATGTGCACATGTGCAAAAGAGTTTTTTGCCAAGTCACTGCCTGGCCCGAGGCATGTTAATGAGGTACTGAAAGCATAACCAATCAGGTGTAGACATGCCTCTCCTAGGCCTATATAAGCAGTGCCAGTTCTGGGGCTTGGGGTCTTTCGCCTACGCAGACCATGCTCTTCCAATAAATGTGTTGCAGAAGGATCCTGTTGTGGCATCTTACTTGCTGGCGAGACAAGCGTCCCACATTACAGTTTCTACTTCTACTACTCTTAATGTCATCCCCTTGAATGAGGGTCTCTCATTGAATCTCAGACCTGCCTGCAAGCCCCAGCAAGCTTTCTATCTCTGTCTCATAGAAGTAGGGTTACTTTCTATGAAAGTATGAAACAGCTTTCATGCCAAATATTTACTGTATAATATTTATCACTCAATATGTGAGGTAAAGTACAGCAAAAAATATCCATGCATGATTGTTGAATTTATATTTAGCCTCATCTACTTAATTTTGCAATAAATATGTCCTAATGCTTTGGCACTTATTCTGGGAAACATGAAATGTGCACAGAAATGGTTAAATTATGGTAACTTCACCTGTCATTCATTAATCCACAAACATAGGTCCTTTAAAATACTGTTTCAATATTTCAGAGAAAGAGCGCTGGCTTGTGATAGGAAAAGAAGGTAAAGGGCTTTTAAAAAGTAGATATAGTGAATGATACAGAGTATTTGTGGGCTCTGTAGACTTAGGCACCAGAGATCAACTGACAATGCTGACTAAAGTAAATATACCAGGGCAGGTGAAGAACAGTCCTTAGGATGGATAAGAAGAGAGTGCAGTCTAAGGCATATATGCAAGGTGAGGAGAAAATTTAATTTATTTAGATGCATATATTTTCATGTTAATAAGTGTTAAAACATCATCAGTTTCAAAGCAATATAGTAAATATATGTATGCATATAAAGATATAACAGGAAGTGACAGTAAATACCAACCATAAACTCTATGCCACAGAGTTTTCTAAAGATGTTATTTTGATAGCATCCTACAACAATAAAAGAACGCCACAGCCGTAATCAGGTTATGACCACATAATAAATCCATCAGTAGACATACATTTAAATGTTCTGGTATCTCTATTCCCTTCTGAAAACATTTTGCCAAAATTATTTCTAGAATGATGCCTTATAATTATCTTATTTTAGTGTCTTACACTTTAAAAGACAATACTTTTAAGGAAATTTATAAAGCCACAATAAAGATTTTGACACATAATTTCTATAATACAAAAAATTAAAGGTTTAGAATATGGATTCAGACTAAGATAATAATTGAATAATCTATGAAGATAAATGTGTTCACAGTTTCAAAAATATTTAAAAAATACTTAGATAATTCATGTATTTGTGGTATAGAATATATTGGAGAACTGGTATGTTTAAATTTTGAGACTATGAAATGTCATGTTTAGGAAGACTTTTTTTTTTTTTTTTTTTTTTTTTGAGACAGGGTTTCTCTGTATAGTCCTGACAGTCCTGGAACTCACTTTGTAGACCAGGCTGGCCTTGAACTCAGAAATCTGCCTGTCTCTGCTTCCCAACTGCTGGGATTAAAGGCGTGAGCCACCACTGCCCAAGACTTTTTTTTAAGTATTAGAGGAATTCAAATAGGATAAAAAAAATGGTCACTGTAGATTTGACATTATAGCAATTGACAGTGTTTGTAGCATTGGCAATCAGCATATGTAGACAATATCACAGCATTCATTAGAGTTATTATTGATTATGAAGATTGACTCATCTATGAAATATAAATGCAACATACATGGAAGGGCAGGAAGCCATCACATGAACTATGTAAATTACCTGTTTTCTTAACTTGCTTGAATCATTGATGTGGTTCTTCACTGTAGTTCCAAACACAGCTGGTTCAATTAAAAACAATCACACATTGTAAACCTATTTTAACAATCTGATACATCAAACATGGGCTGATTATATTGTATTTTCACTGTTTTACATTAAGTTCAAACATTTTCTAGTTTATAAACATACATTTTCTATATTTATTATTTATTAAAAGTTTTTGCATACACACGCATATCTATGTATCTATCTATCTATCTATCTATCTATCTATCTATCTATCTATCTATATGTAATTTCACAGCAAAGCACAACAGCACACTTTTTACATTAGCAATGAATGCAGATGATCTGTGGTTAGTAAACGGACTTCTAATATAATACTAGTATTTTCATCTTGTCCCCCTCTGAGATATTGAATGGAAGGTAAGCCTGTGACTTTCATGGTTCTTGTTTATTAGGACTAATTTCTTAAGCCTTTTCCTTGCAAATAATTCTCAGATGCAACAACATTCTCAATAGCCTCCTTCATTGTGATTGACAGGAGGTATTTAGAAATTTGGTGAAAAGCCTCTGCGATAAGAGGAGAGGTGCTCTTGTTTTGCCAGTTTCTAAGTAGAGGCAGATGTGAATGAAATCAGCATACAAAGGAGGCAGGTTGCTCTGCCCGGCACTGCTCTTTCATCTCCTCAAAAATAAATAATAAGAGAACGTTCTTTTTTTTTTTTTAATCTCAAAATTGTCCATCTATCCATTTGGATTCAAATGATCCAGAACTGAGGGTAAATTACGAATGTTGCCACTTAACATGTTTGATACAATAGTTTAAAATGTTTCATTTTAGCATGAAGGATTTATAAAGAATAAAGAAGAATACTTCTGGAGTAAAACAAGAATTGAATAAAATGCCTCAGGATAATTTTTATTTACCAAGACCCTTTCATTTCTCCTGATAATAACTCCCAGGCACGTAATCAATCACTTGACTGAATTGATTTTGTTTTATGAATGATATTGGTTTCTACCTTTAGTTTGATAATTTTATTTCATTGAATAAGCCCTCCTATAATGACATACAAATTTGGTTAGACGTAGGTCTTGCTACATAAACAATGCCTGCTCCTGAGCCTAAGTGTTCAATGCATTTCTAACAACATATGCATAATTTGCACAACTTCCTTTATGTCAGGATCTTCATACAGCTCCAAAGTACAGTAATGACCTGCCCTGTATAAAACTATAGAATATGCTATCTTTTTATGTCATGCTATGTGCATTCATGTTTTGCCTGCCTTACATCTGTGTGATGGTGTCAGATTTTGAAGTTATCAAGAGTTATGTTCTGCCATGTGGGTATTGGGATTTCGACCTGGATCCCTTGGAAGAGTAGTCAGTGCTCTAATCCCTTAAGCCATCTCTCCTGCTATGAATATACTATCTTTTTAATGTACATGTCAACTCCATGGTCAGGAGTAGCTGATCAATCTAAAACAGATCTCATGTTTTATTTGTGTGTGTGTGTGTCTGTATTTGCATAAGCACTGATATTTTTCTCTTTTAGATTTTGGGTTTTTTTTTTTCACTTGAAACTAAATTCTAGTTTGTTCTGTGTCACTGGGGAAAATGCGTGAGAGAACACTGAAAGGGATCTTTCCATGTTCAGACATTGAGAAGTCCTGGTTCATGCTCCACAGCTAGGAGGTGGTTGAGACAGCTGATCTCCTCAGAGCTTCTGGACAGAGAATGACAGTGATCCAGGAGCATCAGGGGGCCCTTAAGAGGTCTTGTTCTTCTCAGGGAAATACTTGATCCCTCAAGGCTCCACCTTCTAGTTCCACCACTCTCAAAGAGCATAGTCAATTATAAATCTGTAACTAGATTAAACTCTTAACTATATCAGATGCGCCATGGTCAACCATCCCTGAAAATCCTCACCTCTGAGTATAGCATGAACTTTCAATACATCATTCCTTTAGAAAGGAGATTTTTAGTATATAAAACATTGAACTGTTTCCAGTTATATCTTAATAAATCTGAAGAATTCTGAAGGTATATTCCCAACCTCTCATTTTTAACCAATTGTGTGCACCTATAGAATTGAATGGCATTTGTTTTCATGTGTCGTTATTCGTATATCATCTGGAATTCCTGCCACCACACAGGTGTTGATCAAATATATCTTGACTTTTACAAACATGAGGATTTTATACTTCAATTTATTCAAATCACATGTTCTCTTAAATAAACAATTATAATGCAATATATGCTTGTAAATACTCAGGAAATAACTATGGAAAAGTAATATCCTGAGACATCCAGCACCCTCCCAGTCGGAGGACAGTGACCTGCCCTGCAGGGAGCGCCATCTTGGCTCCGGGACTCCACCGAGCTTAGTCTCTACAGGTCAGAGTGGGGACCACGGGGGCAGACGGCTTCTGGGACAGGCAGGAGCCACAGAGCCGCTGAGGCAGCACCCTTTTGGGGCCGCAGACTTCTGGCACCCTCCCAGCCGGAGGACAGAGACCTGCCCTGCAGAGAGTGCCATCTTGGCTCCGGGACTCCGCCGAACTTAGTCTACAGGTTAGAGTGAGGACCACAGAGGCAGACAGCTTCTGGGACAGGCGGGAGCCACAGAGCCGCTGAGGCAGCACCCTTTTGGGGCCGCAGACTTCCGGCACCCTCCCAGCCGGAGGACAGAGACCTGCCCTGCAGAGAGTGCCACCTTGGCTCCGGGACTCCGCTGAACTTAGTCTACAGGTTAGAGTGAGGACCACAGAGGCAGACAGCTTCTGGGACAGGCGGGAGCCACAGAGCCGCTGAGGCAGCACCCTTTTGGGGCCGCAGACATCCGGCACCCTCCCAGTCGGAGGACAGTGACCTGCCCTGCAGGGAGCGCCATCTTGGCTCCGGGACTCCACCGAACTTAGTCTGTACAGGTCTGCTGACAGAGGATACTCAGAATCCCCAGAAGAACAACCTCTGAACAGAGACAACTATAACAACTCCAGAGATTACCAGATGGCGAGAGGTAAAGGTAAGAATCTTACTAACAGAAACCAAGACCACTCACCATCATCAGGACCCAGCACTCCCACTTCGCCCAGTCCAGGGCACCCCAACACACCTGAAAAACTAGACCTGGATTTAAAAGCATATCTCATGATGATGGTAGAGGACATCAAGAAGGACTTTAAAGAACTACAGGAGAACATGGCTAAAGAGTTACAAGTCCTTAAAGAAAAACAGGAAAACACAACCAAACTGGTAGAAGTCCTTAAAGAGAAACAGGAAAACACATCCAATCAGATGATGGAAATGAACAAAACCATACTAGACCTAAAAAGGGAAGTAGACACAATAAAGAAAACCCAAAATGAGGCAACACTGGAGATAGAAACCCTAGGAAAGAAATCTGGAACCATAGATGCAAGCATCAGCAACAGAATACAAGAGATGGAAGAGAGAATCTCAGGTGCAGAAGATTCCATAGAGAACATGGGCACAACAATCAAGGAAAATGGAAAATGCAAAAAGATCCTAACTCAAAACATCCAGGAAATACAGGACACAATGAGAAGACCAAACCTACGGATAATAGGAGTGGATGAGAATGAAGATTTTCAACTCAAAGGACCAGCAAACATCTTCAACAAAATTATAGAAGAAAACTTCCCAAATCTAAAGAAAGAGATGCCCATGAACATACAAGAAGCCTACAGAACTCCAAATAGGCTGGACCAGAAAAGAAATACCTCCCGACACATAATAATCAGAACAACAAATGCACTAAATAAAGATAGAATACTAAAAGCAGTAAGAGAAAAAGGCCAAGTAACATATAAAGGCAAGCCTATCAGAATTACACCAGATTTTTCACCAGAGACTATGAAAGCTAGAAGATCCTGGACAGATGTTATACAGACACTAAAAGAACACAAATTCCAGCCCAAGCTACTATACCCAGCCAAACTCTCAATTAACATAGATGGAGAAACCAAAGTATTCCACGACAAAGCCAAATTCACACATTATCTCTCCACGAATCCAGCCCTTCAAAGGATAATAACAGAAAAAAACCAATACAAGGACAGGAACCACGCCCTAGAAACAACAAGAAGGTAATCCCTCAACGAACCTAAAATAAGACAGCCACAAGAACAGAATGCCAACTTTAACAACAAAAATAACAGGAAACAACAATTACTTTTCCTTAATATCTCTTAATATCAATGGACTCAACTCCCCGATAAAAAGACATAGACTAACAAACTGGCTACACAAACAAGACCCAACATTTTGCTGCTTACAAGAAACTCATCTCAGAGAAAAAGATAGACACTACCTCAGAATGAAAGGCTGGAAAACAATTTTCCAAGCAAATGGTCTGAAGAAACAAGCTGGAGTAGCCATTCTAATATCAGATAAGATTGACTTCCAACCCAAAGTCATCAAAAAAGACAGGGAGGGGCACTTCATACTCATCAAAGGTAAAATCCTCCAAGAGGAACTATCAATCCTGAATATCTATGCTCCAAATACAAAGGCAGCCTCATTCATTAAAGAAACTTTAGTAAATCTCAAAGCACACATTGCACCTCATACAATAATAGTGGGAGACTTCAACACACCACTTTCACCAATGGACAGATCATGGAAACAGAAACTAAACAGGGACACAGTGAAACTAACAGAAGTTATGGATCAAATGGATCTGGCAGATATCTACAGAACATTTTACCCTAAAACAAAAGGATACACCTTCTTCTCAGCACCTCATGGTACCTTCTCCAAAATTGACCACGTAATTGGGCACAAAACAGGACTCAACAGATACAAAAACATTGAAATTGTCCCATGCATCCTATCAGATCACCATGGACTAAGGCTGATCTTCAATAACAAAATAAATAATAGAAAGCCAACCTTCACGTGGAAACTGAACAACACTCTTCTCAATGATACCTTGGTCAAGGAAGGAATAAAGAAAGAAATTAAGGACTTTTTAGAGTTCAATGAAAATGAAGCCACAACATACCCAAACTTATGGGACGCAATGAAAGCATTTCTAAGAGGAAAACTCATAGCTCTGAGTGCCTCCAAAAGGAAACTAGAAAGAGCACACATTAGCAGCTTGACAACACACCTAAAAGCACTAGAACAAAAGGAAGCAAATTCACCCAAGAGGAGTAGACGGCAAGAAATAATCAAACTCAGGGGTGAAATCAACCAAGTGGAAACAAGAAAAACTATTCAAAGAATCAACCAATCAAGGAGCTGGTTCTTTGAGAAAATCAACAAGATAGATAAACCCTTAGCCAGACTCACTAGAGGGCACAGGGAAAGCATCCTAATTAACAAAATCAGAAATGAAAAAGGAGACATAACAACAGATCCTGAAGACATCCAAAACACCATCAGATCCTTCTACCAAAGGCTATACTCAACAAAACTGGAGAACCTGGATGAAATGGACAAGTTCCTAGACAGATACCAGGTACCAAAGCTGAATCAAGATCAGGTTAATGATCTAAACAGCCCTATATCCCCCAAAGAAATAGAAGCAGTCATTAATAGTCTCCCAACCAAAAAAAGCCCAGGACCAGATGGGTTTAGTGCAGAGTTCTATCAGACCTTCAAAGAAGATCTAATCCCAGTTCTTCACAAACTATTCCACAAAATAGAAACAGAAGGTACTCTACCCAACTCATTCTATGAAGCCACAATTACTCTGATACCTAAACCACAAAAAGACCCAACAAAGATAGAAAACTTCAGACCAATATCCCTTATGAATATTGATGCAAAAATCCTCAATAAAATTCTTGCTAACCGAATCCAAGAACACATCAAAATAATCATCCATCCTGACCAAGTAGGTTTCATCCCAGGGATGCAGGGATGGTTCAATATACGGAAATCCATCAACGTAATCCAGTATATAAACAAACTCAAAGACAAAAACCACATGGTCATCTCGTTAGATGCGGAAAAAGCATTTGACAAGATCCAACACCCATTCATGATAAAAGTCTTGGAAAGATCAGGAATTCAAGGCCCATACCTAAACATGATAAAAGCAATCTACAGCAAACCAGTAGCCAACATCAAAGTAAATGGTGAGAAGCTTGAAGCATTCCCTCTAAAATCAGGGACTAGACAAGGCTGTCCACTTTCTCCATACCTATTCAACATTGTACTTGAAGTCCTAGCCAGAGCAATTCGACAACAAAAGGAGATCAAAGGGATACAAATTGGAAAAGATGAAGTCAAAATATCACTTTTTGCAGATGATATGATAGTATATATAAGTGACCCTAAAAATTCCACCAGAGAACTCCTAAGCCTGATAAACAGCTTCGGTGAAGTAGCTGGATATAAAATTAACTCAAACAAATCAATGGCCTTTCTCTACACAAAGAATAAACAGGCTGAGAAAGAAATTAGGGAAACAACACCCTTCTCAATAGTCACAAATAATATAAAATATCTTGGCGTGACTCTAACTAAGGAAGTGAAAGATCTGTATAATAAAATCTTCAAGTCTCTGAAGAAAGAAATTATAGAAGATCTCAGAAGATGGAAAGATCTCCCATGCTCATGGATTGGCAGGATCAACATTGTAAAAATGGCTATCTTGCCAAAAGCAATCTACAGATTCAATGCAATCCCCATCAAAATTCCAAATCAATTCTTCAACGAATTAGAAAGTGCAATCTGCAAATTCATCTGGAATAACAAAAAACCTAGGATAGCAAAAACTCTTCTCAAGGATAAAAGAACCTCTGGTGGAATCACCATGCCGGACCTAAAGCTCTACTACAGAGCAATTGTGATAAAAACTGCATGGTACTGGTATAGTGACAGACAAATAGACCAATGGAATAGAATTGAAGACCCAGAAATGAACCCACACACCTACGGTCACTTGATCTTCGACAAGGGAGCTAAAAACATCCAGTGGAAGAAAGACAGCATTTTCAACAAATGGTGCTGGCACAACTGGTTGTTAACATGTAGAAGAATGCGAATCGATCCATTCCTATCTCCTTGTACTAAGGTCAAGTCTAAGTGGATCAAGGAACTTCACATAAAACCAGAGACACTGAAACTTATAGAGGAGAAAGTGGGGAAAAGCCTTGAAGATATGGGCACAGGGGAAAAATTCTTGAATAGAACAGTAATGGCTTGTGCTGTAAGATCGAGAATTGACAAGTGGGACCTCATGAAACTACAAAGCTTCTGCAAGGCTAAAGACACCATCAATAAGACAAAAAAACCACCAACAGATTGGGAAAGGATCTTCACCTATCCTAAATCAGATAAGGGACTAATATCCAATATATATAAAGAACTCAAGAAGGTGGACTCCAGAAAGTCAAATAACCCCATTAAAAAATGGGGCTCAGAACTGAACAAAGAATTCTCGCCTGAGGAATACCGAATGGCAGAGAAACACCTGAAAAAATGTTCAACATCCTTAATCATCAGGGAAATGCAAATCAAAACAACCCTGAGATTCCACCTCACACCAGTCAGAATGGCTAAGATCAAAAATTCAGGTGACAGCAGTTGCTGGCGAGGATGTGGAGAAAGAGGAACACTCCTCCATTGTTGGTGGGATTGCAAGCTTGTACAACCACTCTGGAAATCAGTCTGGCGGTTCCTCAGAAAATTGGACATAGTACTACCGGAGGATCCAGCAATACCTCTCCTGGGCATATATCCAGAAGATGTCCCAACCGGTAAAAAGGACACATGTTCCACTATGTTCATAGCAGCCCTATTTATAATAGCCAGAAGCTGGAAAGAACCCAGATGTCCCTCAACAGAGGAATGGATACAGAAATTATGGTACATTTACACAATGGAGTACTACTCAGCTATTAAAAAGAATGAATTTATGAAATTCCTAGCCAAATGGATGGACCTGGAGGGCATCATCTTGAGTGAAGTAACACAATCACAAAAGAACTCACACAATATGTATTCACTGATAAGTGGATATTAGCCCAAAACTTAGGATACCCAAGATTTAAGATACAATTTGCTAAACGCATGAAACTCAAGAAGAATGAAGACCAAAGTGTGGACACTGTGCACCTTCTCAGAATTGGGAACAAAACACCCAGGGAAGGAGTTACAGAGACAAAGTTCGTAGCGGTGATGAAAGGATGGACCATTTAGAGACTGCCGTATCCAGGGATCCATCCCATAATCAACTTCTAAACGCTGACACCATTGCATACACTAGCAAGATTTTGCTGAAAGGACCCAAATATAGCTGTCTCTTGTGAGACGATGCTGGGGCCTAGCAAACACAGGAGTGGATGTTCACAGTCAGCTATTGGATGTATCACAGGGCTCCCAATGGAGAAGCTAGAGTAAGTACCCAAGGAGCTAAAGGGATCTGCAACCCTATTGTTGGAACAACATGATGTAGTAACTAGAACCCCGGAGCTCTTGTCTCTAGCTGCATATGTATCGAAAGATGGCCTAGTCAGCCATCAATGGAAAGAGAGGCCCATTGGACTTGCAAACTTTATGTGCCCCAATATAGGGGAATGCCAGGGCCAAAAGAATGGGAATGGGTGGATAGGGAAGTGGGGGGGCGCTATGGGGGACTTTTGGGATAGCATTGGAAACGTAATTGAGGAAAATATGTAATAAAAATATTAAAAAAAAAAAAAAAAAAGAAACTTCATTTACAAGGTAGATAGCCCTGGTGAAAAAAACTATGACTTTTCATATATGGTAAATAAAGCTAAGATACTTGAAAAAAAAAATAAAATTAAATTAAATTCTCGAAAAAAAAAAAAAAAAAAAAAAAGAAAAGTAATATCCTGAGAGATACTAAGATGTTCCAAAATGTGGATATTAGGAAAATACTAAAACTAACTCCACATTTAAATTTTGAATGGTGTACAGACATAATGGTTGAATTATTTTATTACATAGAGTACTAGGCTTATAAAAGTTATCAATATTCTAAAGATATATAAACTAAAACATATATATATATATATATATATAGTGTCTTAATTTGATTTAGAGAGAGATATTTAAGTACTTTGAATATAAAACCTTAAGCCACATAAATATCCAAGAAAAATAATAGTGGAAACTATTTCTTCATGACTTGATTCTTAAGCTCAGCTCTGCTCTGAATTGAGAAGTTTCTCCTTGTGCCTTGTGACACTGTTTAAAGCCTCGCTGGTTTTACACTTTATCTTCATCTTTAGCACAGAAGAAAGAAAGCTATGTGTAGGTATTTGCCATGAAATGATTTTTATTATTTTCTTTTAGATTTTATTTTTTATTGGTTATTTTATTTATTTACATTTCAAGTGTTATCCTTCTTCTTGGTTTCTCCTCCACAAACACCCCATCCTACCTCCCTCCGCCTGCTTCTGAGGTGCTCTCCCACCCACCCAACCACTCCCACCTCATGTTCTAGCATTTCTCTATGCCCCTAAGCTGGAACATCAAGCTTTCACATGATCAAGGGCCTCCCTTCCCACTGATGCAAGATAAGGTCATCCTCTGCTACACATGCAGCTGGAACCATGGGTCCCTCCATGTGTATTTTTTCGTTGCTGGTTTAGTCCTTGGGAGTTCTGGGGCATCTGGTTAGTTTTAATGGAATAACTGGAGAGTGAAGCAAAAGAAGATTCAAAGTTGCTCAAATGCAAAAGACAATTGTTGTAACAATCTTAAGTTTTCCAGGCATAGATCAGAAGTGTGGGAATCTTGCAGCTCTGGTGACACCAGAAACCCCTGGGTGTCATGCGTCATCTTTCAGTCACTCTGGCCTGCTAGCTGCAGGCATTAACAAAACGGCCTTCACATTAAGAAATTCACTTGGAAGCTTAGCCTTCTTTCTATCATGCTTTCCCTCTTTATTCACTCCTAGGGTACTGATGATGGACCAGTCATTTCTGCCAAGTTTTGTGACTGTGGTATTGCAGCCCGTGTTTATGTGTTCAGTCATAGACAAGGAAAGGGATTATCTTATTCATCACACAAAATAAGACATCAGGGAATATTCAAATAATAGAAAATTATAGGGATAAGCATGCAGTGCCACGAAGCAGTTGTTCACCAGATGCAAGTCTTTCCCTTGCTTTCCATGTGCCGCTGCCAACATTTTTCTTTCTGTTGTAATAAGTCGCTTTAAAAAAAAATTCCATTAAAACCAAATAAAATATGGAAAGAACAATGGAATATTTTAAAAGTTCCCTCTATAGCAAACATAAAAATAATTGATTTCTTACTGAGAAAGTAACTTAAGAATTCAAGTCTCTCATTTCTTAAGTTATAAATATATGTGACCATTTCTCTATAATTCAATTTTGAAATGAAAAAGCAGTTGATCACCATCTCACAGGGTTTATCTCAAGTTCTGGACCTTTGAATACAATAAAATCAACACAAAGGGAATGGGGGGAGGGAAGTGCCTTGGAATATTATGCAAACAAGAAAATTTTGATTTCACACTTCAACAGCCAAATTGTATGTCATTTTCTTTATTAATAGTTAAACAACCTACTTTAAAACATTTCTGATTCAAAACACATTTTTGTTGATTTGACTTTTAGTTTTCACTTAAATACTTGAGTAAAACTGTAAAAGTGCCATCACTATTTTCTCTAGTTTTACTCTTCAGACATTAGCAATGCTTTATAAGTGACCTAACTTCTCAGGAATGCATGAAAACAGCAAAAAAAAAAATTATGATGGCTAACATTATTTTAGTGCTAACTTTAAACTGAGCAATTAAACTCTAATGCATGCTATTTAGTACAGAACCTTAAGCTGTAGGTATTTTAGGTTATTTTTTACTTGAAATAATACATAAAAGCACAGTCACAACTGCTATACTTATCTGCATACTTGAATTACATTAGCACAACCATTGACTATTTATGTGGAACACAGAATAACTTGGTGATACCTCATAGGCATGCTAATTAATGATTGTCACATTTCTCCTGAGGTTTGTATTTTTTGAAGGCATTAGCTGTTTCAGTTTATAATATGAATTACATAATTCAGCATTTTCATTTCCAAAATTCTTACAGGGACATGCAAGTAATTTGCACTGTAACTTGTGAAACAATATTTGAGGTATTTACTCTGTGGAAAGTTTATACAATCTCTGTGCTGCTGTTGGTTTAACCCAGCCGTATTTAACCTATTAAATTGAATTTTACTATAAATTTGGCCTTGTCCTATTCAAACTTTTTCTTATTAATCTCACATCTTTTAGTGAAAATCATATAGCTTTTATGTGACCCATGCGCACAATGCCCTCTCCCTTTTCAGTTTCTGCGGAGGATTGCGCTATATTATCTGTCCATCGAGCTGTTGGTCACAGAGCCCCTAATAAGGGAGTCACAATGCAGAGGCTTCCTTTGCTGAATGCTACAGTGACTGCTCACAGGGCTGCAGTCCTAACTGTAAAATGAGCAGTACAACAGACATGTGCTTTTGGAGACTGGCAGGTGCAGAGATGCGATATGCATTGCTGAATGGAAATCCACCGAGTGTCAGCTCATGAAAAATCGAGTGCTTTTGGGGAAGACAAAAGAAGAGCAGTAAAATGTTTTATTGCATGTATTTATCAGTGTCACAATACTTTCTAAAAAGTACTCCATTAGTGTGTAATTTATTCTTTGATCATCTGTTTAGTGATAAGAAATGTATCAAGAAGCACCAGTGGACTTTCTACTATTATGAAAATGAGTGTGATATAGAGGTTAATATTCCAGGGTCATGAAGGAAATTTCTGTATACTTTTTTAATCTCAAATGTGTAAACTAGAAAACAAAATGGTAGGACATAAAAGTGTGGCAAGAAGAGGAAGAATAGTGTGGAAGGGGGGAAAATCAGGGCAGTGAGTGTAAATGTGAACAAAATGCAGTCCTGTTAAAATGGTATGATAAACATGCATGAAACTATAATAACAAAACCAATTATCGTGTACATGAACGAAAGTGTTAAACAACAGAATAGGTCTCTCCATATATCATATTATTTATTATATAGTATATATTGTATATTGTGTATCACATCACATATCATATATTAGATATTATATAAATTATTTATATAATATTATATATTATATATTATGCATTGTATATCATGCATTATGTATCATATATCATGTATCACAAATACCATATCATATGTCATATAGTATATATATAATATTATATATAATATACATAACATAAAAATGTACTTTATATATTTAACATTAGATGCTAAGCAGTTGGTTAGATAAAGTAAATGTAGTTAATGAGTTCAATTAATAGGTTGTGAGGAATATAAATACTTATGATTTGAAAATATGTAATTTTTTCTTTTATATCTCATACCACACTCTACACACTCCAAAACTTTTTTGGGGTTTTTTTGTTTGTTTGTTTGTTTGTTTTTTGTTTGTTTGTTTTTGTTTGTTTGTTTTGTTTTTGAGACAGGGTTTCTCTGTATAACCCTGGCTGTCCTGGAACTCTCTTTGTAGACCAGGCTGGCCTTGAACTCAGAAATCTGCCTGCCTCTGCCTCCCGAGTGCTGGGATTAAAGGCGTGCGCCACCACGACCGGCCAAAACTTACTATTAATCCTTATAACAAACTAATCGATGTCAATATCAAAATCACATAATATTTCGATTTCTTGGCTTTACTCTCATTGGCACAGTTTAGAGTAATTTAATATTGAGTTTGAAATGGTTCTGGAGCCTCTGAAGAAAATAAATGTCTTTAAGCCAAGCAATATGGACTTTGTTATCCTGAGGTATTTTCAGTCATCAGATATTGGCTCCTTGTGGGCTGATACAATGGAATCCTGGATTTTAATATTGTTTTTCCAAAGTGTATCACAGATAATTTCCTCTGTTGGTTTTAAATGCTTGTTAACCCTTTAAACACTGTTATATTGGCATATGCTTTTTAAAATGAGGAAATGATCGTATATCCTATCCTATTGATGTGTGTTTTGCAGGCCAGAGAGCTGATCCTAATAGCATACATAACAGTTGGTGCTGATCAGTTGGAATTGTTTTGTTCACTCCTCAGTTAAACTAATTCATTGTTGCTTCTGCAAAGTGTACTGTTCAAGTGATCAGAGTGAGTGCAAGCGATGGGTTTTGGAAATGGCCTTGACCTGCCCAAATAAAGTTAGTGCATCCAGCTCAAGAAATTGACAGCAGTAATATTCTCCAACTAGAGTGAGAGGTTTGCCCTGTTATACTTATTAAGAAGCCTATTCATACAAATTAAATCCATTCCATATCCCAGCCTCTGATGACAGCTCCATTTTTTTTTCCTTGTCTGGTTTGAATTACCTCAAGTCTGTACCCAGAAAGAATTTATCCCTTTCAAGAGACTTCCCCAAGCCTATAATAAATTCACATGGGTTGTCCCATCGCTGAAGTGAATTTGCATTATTATTTCATTATGAGTAGGAAAGAAAGCGGATTAGATCTTTTGCAGCATTGGCAAGGCCTAATTCAACCTGAACACATGATTAAAGCTGGCATTTATGACTATAACTGTCAAAGAAAACTAATTGTAAACTGAGCACTGTGGATAATTATGGCTTTTGCTATTAAGCCATTTCTCCCCTATTTATCATAGAACCAACTACACACTTTACTACTGTTTGCATTTAGTTCTCTGATTAGTATGAGCCTACTTATGCAAATGAAAATTGATCTATATTTTCAAGTTGAAGGCTTTGGGTTAGACTTAAGTTTAATCATGTATTGCTGTGTATGCTTTACTTTTATCTTTTCATTTTAAAATACTTTTAAAGGGATAACCTGAAACTGGTGTCCACAGTGCAGACATTTCGCATTAATTACAACCCCTGAGGCCACTGCCTGGCAATCAGTTTGACATAGTTGTTATCTGATCTACTGTTCCTAAGAGAGATGTTTTACAAAACAGATACTTTTCTACCCAAACACACACACACACACACACACACACACACGTGCGCGCGCGTATGTATACACATTAAAAGCCTTATAAATGCATGCATAATTCATTTATTCTATTTATATGATTAAGTAGGTATGAACTATTATGTAAGTAGGATACATACACTTGTATGAGTGCAGAAAATATTTTCTTTATACATATACTCTCTCTCTTTCTCTCTCTCTCTCTCTCTCTCTCTCTGTCTCTCTCTCTCTCTCTATATATATATATATACATGCCCATACAAATATATGAATAAACATACCAGTGAATGTATGCACACAGAAAAATACAATGTTGCCATTAAACTTTATAAGCCCTGTATTATGCCTTGTACATCTTCATAATCTTATAGGAAGTTATATGGAATAGTCACAAACCATGCAAACTCTTGAACATGTTTATTTAATACTTAACTACAATGTTACCATCTACCAGCTTTATACCCATATTTATACATTCAACTCTCTCATTCTAAAAGTATGTAAATATTATTATAAATGGAATAACAAGATAAAATAAAATGTTGTAAGCTAGTGTACATGCTGTAAGTGCTGTGTGTGATTTGGCCTTAGCTTTATGAGACGCTGCAGTTATGACTGGGATTCAAGCGCTAACACAAATCTGCAGAATCAGTTTTAAGGTTGAATTGTAATTATCGTGTTAGGCAGAATCCTATGACATGATTCAGCTCTAGGATACTGCATTTAGCCAGGGGAATGACTTAAAAGCATAAGTAGCAAGATATAATTTTATTATTACAACATTTTCTCTAAATATTTAAGTGATTCCTCAATGAAGAAAGCAATTTCTTTGCGTTTTAATCTATTTTATCACTTAAGGGACGGTTTCATTCAGTTTTATGATTTATTATAGTATGATTCTATACTAAGTGTTTAGAGTAGGGTGATTTTAAATATCAAGAAATGATAAATATTACATTGACTGTTATTAATGAAATAACAGGAGACACGGTCACACCTGTAGTTTACTTCTATTGACAGCTGCAGCTAGATCAACTAACTGCTTGTATTTTGTCAACCATGAGGGTTAATACAACTGAAACATTATTAGCAATTATGAAAAAGCATTCAAACTAAAACCTATGGTTTATGAGATTTTTATCAAAATTTGAATGTAATCCAATTCTTTTATAAGCATGATTAAGGTTATCCATTTTATAATTGAAGCATGTATATGAATTTACAACCAAGTTCAAGTATATATACAACACTAAGTTCAAGACTTTTAAATAAGGACTCTTTTCTATATTCACTTATTAAATAAAGTAACATAAAATTTACCCATGTTATAAATATTTAGGATAAGTGTGTGACTAATAATCTTTCTGTCCTAGGTAATTGAAAAAATCTTTGAGCAGTTATATTGTGTATAATCTGCTTATACTATGCACATCTGAATATTTTCATTTAAAAATAGTTCATATATATATATATATATATATATATATATATATATATATTTCAGGTCTTATTTAATTCATATCTTCATATTCCAATGAGGTGATGTTATAATTTAATTAGAATATGATTTTGAGAGAAATTGATGAATCTGTATGAACTAATAAGAAAATCTCAGAACAAGTTATAATTTTATTTATAATTAAATATAATTTTATGTAAAATTAAATCACATTTGTAAATGATAGGAAATTAATTTTTCATTAATTTTTTACATTAAATAGTGGTTGTATTGTATAAAAAGGTATTCCTTAATTGTTGGAATAATCTTTCTATGCACTGTGAAAAGATTGTGTTTGTATTATTTAAATGTTGATTTTTGTACCAGCGGAGTGCTGGGTACTGTCTGCATGATGTTGGTCTTTTGTATTTGTTATTTTTATGAAGCATCATCTGTCTCACTGTTTGTAAACTTTCTTCTCCATCACCTTCTGATTGGTTTAATAAAGAGCTGATGGTTTAGCAGGACAGGATAAGGGCAGGATATTGGTAGAGATTTGAAAGAATCGGTGGAGATTTTTCCAGCTGGACAAGGAAGAGGAAGTAACAGACACCAGGACTGATTGTGTAAGAGAGAGGTAAGGGACCACCTGGCAAAAGTGGATTAGTATAAGCAGGTTATTATGTTATATGAGCTGGTTTGGAGCAGGCCTAAAGATTCATAAGCCCTAAGCATTCATAAATAAATATGTGTCTGTGGCTTTATTCAGGTGCCTTCATGTCTGGGATAGTCTGATGATATTTAATATTTTTATTATAATTAGCCAGGAATGAGTGGCAGTTGGCATGTGATTCAGCCATGAAAACTGGAACAGGTGAATCCAAAGCAATCTGGCTACGATAGTAGCCTTGTCAGGCATAGTGGCTAGTCCTGGATTTAAAGAGAAAAGGTGCCTTAATTAATTAATGTGGAAGATGTTTAAGATGATCCCTGACATAAACCTTGGGCCTCCACATGCCGAGCACACACAAGTGTATACACACCCACGCACATGCAAAATTTTACATCTACAACTCCAAGACAACAATAAATGAGAAAAATAATTTTAACTAATCATTTTTCTTTTTTATTTTATTTAATTTTACTTTATTATATTGGTTATTTTATAAATTTACGCTTCAAATGCCATCACTCTTTCCAGTTTTAAATCTATTCCCTCATCTGCCTCCCTTTGCTTCTCTGAGGGTGCTTCCCACCCACTCACCCACTTCTGCCTCAGCACTCTAGCATTCCCCTAACCTGGGGCATCATATCAAACCTCCACAGGAACAAGGGTCTCCCCTCCAACTGATGCCAGATCCTTATTCTACATATGCAGCTGGAGCCATGGGTCCCTCCATGTATACTCTTTGGTTGGTGGTTTAGTCTCTGGAAGCTTGGGGGGGGGGGGTATCTGGTTGGTTGATAATTGTTCCTCCTGTAGGGTTGCAAAACCCTTCAGCTCCTTCAGTCCTTTCCCTAACTCCTCCATTGGGGTCCCTGTGAATAGACCAATGTTTTTTTGCGTGTATCTGCATTTGTATTGGTCAGGCTCTGGTACAATCTCTCAGGGGACTTAACTAAACATTTAAATTTAAGTAACGTTAACGATCATAGAAATAAATTAATTTTAAGCGATACGTAAAAATGGCAAATATTTAGTTAAAATGAAAAGAAAAAATAAATGAATAAACTGCAAAAATACTGCAAATGGCAAAACACACACACACACACACACACACGAGTGAGAAAGTACTGTGACCATTAAATTTAGGAGAAAAAACAAAGAATACACAAATTTCTGGGCAACAATGCATGGTATGTCAAATATAGTTTCCAGGAGCTGATGGCTTTTCCTGAATTCAATCAAACATGTAAGTAATAACTAGCCATAATTATTTCTGTTTCAAATTTTGAAATCCAAATAACTGTTTTTAAAAATATATGTGAGTAGCCAACCAATATTTGGATTAATTTGAGGCCCATTACATGAGAAGCAGCCCACACCCTATACTACCTGGATGGTCTGAAACCAGAGACTAGACAGCCTGGAGACCAAGGGTAGGATCCAGCATAACTGGCAAAAAATAAATGGATATAATTAAGTTATAAATAAAATAATCAATTAAATTATACATAAATAGGTAAATTGATAAATGGATAAATAAATTTAAAAAGGAAATGATTCCAATGATATTCCGCTATAGTTATGGTTGATGACTTATTCAGATTCATCAGAGAGACTTCTTCTGGAAGAAGGTAGGAACATGTGCAGACACCCATAGCTAGACATTATGCAG
Source organism: Mus caroli (assembly GCF_978045245.1). NCBI lineage: Eukaryota > Metazoa > Chordata > Mammalia > Rodentia > Muridae > Mus > Mus caroli. The sequence goes on from NW_028227273.1 coordinate 33,038,113, forward strand.
AGAGAGATTGAAGGTCTCTATTGGGTTCGTTCCCTCAGAGCTTGGGGACCCATACAGAAGAGTGAGAGACAAGGATGCAAGAGTCAGAGGAGATGGAGGACACTAGGAGAAGATGGCTCACTAAATCATCTGAGAAGAGCCCATGGGTTTACAGAGACTGAATAGGTATGTATGGGGCCTGCATGGGTGTTGCCTGGTCCTCCTCATAGGGCTGATAGGTTGATGTTCTCATGTCCTCACAATGAGAATGGCTGTATCTCCGACTCTTTTAACTTTTCTTCAGACTCTTTTCCTTAAAATGGGTTGCCCTTTCAAGCCTAGATATGAGGGCTTTTGCCTTGACTTACTGTTACCTTGTTTTTTCCTGTTTGGGTGTCATCTCTTGGAAACGCTGCTTTTTTTTCTGAAGAGGAAAGAGAGAGGCAAGGGATCTCTGGAAGAGGGGTGGTAGGAAAAATTGGGAGGAGTAGAGGGAGAGAAAACTATTGTAGGAATGTATTATGTAGGAAAAGAATCTATTTTCAGTAACAAATTCTCCATGAAACCACAGTTATCTCTATACCAATACCAGAAGATTTATACATTCATATCTGATAAAACAGATAACCAATTCTCAATAAAGTATTACCCTGCCAAATTCAATAGTATATCAAAAAGAATATCAGTCATGATGAATAGGATTTGTCACAGAGACACAGGGATGATTTAACATTAACAAATCAAAACATGATGGAGATATCAGAAGAGTTAATTAGAAAAATTATGCCTTCATTTCTGTAAGGGCAAAAAATGCATTTGATAAGGTTCAACTTTCATGATAGGAAATCTCTAACATTAGAATAAAAGAAAATCCCTAAAGCTGGTAAGTGGTATCTATGAAAAAAAAATCCATGGTACATATCATAGTGAATGGTAAGATGTTCCTCTAAGCTCACAAACAAGAAAATGACTCCCACTTTATGATATAGTTCAATGAAGTATTGGAAGTCATAGCATGATAACAGGTGTCTTAGTCAGGGTTTCTATTCCTGCACAAACATCATGACCAAGAAGCAAGTTGGGGAGGAAAGGGTTTATTCGCCTTACACTTCCATACTGCTGTTCATCACCAAAGGAAGTCAGGACTGGAACTCAAGCAGGTCAGGAAGCAGGAGCTGATGCAGAGGCCATGGAGGGATGTTCTTCACTGGCTTGCCTCTCCTGGCTTGCTCAGCCTGCTCTCTTATAGAACCCAAGACTACCAGCCCAGGGATGGTCCCACCCACATGGGGCCTTTCCCCCTTGATCACTAATTGAGAAAATGCCTTAAAGTTGGATCTCATGGAGGCATTTACTCAAATGAAGCTCCTTTCCCTGTGATAACTCCAGCTGTGTCAAGTTGACACAAAAATACCCAGTACAACAGGTAAAATGGAATAGATAAATCATATAATTTGTAAAAAATAAAGTTAATTTATGTGTGTGGAATATGACATGATTCCATTTGTACAAGAAACCCAAGTGGTCCATAACACATCCACAAGGTTAATAAATCAAGTCATGGAAGTAGTTGTATTACTATTTAAGGATTCAAATAAAGAACGAAATTCCAAATGTAATAGTTACAAAGGAAGTGAAGCTAACTAATTGAAATTGTTCTACAATGAGAATTATAAGGCCCCTAACAGGAAACAGAAAACACACACAACAGAGAGATATGTGTCCTTAATCTGAAGTCTTGATATCACTGACATTTCTATGCTATTTAACGTATTCTATAGGGTCCGCAAAATTCCTGTCAAAATGCCAATGACTCTTTACAGAAAATTAAAATCATTCATAGAATACATAAAGTCACAAAAAGTTCCACATTATTCAAATGAGTCATGCACAAAGAAACAAGACTATATGCTTTAGAATAACTAAAATGAAATCATGTCACAAAATTAAAATAACTAAAACAGCCTACCACTGCTATAAAAATTGAACACACAGATTGAACTAATAAGAGAACAGATAACGAATCAATGCTTTTGTGGAGAGTGGGCTTGTATCTTAAAGTTTCTATTGCTGGGAAGAGATACCATGACCACAGTAAATGTAGTAAAAAAAAATATTTAATTGGGCTGACTTAGAGTTTCAGACGATCCCATTATTTCATGGCAGGAAGCATAGTGGCATGCAGGCAGACGTGGTGGAGGAGCTGAGAGTTCTGCATCTTGATCTGCAGGCAGCAAGGAATGTGATCCACACTGAGAGTAACCTGAGCATATGAGTCTACAAAGCCTGTCCTTTACCAACACTTTACCAACAAGGCCATACCTCTTAATAGTGCCACTTCTTATGGGCCCAATATCCAAACAGATGAATCTATGGAAGACATACCTATTCAAACTACTAGGCTAGAGCCAATAATATGAAGTATAAAAGTGGCAGGGCTTCCAGAAACGCTACCACAAAAGTTGATGCTAGAAACTGGCATATGCAGAAGTAAGAAACTATTTCTATCATTCTACACAAAGATAACTTAGAATGGACCAATTTTTAGTTGAAAGGCTGCTTGTTTCTGGATAGATCGGCCCCAAGCCAGTGCAATTCCCAGCAGAGATTCTTTAATGAAGGTGGAAGAAGCTAGGAAGACAAAAAAGAGAGGGGTCGGGGTCTCTGTCTTTTATTCGGACCTTGACATAGATAACCTAGGTAAATGTTGCACACAGGTGATATAAGCAAGGCATGCAGAAAGTATGTGCAGTGGTTGCCATGGTAACAGACACAGGAGGGTTCTTGTTCCTAGGGATGATGCCATCACTGGATTTGACTATAAACTGCTTCTGATGCTAACACCAATGATCTGGCCTTAAATCCAAAAGGATAAAATTACTATTCAACAAAACATAACAAAATAAAACAAAACAAAACAAACAAACAAAACAAAACAAAACAAAGTGCACAAAAAGAAAATGATAGGAAGGAAGGAAGGAAGGAAGGAAGGAAGGAAGGAAGGAAGGAAGGAAGGAAGGAAGGAAGGAAGGAAGAAAGACATGGAAGGAAGACATGAAGAAAAGAAAGAAAAGAAAGATAAAGAAAATTTAAAGGAAGGCTTCCAGACATCAAAACTATTGGAGAAAGGGGATCTTATACACTACTTGTAGGAAACAGCATGAGAATTCCTAAGGTTACAAAATCAGAATGACTCTATACTCAAGTAAAATAAAATGTTTATGAGTTAGATGTTTGAATCTCCAAGTGTATTGCGGGAGTCGTCATAGCAGCCAAAATATGGGTCAAACAAAATGGCTTTTTGAAGGATAGTGTTTTGTGATTTTGTATCATATTATACAATAAAATCCTACTCATGCACAATGAGAACAAAAACGTATGAGATGGAGAAAATAATTTTGAATGAAATAGGGAAAATATTATGGCACAGTTGGCATGCTGTTAGTTTTTAAAAGCATGGGATGGAATAGTGCTCAGAAAACACTGGGGAGGGAAAAGTCCAGAAGATCAAGAAACAAATTACAAGGGTCTAAAAAGCACACTGTGAGGACAAGTTGGTGGAAGATCTCAAGATAAGATGAGGAAAAAATGGACAAGATTAATAATGTACTTCGTGAGGGTGTATATGCACTACAGCAAAACCTTATTAATTGGAAAATTAATTTTCATGGTTTTATTTGTCAAAAAAGGAAAAAATAAGTAAGGAAATAATATCTTTTAAGAAAAATTAGAATTTTAGAAACCTTGAAAACATATGAATAATGAAATGATTTTCTAAAGGGCCATTGATATTATTAGTTAATGTGGTTCATATGGTGTATCAAAATTGGGAGTCTTACAGAAACCAGTGATCCAATACTTCGCAAATATAAGAACAAATGATTTTACAAATTTAGAGGTTTAATGCATACAAAATATAAGAAGGAGTGTAGATTTTCATAAAACAAATTTTAAAGGGTTACTTTCTTAAAATTATAAATTCTGAACTTATAGATACCTATCCCTAAATTAAGTTGCGGTATTGCAATTTACTTTTTTTACTTAGTGCTGTATATTATGTAGCATCCAGTTTAATATTCTGCATAATTACAACTTTATAATTTCTCAAGTGAGAGACACACTTTAATAAGAATTTCTCAGATAATAAATAACTAGATCAAATAAAGCTTACATATTCAGATACTACTGATTGCTAAGTCTTTTATAATTCATGCTTTAGTGGATTAAATCAGCCTTTATAATGGGAAGGCTTAGTGGATTTTGTAATATATCCATATATATATGGAGTGTTCCATTTGGTGTCTTTTTTTTTCATAAAATACAGTTGTTGAATACTACAGTATGATGATAGAATAAATGGATGAATCAACATTTTCTCAGTGGTGAGCACAAATATTAATTAAGTGCCTACTATATGCAGGTAGGTAAATTTTGAATCAAAATTTGAAAGATATTATTAACTACTTTATGAAGTTTCCAGGGTCACAAAGTATGAAATAGAAAAGGCTGGAATTTTGAAAAAAAAATGCAAGTTTACTGTATACTGCTATAAAGACCCATTTGGACAGGAAAACAAAATAAAATAACAACTACATTTCTACAAAAGTTATTTGTGTTTTTAATCTTTTGCTTGAATTGTCTGATTAGTTTCTTTACTTTTTCATAACCTAAATATTTCACTAGCCCATTTATCTTATGAGCTTTAAGAATGTCGTGCTTAAACACTATAATCTAATTGTACTCTATTCCTGTGTCACTGCCATTTTTTGGCATTGTCCTCTGGGTCGGGCTCTTGTAATCATTTAGAGAACTGTCCAGCTGTGATGCTCATGAGACCGCTGTAAATGGATATCCCTGTCTTCCTACTGAAATCTTTAATCCACTCTTTATGTTGGTACAGTCAAGGACATATGAGAGAGAGAAAATAAAAGTGCTCAATTTATGAAGAGCAAAACCATGTAATAAAAATGTATATAATTTAATAAACAAGTGTGCAAATTAGAAATGACTGGGCAGACTTCCTGACAGGAAAAGAGGTGAACTTTCTAGCAATTAAATAAGAGATCAAAGCACAAACCCAATGTGTGGGCTTGTCAATTAATCTTTTAGAAATCAAAGTCAGAATGAAGCACTCTTGTTCTTCCTTTGCATTCGGACACAGAAAAGCCTAAGGTCATGTTCAGTGTCACAACAGTATCACAGTTAAGATTTGAAGAGTGTCAGGTCTTCTGATGTGTCTGAAAATCCTATCAGGGAAAATAATGGTTGCAAATAAGGAGACATACATAACTGTCTTTTGTGTGTCTAGTGGCCCAACCACAGAGTCTTTAAGAAAACCCAGGAAACTGGATTTTATGAGGGTCTGATTGTGTTGTAACTGATGCCAAAGGTTTAATATAATGTTTGTGACAAAGAGATCTGCAAGCTCTTTTATATGATTTACTTCCCTGCTATGAAGTTTCATCTTTAAAACATTCAGTTCACCGTTATTTTGCTTTTTTTCATGTATAAATAAATGTTTACAAAAAAAGAGACCCCAGACCCGGACGTCTTCTATGTGTGTTGGGGGTCTCATATCAGCTGCTGTATGCTGCTTGGTTGGTGGTCCAGTGTTTGAAAGATCTTAGGATTAAGACTGCTGGTCCTTCTACAGAATTGCCCTTCTCCTCAGCTTCTTTCAGTCTTCCCTAATTCAACAGCAGGGTTAACTGCTTCTGTTCATTGGTTGGGTACAAAGTTTTGCATCTGACTCTTTCAGCTGGTTGTTGGGTCTTTTGGAGGGCACTCATTGTAGGTTCCTTTTTGTGAGCTCCATAGCCTCAGCAATAGTGTCAGGCCTTGGGAAATCCCCTTGAGCTGGATCCCACTTTGGGCCTGTTGCTGGACCTTCTTTGCCTCAGGCTTCTCTCCATTTCCATCCCTACAGTTCTTTCAGACAGTAACAATTATGGATCAGAGATGTGCCTATGGGATGGCAACCCCATCCCTCACTTGATATCCTGTTTTCCTGCTGTAAGTGGGATCTATAAGTTCCCTCTCCCTACTGTTGGGCATTTCATGAAATGTCCCTCCCTGTGAGTCCTGGGAGTCTCTCACCTCCCAGGTCTCTGGTGCATTCTGGGGGATCCCTCCAACCTCCTAATTCCTGAAGCTGCCTGTTTACGTTCTTTCTACTGGCCTCAGGCCTTCAGTTTTTTCCCTCACCCAATACCATGTCAGGTTTCCCTCTTCCCCCCACTCCCCCCACCTCTGTCCACTTTTCCTCCCAGGTCCTTTTGGGTCTGTGTTCATTCAAAGATGATACACCTAACCCTCATGAGACTGGAGGACCCAGAGAGTTTAGAATTCAGGTGGGTTAGGGGCATCCATATGGAGATGGGGTGGGGTGGGGAGGGATGTGGGATGTGAAGCAGACAGAGGGTGGATGGGGGGACAAAATAGAATATGGAGTGTAAAAAATAAATTAAAAATAAAATTAAATAAAATAATATAGAGAGATCTCAGGGAGTGGAGAGGCCTGGAGCAGGATGGGGCTGGGGTGGGGACATCCTCTTGGAGATGGGGGAGGAGGAATGGGAGGTGGAACTGTGGAAGGGCAGAAGGGCAGACAGGAAGGGGGTAATGACTGGATTGTAAAAAAAGTGATAATAATAATAATAATTTCAAACTTATGAAAAATTAGAGAAAAAATCTTGTGGAAACAGAATTTGCTTACTGCTTAATATATAGAAGTGTAAATGATTAGATAAGTAAGCTTTAGATAGTCATTGGTCAATTTTAGTTAAATTTCTGAGCCTTTCTGATGCCCTGAATTGATTTGGTTCAGGTTATTAGATTAATAGGAGTGCTGATATCTTGAATTTTATAGATATGGATGACCATCTTCCAGAGTGAACAATTATTGATGCCCACTGTGTTGGTAGGAGGTGGTGGGACACATAGGAATTGGAAACTCTACAAGGTTTTCTGTTCTTTGGGTGCATATACCATATTTCTTCAGGCATTTTATTATAGTAATGTAAGGCTGAATAATAACTATGAGATTCATAGAAAAACATAAGACTCAAAGACCATTTGCTATATATTTGGTAAAGTGAACAGTCTCTAAAAAAAAATAAAATACAACTGAGAAGTTCAGTAACAAGCTAATGCTACCCAATGTATGCTGAAGTAACAGAATGTCCAGTACCTGCGACCACAGATCTCAACCTGCTACATGAAAACATAGCACACCCTGGTAAAGATTTACACTTACAAAACTCCCAGAAGCTACAGAGAGTTCATCACTCATGAGGTACATGTAGTCATGGAGACAGGGTGCTGTTTACAGTGCTTCTCTGGTATTCCTGCAAGTTTTAGCTTTTAATAGATAAGAGCTCAGGGAATTTTTTTTTTTAAAGAAACTGCCATTTAATCAAGTTGGCTCAATTATTGTAAGGAATTATATTCCATGTCGTCATTTTGCTCACTTGGCTCTCCTGTGATACACATAATTTGACTTATGCATTTCTTTTAAAATTAAACAGCAAATTAGGTCTAGTTATATAAATATAAAAAAAAACTTCTATTCCTTTTTAAAGAATTTTTAAGGAATATAAAGTTTCCATTTTTCTTTCTAATTTAGACTAGGCATTAATCTAAAGCACATTTTTAATTCTAATTGAATTGACTTCTAGATATTCCCTTAAACATTGTTTACTTTTGTTTATATTATATCTTAGTCATGATTAAGCTTCTTGTTATAAGTTTGATGCATGAGATGTTTTTAATTATATCTTAAGATTCTTCATAAAAAGAACTCATTTACTTGAAACAAGCAAAGGGTATATGGAAGGAATTAGAGGAATGAAAGGGAAGGGAGAAATACTGTAATTATATTATAATCTCAAAAAATAAAAGAAATAATCTAACTATTATTTATTAATAATACCCCTGTTTTGGCATTTGTTTATATTGAAATGATAAGTATAATCATATATATATGTATGTATGTATATATGTGTGTATGTGTGTATATGTGTGTGTGTGTGTATGTGTGTGTGTATGTATTAGTCTCTTCTTTTCTTGCTACAGTGAAAAACCTAAATGTGTAAATATATTGGTTTCTTTCATTCCTCTTCTGGGAGTATCAATTATTAAACTGAGTAGTCCTACTGATTTGGAAACAGCTGATAGTGTCTTGGCTGCTGGTGCTGTGGCAAGATCACACATACCAGGTATCACATGGTCAGGCAGAAACAAAAGATTCAGGGATCAGGCTTACTCTTGGTATTAGTCCACTGGCGTGAGAACCAACTCTATGAAACCAGAAGTCATCACTTCTAAAGGCAGCCCCTCAAATATCTAATAACCTTAAAGGTTCCACCACCTCTCAATACTACTACCATGTGAAAACTCTTATGAGACTTGGCCAGAGCAATATGTCACTGGTTAGTCCCCTTTTTATGTTTGATATCTAGGTCACAATTTTAACTTGCAATAGTTATTTGTTAAAAAAAAAATTAGAAGTTGTGTTATTGCTATGGGATTCTTTTGTTTCTTTCTTCTCTCTGTCTCTCTCTGTCTCTCTCTGTCTCTCTCTGTCTCTCTCTGTCTCTCTCTGTCTCTCTCTGTCTCTCTCTCTCTCTCTCTCTCTCTCTCTCTCTGTGTCTGTCTGTCTGTCTTATAATAGTAGTATTTGGTTTTAACCTAGGTCCTTGTGCTATCTAGTTTCATGTTCTAGGTCACCCAAACATTGTAGCATGTGAGTTCCATCTTGTGAACTGGGTCATAAGTCAAATTAAATATTGCTTGTATTCTCCTACAATCTTTGCATTACCATTGCTGAAGCATATATTACAATGTTAGGACACCATTGTAGATCAAAGAGCTTTTGACTGAGTTGGTATTTATATTTCTCCTTTGTTAGCACTTAGAGTACCTTCCTGTACCAAAGAAACTAGAACATATGGATGAGGGCTCTAAGTAGGCATCAAATGAATTTTTCTATTCTTGCATCTATGTTCAATAGGGAAATTACCCTATAATTTTCTTTCTCTGTTGTGTCTTTATATGGTTGAGACATCATGGTAACTGGGACCTCATAAAATGAATTGGAAAATGTTCCTACTGCTTCTATTTTGTGGAATAATTTGAGGTATATTGGTATTAACTCTTCTTTCTAAGTCTGGTGGAATTCACTAAAACCATCTGGCTCCTTTTTGGAGCATGGTGTATTTTAATTCTAATGACTTCGTCTATTTTAGCAGGGGTTCTAAGACTGTTCAAATTCCTCCTCTGATTTTGATTTAACTTTAGCAAATGACATGTGTCAAGAAAACTACTTATTTCTTTTCAATTTTACAATTCTGTAGAGCACAGCTTTTGAGAAATCCACACTAAACCATAAAACCTAATCTATGGTAAGCTAAAACTAAAAGTTAGTTCTCACTGAGTCAGTGAGCTCCCCAGCCTTGGATGCTCCAGAAGGAAAACAAGTATTTTTCCCTGAACTTTACCTGTAACACCAGATACAATGAAGAGGAGGAGAGGAAGTTGCCCTGGAGGCAAACTGGACCAGGACCACTCTTAATGCTGCTCAGGAACAGTATTGGGAGAAACATGTCTCATGATGAGTGGTAGGAATGTCTTCTTGTGTTCAGCTTCCAATCCTCTCTGAGAGCCCATGCCACAGGCCTGCACTCACTGCTTCCTGCAACCGCAGTCAGAAAATAAATTATATAAATGACTTTATAACACAAAACGAAAAGTTGATACTTTAAAAGAAATCACAAATAATTAAATTAATAAGTTTGGAAGGAACTTAATATATGTAAATGGAAACTGTTAACATCAAATGTGTGCCGATAAATTTGAAAACAAGGCAAACATACATAATATTTGTGGAACATGCTGAGAGAAAGAGAAAGAGAAACAGACATAGATCACTTTTTGTTGAATATATAGGAGATATTTTCAAAGAAATAACTAATTTTCTGCCCAAAACTCTAATATCTAATGAACACAAATACCACTCAGAAAAAATATAATTTTTGTATTTTTAAAATGAAGTGATTAATATTTCTTATGTAATGTAAGAAAACTGTAAAACAAATCAGTGTTAAGGTAATGAATAATGTATTTTGACACATTAATCCTCAAAATTTTTAATATGGTAGGAATATAGGAAACATAATGTTATTTAGTAAGTCTTACTATAGAACAGAATTGCTAATGTAATTTGTTGTATGCCTTGGAATATAAAAGAATATCTCCTGGGAATTTCTGTAGTTGCTGAAAAATCTTTTGATAAAATTATAACCAGAGAATTTGAAAAAGACGGGCCAACTAATATGACCGCGCAAAAGTTTTAACTTAACCAAATTAATTCAGTTATGTATTCATAATATTTATATAAAATATTTTATATAACTTTCTATATTTTGCATACGATATAATTATTTACATATTGATGAATTCTCTAATTAATATTGAATATGAATATTGAAACAGTTTCTTGGACATATTAAAGAAGTGTTTGACTACTGAGTGACACCCTTTGACACTTTCTTTATTTAATCTAAACATATAATAGAAATATATGCTCACAATAGAAGTACAGTAAAAGCATCCACAGCAAAAGTCAGGAAGAGAAATGCTTGGACTCTATTATCCTTGTTGCTATAAGCTTTCTCTCCAAGGTGCCTAATAAAATTAGCAAAAGAGTGACAAAACAAATATCAATGATAAACAGTTAATTGTGCTATACATAAAAGTTTTACCATATTCTTGGAACACTGAAGCTATGCATGTAAGACAAATTTTGTGAGAGTGTCATGTTATTACTGCAGGTTCACGACCAAGGATTCAAATATAAAATATCATTTCCAAAAGAACCATATAGGACAATATGGTGAGAGAAGTTACTTCTACATTGCTAGAGGCATAAGTTAATGACAAAACAGTTTTGTAAGAAATGTTTAACTTCTATCTTAAATATTTCTTAAGACTGGATTGCACATATAAAGCTTGTATAGAATAATACTCATTACCCCAACAATTATAAACTGTATCATAACAACTCCAAGAATAACGATCATAGTGTTTATAAAGAATATTAAAATTTTTATTGAAAATCATTGTAACCACTAATTATATTCAGGGCTTATCCCTAAGAGGAAAGATAAGTATTATTAATATGGTAATTACTGTTCCTATTAATTCCTAAATTCATCAAAATTTCAATAAAATTTTATATTTTTTGTAATTTGGCAGCGATTCTTATAATTATTTGGAACACCCAATGAGTAAGAGTAGCCAAGGTAATTTTACAGAGGAGTAAATTTGCCTTAGCAGATACTCAGTTAAAATGTAAAGTTCTAGAATCTAGCAGGTGAGACAAAACCATTTGACACATATAACTCTTATCCATGACTGCATAAAATAAAATAAAATAAAGAAATTACTTTCATATAAAGAACAAACAGACTTCCTATAGTTGATGACTTTTGCAGGAAAGAATTTTATGAAGCAGAGGGAAAATGGGACCCTTTAAAATTAAGCATTTAAATGGAAGAAGTGAAAATGAAATTATGTTTCAATATTTATTAATGTAAAACACCAAGTGTGTGCACATTATGTTCTCACATACTTGCCTCTATTCGTGTGTGGGAATAGGCAGGGCTCTCCTAGCACCTACTTAACTGGAGGGGAAAAAATGGAAATATTTCCTCCTGTGGAGAAGGAAGAACATGCAGTTACTGACCCCATGGCCATATGCACAGATAGTGCAGAATAGAATATGTAGCTTCTGAGTCAGTATTTGAATTGTAATGTTAAGTAATGTAAAGGAAGTCAAGTAACGTTACAAATTTTGGATGTATTTTAGAAATAATATTTGTGTAAACCTAAATATATTTTGTATATAATGCACTTTGCTGGAAAGAATATATGATGAAATAGAGGGGAATAATAACATCCAAATGAAAGAGACCAATTAATATTGTTTAGCAAGAAGATGATGAAATTTCTGCAGGTAGATTGGCTTTCTCAGCATTATATTTAACTGCGTGGAGACACGGGTTTCTTACGGGATTTTTAGTCTTTACAAGTATCAAGCGGTTCCTGAAAGATGACTCACATGTAAAGGCTCCTATTGTGTCAATTACACAACCCTTGGTTGGAGGAGAAAAAACAGGCTCCTGAAAGCTGACTTCCTAATTCCCCACAGGTACCATGGCACACATTGACAACACATAAACATTATACACACAAAACGCATAACACTCACACCAGTATCAATGACAACAATAATACATATAACTCAATAAAAGATTATCAACATTCCTTTTTCTAGTAAATGTTCAGGGTTTTATCAATTACAGAAGATCTACTTAAAATGAAGCCACTCTCCCCTCTTCTTATTGCCAACCAGATCACACCTGTGGTCAGCTAGTGTCCCCTTAGCTCTGCAGTTGGTTTCAACACACTGAAGCCTCAAAACAAAATTCTTGGTTGCTTTAGGGTTTTGTCTTTGTTGTTTTGTTTTGTTTTTGTTTGGGTTTTACAGGAAATAGGCCTAATCTCTCAATCTCAGTTACTCTGTTTCTTGTCCTAATGATGTTTTCCGTGAGCATGCAATAAAATATAACATGATAAAACAAAACCTATCTTTGCCATTTTTGTACTGTGTCGCTCTGTGGGGCTTGTGCTTGCCACATGTGTTAAAGGTCTTTGAAATGGTCACGATGTGTGCAGTACTGAGTGCGATCAGTACAGGAAGAATTCATAACTAGATTTAACCCTTACAGCAATTCAGGAAGACTACTTAAAAAAATGAGCATAGAAGACAATAATATATCTGTGAGACTACTTATAATTTTTGGTAAAAAGAGTGCTAAAATACATATCATATATAATCATTATCATCCCCCCACCTCTCCATCTCTCTCTCTCTATCTATCTACTTGTTTAGTTATTTTCACAGATATCAGAGTGGGGCATCAGACCCTCAGGAAGCTGAGTTACAGGTAATTTTTTTTAGCTGTCTTGAGAATATTGGCAACAAAACCCAGGTCCTCTTCAAGTATGGTAAGTACTCTTAACTTCTAAACTTTCTTTCCAGCCTTGCTGAAATGTTTTAAAACCGTACATTAAAAAAAAAATTTGAAGCAGGGGAGAGTAAGGATGGGATGGGGGGGCTTGCAAATGGGAAACAAGGAAGGGGGATAACATTTGATATGTAATAATATAAAAATAGCCAATAAAATTATTGGATAAAATTTTGAGTGAGTAATTAATGTATTTAAGAGGAACTGTATTGCTAATATTTATAAATTAATCCTATTCCTCTGAAAAATGATGAAGATAAATGGAATTATATTTGAATTCAGAGAAGTCATGCAATTTTTGCCCTAAATTTCTAACCGGGGGTTTAAGGATTTAACAGGCTAATGTGTCTATTTTATTGATGACTAACAGGCAATTTAGTACGAGAATGTGATTGGTGACTCCATAATATAATAACGAAGACAGATGAAGTTTAGAAACAGCCACATTCCTCTCCTTAAACTTAACTTTTTCAATACACTCTGACTTTCTACTAAATATCACAGGGAAAAGAGCTTGAAATCTTAGCATGCATGAAGGATCCTTGGCATAATAATGTCTAAATGCATCCTCTATCTCAGGTCTCTGGGACTTCCTAGAGATTCTTCCTGCCTCACCCTCCCCAGGGAGGTAAAAATATTCACTCATTCTCCAGTTCCTCATTCCTGTCTCTCTCTATACAAGATTTTGCCTCCCCATTCCTCTTCTTGTCCCCGGCCCCTCCCAGTTCCCTCCCTCCTTCTACTGCCTATGATTATCTTGTTTCGCCTTCTAAGTGTGATTCAAGCATCTTCTCTTGGGCCTTCCTTAACTTCTTTGGTAGTTTTGGGGTATATCATGGGTATTCTATATTTTATTACTAATATCCACTTGACAGTGAGTACATACCTGGCATGTCCTTTGGGGTCTGAGTTACCTCACTCAGGGTGATAATTTCTAGTTTCATCCATTTGCCTGCAAAATTCATGATGTCCATCACTGTGATAGCTGAGTAATAACATGGTATAAATGAACCATGTTATTTGTATCTATTCTTCAGTTGAGGGATATCTGGGTTGTTTCCAGTTTCTGGCTATTATGAATAAGGCTGCTATGTACATAGTGAACACATGTCCTTGGCATATTGAGTTCTTTTTTTTAAAGACGTTTTTATTTACATTTCAAAGGTTATCCCTTTTCCTCATTTCACCTCTGACCCCCCACCCTATCCTTTTCCCCTTCCCCTGCTCACCAACTCACCCACTCCTGCTTCCTGGTTCTGGTATTCTTCTACACTGGGTCATTGAGCCTTCACAGGATCAAGGGCCTCTCCTCACATTGGTGACCAACAAGGCAATTCTTCTGCTATTTTGGATATTAACCCTCTGTGGGATGTAGGGTTAGTAAAGATCTTTCCCCATTCTTCAGGCTGCCATTTTGTCATGTTGACAGTGCCCTTCACTATACCAGACCTCAAGTTGTACTATAGAGAAATAGTGATTAAAACTGCATTGTATTGGTACAGAAAAAGATAATTTGTTTAATAGAATAGAACTGAAGACCCAAAAATAATCCCACATACCTATGAACCCTTGGTTTTTGAAAAAAAAAATCATACAGTGGATAAAAGAAAGCATCTTCAATAAATAGTACTGGTCTAACTGGATGTCTCCATGTAGAAAAATGCAAATTGATTCATATTTATCATCCTGCAAAAACCTCAATTTCAATTGGATCAAGAACCTCAACATAAAACTTGATTCACTAAACCCAATAGATGAGAAATTGGGAAAGAGCCTTGAATGCATTGGTACAGGTACAATTTCTGCAAGAGTTTGATTCTTTAGAATCATTTGTCTTTTTTTAAAATTTGACCCTTGAGAGGGAAAAAGAAACAGGATAAAAAGTCGGAGAAACAAATGTCTGAAAATCTTAATCACATTAAGGTAAAACTTAATTTAGAGATAAAGACGTTAATTTAGATTAACTATTTTAGCGGGATCTCAGGTGATTATATTATGGTAGATTTTGCATCACACACATATATACACATAAACATGCACATACACACACAGACAGAGACAGAGAGATAAAGAGACAGACAGAGACAGACAGAAAGGGGGGCACAGTCAGAGACAGAGAGAGAATCATTATAAACATCCAAGTGAAAAGCACATATTGAATGGCCCATAGATCCAAAATGCGGTCAAAATTTCCACTGCAAAATAAGGTCAAAATTTAAAGTTGATGTACTTAAGTAACAGAATCTGTATTTAATGTATTTATGTTTAACTGAATTTCTCCATAGAAGGAAAAATCTGAAATGTAGTCAATTATACTGATGTTGTGAAAAATATAACTTACAAATTCACTTTGAAATAGTACATTCAATGCATATGCATAGAAGCCATAGTATAAAACAACTGATGCTGATTGAAACAAACTGACCAGTTTCAGAAGGTGAACTGTTTTAAGTCAGGTTAGAAGTAAGGGGACCAGCTCCTTGATTGGTTGATTCTTTGAATAGTTCTTCTTGTTTCCACTTGGTTGATTTCACCCCTGAGTTTGATTATTTCCTGCCATTTACTCCTCTTGGGTGAATTTGCTTCCTTTTGTTCTAGTGCTTTTAGGTATGTTGTCAAGCTGCTAATGTGTGCTCTCTCTAGTTTCCTTTTGGAGGCACTCAGAGCTATGAGTTTTCCTCTTAGAAATGCTTTCATTGCGTCCCATAAGTTTGGGTATGTTGTGGCTTCATTTTCATTGAACTCTAAAAAGTCCTTAATTTCTTTCTTTATTCCTTCCTTGACCAAGGTATCATTGAGAAGAGTGTTGTTCAGTTTCCACGTGAAGGTTGGCTTTCTATTATTTATTTTGTTATTGAAGATCAGCCTTAGTCCATGGTGATCTGATAGGATGTAATGGACAATTTCAATATTTTTGTATCTGTTGAGGCCTGTTTTGTGACCAATTATGTGGTCAATTTTGGAGAAGGTACCATGAGGTGCTGAGAAGAAGGTATATCCTTTTGTTTTAGGATAGAATGTTCTGTAGATATCTGCCAGATCCATTTGATTCATAATTTCTGTTAGTTTCACTGTGTCCCTGTTTAGTTTCTGTTTCCATGATCTGTCCATTGGTGAAAGTGGTGTGTTGAAGTCTCCCACTATTATTGTATGAGGTGCAATGTGTGCTTTGAGATTTACTAAAGTTTCTTTAATGAATGTGGCTGCCTTTGTATTTGGAAGCAAATTCACCCAAGAGGAGTAGAAGGCAGGAAATAATCAAACTCAGGGGCGAAATCAAGCAAGTGGAAACAAGAAGAACTATTCAAAGAATCAACCAATCAAGGAGCTGGTTCATTGAGAAAATCAACAAGATAGATAAACCCTTAGCCAGACTCACTGGAGGGCACAGGGAAAGCATCCTAATTAACAAAATCAGAAATGAAAAAGGAGACATAACAACAGATCCTGAAGACATCCAAAACACCATCAGATCCTTCTACCAAAGGCTATACTCAACAAAACTGGAGAACCTGGATGAAATGGAGAAGTTCCTAGACAGATACCAGGTACCAAAGTTGAATCAAGATCAGGTTAATGATCTAAACAGCCCTATATCCCCCAAAGAAATAGAAGCAGTCATTAATAGTCTCCCAACTAAAAAAAGCCCAGGACCAGATGGGTTTAGTGCAGAGTTCTATCAGACCTTCAAAGAAGATCTAATCCCAATTCTTCACAAACTATTCCACAAAATAGAAACAGAAGTTACTCTACCCAACTCATTCTATGAAGCCACAATTACTCTGATACCTAAACCACAAAAAGACCCAACAAAGATAGAAAACTTCAGACCAATATCCCTTATGAATATTGATGCAAAAATCCTCAATAAAGTTCTTGCTAACCGAATCCAAGAACACATCAAAACAATCATCCATCCTGACCAAGTAGGTTTCATCCCAGGGATGCAGGGATGGTTCAATATACGGAAATCCATCAACGTAATCCAGTATATAAACAAACTCAAAGACAAAAACCACATGGTCATCTCGTTAGATGCGGAAAAAGCATTTGACAAGATCCAACACCCATTCATGATAAAAGTCTTGGAAAGATCAGGAATTAAAGGCTCATACCTAAACATGATAAAAGCAATCTACAGCAAACCAGTAGCCAACATCAAAGTAAATGGTCAGAAGCTTGAAGCAATCCCTCTAAAATCAGGGACTAGACAAGGCTGTCCACTTTCTCCATACCTATTCAACATTGTACTTGAAGTCCTAGCCAGAGCAATTCGACAACAAAAGGAGATCAAAGGGATACAAATTGGAAAAGATGAAGTCAAAATATCACTTTTTGCAGATGATATGATAGTATATATAAGTGACCCTAAAAATTCCACCAGAGAACTCCTAAGCCTGATAAACAGCTTCGGTGAAGTAGCTGGATATAAAATTAACTCAAACAAATCAATGGCCTTTCTCTACACAAAGAATAAACAGGCTGAGAAAGAAATTAGGGAAACAACACCCTTCTCAATAGTCACAAATAATATAAAATATCTTGGCGTGACTCTAACTAAGGAAGTGAAAGATCTGTATAATAAAAACTTCAAGTCTCTGAAGAAAGAAATTATAGAAGATCTCAGAAGATGGAAAGATCTCCCATGCTCATGGATTGGCAGGATCAACATTGTAAAAATGGCTATCTTGCCAAAAGCAATCTACAGATTCAATGCAATCCCCATCAAAATTCCAAATCAATTCTTCAACGAATTAGAAAGTGCAATCTGCAAATTCATCTGGAATAACAAAAAACCTAGGATAGCAAAAACTCTTCTCAAGGATAAAAGAACCTCTGGTGGAATCACCATGCTGGACCTAAAGCTCTACTACAGAGCAATTGTGATAAAAACTGCATGGTACTGGTATAGTGACAGACAAATAGACCAATGGAATAGAATTGAAGACCCAGAAATGAACCCACACACCTACGGTCACTTGATCTTCGACAAGGGAGCTAAAAACATCCAGTGGAAGAAAGACAGCATTTTCAACAAATGGTGCTGGCACAACTGGTTGTTAACATGTAGAAGAATGCGAATCGATCCATTCCTATCTCCTTGTACTAAGGTCAAGTCTAAGTGGATCAAGGAACTTCACATAAAACCAGAGACACTGAAACTTATAGAGGAGAAATGGGGAAAAGCCTTGAAGATATGGGCACAGGGGAAAAATTCTTGAATAGAACAGTAATGGCTTGTGCTGTAAGATCGAGAATTGACAAGTGGGACCTCATTAAACTACAAAGCTTCTGCAAGGCTAAAGACACCATCAATAAGACAAAAAAAAACCAACAGATTGGGAAAGGATCTTCACCTATCCTAAATCAGATAAGGGACTAATATCCAATATATATAAAGAACTCAAGAAGGTGGACTCCAGAAAGTCAAATAACCCCATTAAAAAATGGGGCTCAGAACTGAACAAAGAATTCTCACCTGAGGAATACCGAATGGCAGAGAAGCACCTGAAAAAATGTTCAACATCCTTAATCATCAGGGAAATGCAAATCAAAACAACCCTGAGATTCCACCTCACACCAGTCAGAATGGCTAAGATCAAAAATTCAGGTGACAGCAGATGCTGGCTAGGATGTGGAGAAAGAGGAACACTCCTCCATTGTTGGTGGGATTGCAAGCTTGTACAACCACTCTGGAAATCAGTCTGGCGGTTCCTCAGAAAATTGGACATAGTACTACCGGAGGATCCAGCAATACCTCTCCTGGGCATATATCCAGAAGATGTCCCAACCGGTAAAAAGGACACATGCTCCACTATGTTCATAGCAGCCCTACTTATAATAGCCAGAAGCTGGAAAGAACCCAGATGCCCCTCAACAGAGGAATGGATACAGAAATTATGGTACATTTACACAATGGAGTACTACTCAGCTATTAAAAAGATTGAATTTATGAAATTCCTAGCCAAATGGATAGACCTGGAGGGCATCATCTTGAGTGAAGTAACACAATCACAAAAGAACTCACACAATATGTATTCACTGATAAGTGGATATTAGCCCAAAACTTAGGATACCCAAGATATAAGATACAATTTGATAAACGCATGAAACTCAAGAAGAATGAAGACCAAAGTGTGGACACTGTGCACCTTCTTAGAATTGGGAACAAAACACCCAGGGAAGGAGTTACAGAGACAAAGTTCGTAGCTGTGATGAAAGGATGGACCATTTAGAGACTGCCGTATCCAGGGATCCTTCCCATAAGCAGCTTCTAAACGCTGACACCATTGCATACACTAGCAAGATTTTGCTGAAAGGACCCAAATATAGCTGTCTCTTGTGAGACGATGCCGGGGCCTAGCAAACACAGGAGTGGATGTTCACAGTCAGCTATTGGATGTATCACAGGGCTCCCAATGGAGAAGCTAGAGAAAGTACCCAAGGAGCTAAAGGGATCTGCAACCCTATTGTTGGAACAACATGATGTCCTAACCAGAACCCTGGAGCTCTTGTCTCTAGCTGCATATGTATCGAAAGATGGCCTAGTCGGCCATCACTGGAAAGAGAGGCCCATTGGACTTGCAAACTTTATATGCCCCAATATAGGGGAATGCCAGGGCCAAAAGAATGGGAATGGGTGGGTAGGGAAGTGGGGGGTGCTAGGGGGGACTTTTAGGATAGCATTGGAAATGTAATTGAGGAAAATATGTAATAAAAATATTAAAAATTAAAAAAAAAAGAAGTAAGGGGACTTCTTTGAAACAATGATAAAGATGATGATAATGAAGCCTATTACAGGTTGTCCCTTGTTCAGAAAGCACCAAGAATGCCATGTAGAATTGGTGGGACACAGTTAATAGCTAGCACTCTCCAGAAGATAACTAGTTATGTAAGAGATGTTCAGGGTTAGTTTTAAGTTGGAAAAATAGTCTTACTGCACTATGGTGTTTAATATACCTACCTCTTCCATTTCATGGCTGGAAGGGTGACAAAGTTATCACAAATATTTACATAAGATTGTAGAAAACTTAAATTCATATTTAACTTCTCTATATCTTTTTACTACATTGATGAATTTTACTTGTTCACTCATGTATTAATTCTAGATTATAACCAAAATTCATCTCTAGAAAATAAATGTTAACATGGCAAGATGATGATTTATATTTATTATTTGTGACATCAATATGCAACAACATAAAACACATAGACCTGTACGTGTCTTTGTGTATTTGTAGATTTCTACATAAATTATAAAAAGAGGGAAGAGATGTTCCTTTGTCTTTAACCATATTCAAGGTTGAGAAATCACAAAGAGCTAACCTCCGCAGTAGAAATTCATGGTAGGAAATTGGAAGCTTGAAAGATGGGAGATAAATCTTTATGTTGTTTCAATACTTAGCCTGGCCTAGAAAGTAGGAGGTCAGTAAGTATCTGAGTCTTCATTAGGTAGGAGGCTTTCATGCCCAGAAGGGAGGATGCTGCAGAGGTGGGAAAAATCAAAGGCTGAGGAGATGGCTGCAATTTATAAAAAGCTTTGAGACAAATAAAACAAAATTGGCAATGTGTTCATGGTTATTATAGCAACTGATCCTCTTAGTCTGGAGTCTGCCAGGATCATTATTGAGAGTCCCCATGCGTTCATCAGCTGTGGACAAGGGACTGCATAAATAATCATTTGTTAATAGCAGGTACATATCCAGTTACAATCATATGTTAAGGAAAAGAGCCATTTAGTTTTATTATTGAACAATTAAAAGAATGTGCTTTTGAAGAATGAAATATAGAATTCAAATATACAACATTTCCTAATCACAATGTGATATGAAATATATTGTTTCATGGAAGAAGAATTATTACTTCAGTTCTATCAAACATACTGAAAAATTTTTGTAAGGAAATTCATGTAAGTATAATTGTATATATTACAGAAAAGTAGGAAACTGGGAGGCAATGAAAGAAGGTGACTTTGCAGGGTGACTACAGAACTGGAGGTAACGTAGAGTCCAGCTGCTGCTAGAGAAAGAACAGCCTTGGAACACTTCAGACATGAGCTTTTCAGCTCTCGACATTCTTATCCATTAGGACTTTACTTCTTGGCAGGTGAGAACAGAAAGGACTTTATTGTGCCACTATAAGCAAAGTTTAAGTAATTATATCTCAAAGTCTTTCCAAGAAGGATATCTCCTCTCTAGACCTTGAAACGGAGTGTTGGAGAAAGCTTCCTGGTGCGGTATTTCTCAGTTTCCATATTCACTTTGGCTCGAATTCTGTTTTTGCACTGCCTTTTTCTTATTTTGATAGATCTGAGTTGATTTCTTTTCTTGCACAACAAATTTCTCTGAAAATTATTGCAGGTGGCTGACAGGATTTAGTTCTGTCTCTAGACACATAGACTTTAATACATTTGTGGTTCTGTTCTTCATTCCCCACAAGCTGGCTTACGTTGATGTGGTCTACTTTATCATCAGCCTTCACGAAATCTGTTAGTCGTTTGTGTGGAGTCCAGTTTCACTCTCAGTAATGTAAGAAAAGAGAAGCCCGGAAACTAGACTGGTAAGAAGAAACCGTTTGTCTTTTTCTTTTCCATATTTTCTTAGGGTGTTGTCTTTGGATCCTGGCTTTGCATATTACTCAACAAACTAACCCTCTAACTTTTGTCAAACCATACTGTAGAAATGAATTTTCCACTTATGTTTACTGTTTTCCTGTTTAATTTCTTCAGGTTCAATTCTTCTCACAAACTATTTTAACGCAATCTCATCCTAATTTATTTCAGCCTAGTTATTTCAGACTATCAAATTTTTACCATAAAACATATGTATATTGGTAGCTAATCAATATGGTGGTCTGTTAGAGTCACAAGCAGCAAAAGCAAGCTCCTGATTTTACAGTTCTTATAATAAATTAAGTTTATACTAATGATATGTGCCATTCACATAAGAGATACTAGATATTTAATATGTACTATTTACTTAGTAGGCCAAATGCATTGAAAGTTAGCTAGTAAGGGTGAAAATCCTGGTGAAAATAATGTAAATATTCTGTTAGCAAACATGAATGGTGTCATGAGGGCAAATGGAAAGTGATAAATTATCATTCAGTGTATATTAACTTCATTTCCCAGCACATATTTAAGTTTTATTGACATTTAACATCTTTTGAATATATGGATTTAGGTTTTGCTTATTACACCTTTCTTCCTTTTGTTTTCTATAATTGACATTCTTATTTTTTATACCACATTGTGTTTGTGTAATAGCATATGGAAATATGCAATATATCAAATGTCTTTCCTAAAAATACATGAAATGTTTGTATTTGAGTCTGGATCATTCTGTGTATTTATTTGTATTTTGTGAGATAAATATATGGTTACCCTCCAGTTTTCCTCATTTAACATTTCACAAGTGATAACCTGCTTTAGAACAGCTTATCAGTTGTGTATTCTTTTTACAGTAATGATAAATACCAGGCATTTTGTACACTGAAATTGTCCTGATGTTTTCCTCGTGATTGGAGTTTGGTTATGGGCTATTCACGGGACCACCACAGAGAGAAAGTGGCTTGCTCATCACATCAAGTCAAGCGTCTGTCCTATCATTATGATTCACCATGATTGGCTTTAAGTTTGATTGCCTGGTTAAAGTAGTGTTTACTGGTCTCTCCTCTGTGAGGTTCTGATTCCCTCCCCTTTCTACTCTTTATTCTTTAGAGAATGAATGTGTTCTGATTCCCTCCCCTTTCTACTCTTTATTCTTTAGAGAATGAATGTGTGAGTAACGGTTAGTAAATAGTAGTTTTCTTTCCAGTTGTTTGACAGTACATCAGCAACATTAGCCACATGAAATAGATATGTCCTTTACATTCATTTACATATTAGTACATTATTTATTTAAGTACTTCATCACAGAATTTAACTCATAAATTTATGTCTTATGTAGCTTATTACTTGAATTATTATAGCTTTGGAAATGGTCATTTTACAGCAAGTCTTTGTCCCAGGGATCTAATTATATTGCATCTATGAAGGTTTTTACACTCAAGGATGGTCACCAAAACCTTGGATCTGTGATTAATTAATCATATCTTGTGTGAGTAGTCCCACAAGTGTATCTTAAAATCTCTGTTTTAAATATTAAAGCATGCCTTATTAAGTGTTTATTATAATCCAGATGATAATTATGTAGGAAAACAAATTCCCACTTTCAGAGACACATGGAGGAGGTTTTCTCCCCATTTTATTTTTTAGTGTCCATTCTCTTTTCTGTAAGCCCATTAAATTAGCATATCTTTAATATCAAGACATCTTCCATGACCAATATTTGTCACTATTCACTCAAGTGTTTGTCAAGTTCTTCAGTGAATTTTACAGTCTTCTTTATATTTATTCTGCATTTCAATACTAATTTTACTTTTTTAAAAAATATATTTTATAGGGGATATTGTCTTTTGTCCCATTTATAATTTGCTGTATTATATGGGCTATGAAAATAAAACTTTACCAACCTCAAATTCTAA
>NW_028227273.1:33066703-33086703 GCF_978045245.1 Mus caroli
TACTCCTTCTCCAGTGAGCATCATCTCCCCCACTCCCTCATCCCTACACTGGTACTTCAAATCTTTCCACAGCTAGGCACTTCCTCTCCCATGGAGGCCAGACAAGGCAGCCTGCCTAGATGAACACATTTTTCAAATATTGTGAAATATAATATTTTTGCTTTTTAAAACTTTTAACAGAGGAATCTGGATGGGAGATGGGAGATGGGAGATGGGAGGGGGAGGGGGAGGGGAGGGAAAAGGAGGAACAGGATCAGATATGGGGGGAGAGGACAGGAGAGAGGCCCAGAGAGTTAAGAGACAGAATGGAAAGAAGTGGCCTCAGCACGGGGGAGGGGCCCTCTACAAAGTCCAAGAGGCTTGGGAGGTGAGAGAATCTCAGAACTCATTAGGGGTGACCTTAACCAAAATGCCCAACACTGAGGAAAGAGAACTCCTGGAAGAGTTCACCTACACTAGTTGGACAGGGTGTCGAGTGGAGAGATAGGTTACTAACCTACAGTCAAAATTCCTGACCCAGAATTATTCCTGTCTAAACGAACCGCAAGGACAAAAACATGGAGAAGAGACTGAAGGAAAGGTGGTCTAATGACCAGCCAACCTGGGATCCATCTCATGGGGAGACACCAAGACCTGACACTATTACTGCTGCTACGATGTGCTTACAGATGGGAGCCTGGCATGGCTGTGCTCTGAAAGCCCTTACTGAGGTAGAAGCAAATACTTACATCCAACCGTTGGACTGTAGACAGGCACTACTCCAGTTCAATGAGGGGAAGGATTGAAGAAGCTCAAAGGAAGATTGATCCCGTAGGAAGACCAAAATTCTCAACTAAACCAAACCCCAGAGAGCCCCCAGAGACTGAGACACCCACCAGGAGCAAACACGGGCTGGTAAAAGGCCCCTGGAACATATATGTAGCAGAGGTTGGCCTGGTTTGGCCTCAGTGGGAGATGTGCTTAATCCTGGAGAGACTTGAGGCTCCAGGAAAGAGGGAAGCCTGGTGGGGGAGGAGCACCCTCTCAGAGGCAAGGGGGAGGAGGAGCAAGATGAGAAACTATGGGAGGGGGAAGCAGAGGGGAGCAGCGACTGGAATGTAAATAAATAAAATAATTTAAAAATTTTAACATTAAAAAAACCTATTTGCTTGCAAGGTATACATAAATATGAGGCAGGCTGAATTAGCTTGCGAGGCCATTTGTTTTCATTGTTTGCTGACCACTGTTTACAGAACACAATTTGCCTACAAGGCCAAAATAAACCCTGTAATTAAGCAAATGACATTAAACAACACTGTCCTACAAGGCTTACCATGTACTGTTGCTGGGAAAATGTTGCCCCTTTGGTCTTAAAAAAAATGTGCCTGTATGTATGTATGTATGTATGTATGTATGTATGTATGTATTTAGATATTTTCTTTATATACATTTCGAATGCTATCCCAAAAGTTCCCTATACCCTCCCTCTGCCCTGCTCCCCTACTCACCCACTCCCACTTTTTGGCCCTGGCATTCCCCTGTACTGGGGCATATAAAGTTTGCAATACCAAGGGGCCTCTCTTCCCAGTGATGGCTGACTAGGCCATCTTCTGCTACATATGCAGCTAGAGACATGAGCTCTGGGCCTGTATTTTTTTAGGACGATGACTTTTGAATGTATATGAACTCGACTAAAGCATTACTTTCTAGAATTTGAAGACAGACATGTATGTCTTACCTTTATTTTTCTATTAAAAGTTTTTTTCCTAAGCATAAACATTACTTTCCTATATTGAAAGTTCACAAATCATTTACAGAAGGATCTCCGTAAATAAATCAAAATCTTAGTGTAAAAAAGGTATGATGTTAGTTCAAGATGAGGCCAAGCCTTCCCTGCCTAATAAGAATCTAGGGCAGAAGTTTGTGAGGAAACCCTTTATTTAAGGTTCTCATGTTGGAATTATTTTAAACTATTATAATTTAAAACAGTTTGCTAGGTATAGTTGGAATTAAAAATGAATTAAAAAATTTCAGGTTAATGACAGCCAGTAGACTCAGTGACTTCATAGACTTCACTGGGAGGACTGCATGGGTAGACTTATAAAGGCTATGAAAACCTATAAAGCACTTATTTGAGCAGAAACAAAAGGAAGCCACAAGTCCTGATCCAGTATTTATTTTGTATAACTTGAAAAGCATTAGGACCCCATGATATATTGATCCTAAGTGTTGATAAAACTCTCCAGTGATAGAGAACAAACCTATCTTGTTGAAAGTAACAAACGATTCATAATTTTAAATTATAAAGTATTCATTTGTTGTTGGCAATTTTAAAGGAGACAATGTATCAAGGCTATCTAGATATTATGTTATTTTATTCAAGGGATCTCAGATTTAGGCCTTCAAATATTCATTATGAATAACTATGTTCATTTTATTCACCTTAAAATAAAAATTAAATTCATATAAAAATTACATTGTAATTTTACACTAATTAAAGATGTATTCTCATAGATAGATTTCTCTTATCTAACATGTACCTGTGCCCTACAACCTAAAACTTGATTCATTTAAATAGCGTATTTTATATGCACAAATCATCGACTATGACAAAGACTTCTAGATCTATCTACCAGTCTGGTTTAAATGTATAGGATGAAATTTCAAATAAAAATGTTTTAGGCAATCTTAGTTTTCATGAAAATTTGTGTTTGGAAATTGATGTCTTTTTGTTATTCTTGTACTTATAAAATGCTAAATTAGAAGACAGAGTTTTGGGGTTAGGATTGTTTATAATAAATGTAAAAATTTAAAGTAAATATTTTTGTCATTTTGAAGAATTTCTAAGACTTTGCAAATAGCTACTGAAAGGAAAGATCATTTCTATTTTTTGAAGCTCAGTGCAGTATATTGCTCCATTTGCCCACTTGTTCTGTCAGACTTCCTTGAAAAGGAGCTCTCGCTACCAAGCTGTGACATATTGTATGATCTGACCTGCCTGCCAATGAATAAAGATTTATAGTTTGCACTGCTTTGAAAGATTAGAGAACTCGTCATTTCTGTTCAATGTTTGCCTCTACAAACTTGAAGACTATTAAAAGCAAACCAGAGTTAGGGGAAAGAGATCCAAAAGAAGGCACTGTAGTCAGAGACAGCCCCTTCTCCCACTATAGGAGTCCCACATGAAGACCCAGCTGCACAACTGTTATATATGTACAGAAGGACCAAGTATGTCCCATCCATGCCTTGTCTAGCCCCAGTAAAGTAAGATGCACTTAATCTTACTGCAACTTGGTATGCCAAGGGGCTGGTTGATATCCATGGGAGGCCTTTCTTTTTCTGAGGACAGGAGGGAGAGTGGTCAAGATGAGAGGTAGGGTCTAGGAGGAGAGGAGGAGGGGTACGCTGTGAACTAGATGTGAAATAATTAATAACTTAATTTAAGAAAGTAAGCCACAGACCTGTGAAGAAGTAACTTGGTGGCAAATAGTCTCATGTCTCCCATTCACTTAATGCTATGGGCAACCTATTCATTCTTTATTTTAACTCATGAGGGTATTTCATCATTAAACATGCATCATGTTTACTATTAAACATATCATTCATTTGTACAACCTCAGAATTTAAAGAAAATAATGAGACCCAATTTTACTTTAGTCACATTAATGATTAAAATTCTGATATATTACTAGATGCTTTATCCACATTTGTAGATTATATTATATATTGTATGCATTCTACTTTTATCGCTTCATATTACAGAATAAGCAATTTATCGAGTCATAAAAGCTCTTATAAATAATCCTTTAAATATCCAATCTTATGAGTGTATAATTTATTGGTAATTTTCTATGTCTACATATCAGTATCTTAAATATATAACATTTAGGATTAATAGGGCTGATGGCAACACAAAACATGATATATTCTGCAATAAGTGGAAACCTTTTACAATTTAAATTATTATGACCCTGGAGAAAGAGCCTGCTGGAATTGGTTTAATAACCCATTGGCTTTGGGGGTAAGTCTTTTAATTCTTTTTTTTTTTTTTTTATACTCATGACTGTAAGATAGCAGCTATATCTCCCTGCTTGATGTCAACATTCAGTGAGGACTACCTGGACAACGAGAGAAAGTCCTACTGATCATGCTTTTACCCCTGACTTGAAAAAAAGTGGTTTTCTAGATTTATGGTCAACTTTGAGTATTAGAATTTGTTTTTCTGTGTTTCAAAGTCAATTGTTTAAACACTCCTCTTGAATGCACTTTTCTGCCATGTCTTCCCTCTTCTATGGCCTCTTCTATCTCAAAGCCAATGGCTGGGGCTCTTTTTCTGTCCTTATTTGTCTTTTGCTTATTCCTTTTAGGTAAACCACATAGGCAAGTATCTCACAATAGAAATTCTATTCTTTCTGTTTCATCCCACGTAGCGTGTTTCTCTTGATGACCCTTCCTTCGTATTTTTACTCACTGAGACTCTGCTGTGTTCTCAAGATCATAAACTACCTTGACAAAAGTGACAGTATTTATACATCAAAGACATCCCTTATGTTGCCTCCTCTTGTATAATTCAGCTTTGGGAATTAGTGACTTTTATCATATATTTTATTATTTAAAGCAGTTTTAAATTTAAATATAATAGATCATATTCTTCTTCTCATCCAACCCCAAGTTCTTCCAGATCCTCTACTCCTCCAGATTCATTCAACTTTAAGTTCTTTATCCGCAAAATCAACAACAACAGAAAACCAATGCAATGACAAAAATACCGCCAACCAAGAAAACAAAACCCCAGGATAAAACCCACAAAATTATGACCAAACAAAAGCACATGTGCGCACATGCGTGTGCACGCATGCATGCGCGCGTGCACACACACACACACACACACACACACACACACACACACACACCCCACTATATTATGTTGGGCAACTACACTTTAACCTTAGGCTTAGCATAGAGTATTTGATATACC
Organism: Mus caroli; assembly: GCF_978045245.1. Taxonomy (NCBI): domain Eukaryota; kingdom Metazoa; phylum Chordata; class Mammalia; order Rodentia; family Muridae; genus Mus; species Mus caroli. The sequence goes on from NW_028227273.1 coordinate 33,071,661, forward strand.
CAGAAAAATTTACTCTCTCCAAAAAAGTATAAATGACAGTCCAATTGTTAACATTTATTGTTACATTTATCCCAGTGGCTAGGTTTTCTGCCCTTTATTCCCTCCCTCCCTCCCCCCCTCCCTCCCTCTCTCCCTCTGTCCCTTCTCTCTCTCTCTCTCTCTCTCTCTCTCTCTCTCTCTCTCTCTCTCTCTCTCTCTCTCTCTCTCTCTCTCTCTCTCTCTCTCTCTCTCTCATTTTTATCTCTAACAAAATAAAATATAATAACATAAAACCAAAACTATCACACTAAGGATGTACAGGACAAAATCAATATAAGGATAAGAGCCTAAAAGAAGGCACAAGAATCAGAGACCCAATTGCTCCCACATTCAGAAATACCATAAACACTAAACTGGAGGTCATAGTTTATACACTGAGCAGAGAACTTGGTGCAGACCCATGCAGGCTTTGCTTATGTTGATTTAGAGAGTCTTGTTTCATGGTGTCCTCCAAGACCCTAGCTCTTACATTCTCTCTGCCATTTCTCTTGCTGGGTTCCCTGAGCTTTGAGGGAAGGAATTTCATAGAAAGATCCTAATTAGTGACTAGTATTGCAAGGTTTCTTTCTATAGTGTCTACTTGTGTGTCTTTATGTTTCTTAGCATCTGCTGCAGGAGGAACTTTTCTGATGATGACTGAACAAGGCACTTGTATATGGCTATAGCAGAATGTCATTAGGAGTAATTTTATCACTATGATTTGGTTATGTTTCTGGGTTTTTTTTGGTTTTGTTTTTTTGTTTGTTTTGCTTTTTGACAAGTAGTATTTATATTTACCCTTGGTCCCTGTGCTATCTTGGTTTTAGTTCTTGGTCACCCAAGTAGTGTCAGATAGGGGTCAGATTATTGATTGGTTACTCCCATAAGCTTTGAGTCACCATTGTCATAGCATATCTTTCAGGTAGTATCATTGTAGATCAAAGAGCTTGTGGTTGGCTTGTTGATTAGGTTTTTTTTTTGTTAGTATCCAGAGATCCTTCCTGTAATCAGGCACTAGAATTTAGGCATTGAAGCTCTATGTAGGCGCTAGCTTGACATCTCCATAATGAATGGGATTTGTAGATGTTGTCTTCAGCAATTGGACCTTGCTGTCAGTTAGTGGAGAGCAAACTACAGTCTTGTCAACATTCTGGGTTGTTGGAAGAATCCCATGGTACCCATTGGCTAACAACTTGATTAAATGGACCCCAACTCCAATACTGGAAGCTCTGCTTGGTGACAAGATAGAGCCAATTGGATCTCTCTTTCTCTCTCTCTCTCTCTCTCTCTCTCTCTCTCTCTCTCTCTCTCTCTCTCTCTCTCTCTCTCTCTCTCTCTTTGTCTCTCTCTCTCTCATTATTTGGTGGTTTTATTTAGGTTGGTTATCATTAACTGAGAAGCTAATATGCAAATATTAGCAAAAACATACTGCATTTGTCTTTCTAAATCAATTTAGATGCCTTTTCTAATTTCATCAATTTGCTTACAAATTCTGAGATGTATTTTTAAAATATTTTTATTAGGTATTTTCCTCATTTACATTTCCAATGCTATCCCAAAGATCTCCCATACCCTCCCCCCACTTCCCTACCCACCCACTCCCATTTTTTGGCCCTGGCGTTCCCCTGTATTGGGCATATAAAGATTGCAAGTCCAATGGGCCTCTCTTAACAGTGATGGCCAACTAGGCCATCTTTTGATACATATGCAGTTAGAGTCAAGAGCTCCGGGGTACTGGTTAGTTCATAATGTTGTTCCACCTACAGGGTTGCAGATCCCTTTAGCTCCTTGAGTACTTTCTCTAGCTCCTCCATTAGGGGCCCTGTGATCAATCCAATAGCTGACTGTGAGCATCCACTTCTGTGTTTGCTAGGCCCCAGCATAGTCTCACAAGAGACAGCTTTATCTGGGTCCTTTCAGCAAAATCTTGCTAGTGTATGCAATGGTGTCAGCGTTTGGAAGCTGTTTATGGGATGGATCCCCAGATATGGCAGTCTCTAGATGGTCCATCCTTTGACACAGCTCCAAACTTTGTCACTGTAACTCCTTCTATGGGTGTTTTGTTCCCAATTCTAAGAAGGGGCAAAGTGTCCACACTTTGGTCTTCGTTCCTCTTGAATTTCATGCGTTTAGCAAATTATATCTTATGTCTTGGTTATCCTAAATTTCTGGGCTAATATCCACTTATCAGTGAGTACATATTGTGTGAGTTCTTTTGTGATTGGGTTACCTCACTCAGGATGATGCCCTCCAGGTCCATCCATTTGCCTAGGAATTTTATAAATTCATTCTTTTTAATAGCTGAGTAGTAATCCATTGTGTAAATATACCACATTTTCTGTATCCATTCCTCTGTTAAGGGGCATCTGGGTTATTTCCAGCTTCTGGCTATTATAAATAAGGATGCTATGAACATAGTGGAGCATGTGTCCTTCTTATCGGTTGGGACATCCTCTGTATATATGTCCAGGAGATGTATTGCAGGATGCTCCGGTAGTACTATGTCCAATTTTCTGAGGAACCGCCAGACTGATTTCCAGAGTGGTTGTACAAGCTTGCAATCCCACCAACAATGGAGGAGTGTTTCTCTTTCTCCACATCCTCACCAGCAGCTGCTGTCACCTGAATTTTTGATTTTAGCCATTCTGACTGGTGTGAGGTGGAATCTCAGGGTTGTTTTGATTTGCATTTCCCAGATGATTAAGGATGCTGAATATTTTTTCAGGTGCTTCTCAGCCATTCCGTATTCCTCAGGTGAGTATTCTTTGTTTAGCTCTGAGCCCCAGTTTTTAATGGGGTTATTTGATTTTCTGGAGTTCTTTATATATATTGGATATTAGTCCCCTATCTGATTTAGGATAGGTAAAGATTCTTTCCCAATTTGTCGGTGGCCTTTTTATCTTATTGACATTGTCTTTTGCCTTACAGAAGCTTTGGAATTTTATGAGGTCCCATTTGTCTATTCTCGACCTTACAGCAAAAGCCATTGCTGTTCTATTCAGGAATTTTTCCCCTGTGTGCATATCTTCGAGGCTTTTCCCCACTTTCTCCTCTATAAGTTTCAGTGTCTCTGGTTTTATGTGGAGTTCCTTGATCCACTTAGATTTGACCTTAGTACAAGGAGATAGGAATGGATCAATCCACATTCTTCTGCATGATAATTGCCAGTTGTGCCTGCACCATTTTTCGAAAATGCTGCCTTTTTTCCACAGGATGGTTTTAGCTCCCTTTTCAAAGATCTAGTGACCATAGGTGTGTGGGTTCATTTCTGGGTCTTCAATTCTATTCCATTGGTCTACTTGTCTCTTGCTATACCAGTACCATGCAGTTTTGTTTTGTTTTTTTTTTAATCACAATTGCTCTGTAGTACAGCTTTAGGTCAGGCATGGTGATTCCACCAGAGGTTCTTTTATCCTTGAGAAGAGGTTTTGCTATCCTAGGTTTTTTGTTATTCCAGATGAATTTGCAGATTGACCTTTCCAATTCATTGAAGAATTGAGTTGGAATTTTAATAGGGATTGCATTGAATCTGTAGATTGCTTTTGGCAAGATAGCCATTTTTAGCTATATTGATCCTGTCAATCCATGAGCATGAGGGATCTTTCCATCTTCTGAGATCTTCTTTAATTTCTTTCTTCAGAGGTTGAAGTTCTTATCATACAGATCTTTCACTTCCTTAGTTAGAGTCACACCAAGGTGTTTTCTATTATTTGTGACTATTGAGAAGGGTGTAGTTTCCCTAATTTCTTTCTTAGCCTGTTTATCCTTTGTGTACAGAAAGGCCTTTGACTTGTTTGAGTTAATTTTATATCCAGCTACTTCACCAAAGCTGTTTATCAGGTTTAGGAATTCTCTGGTGGAATTTTAGGGTCACTTATATATACTATCATATCATCTGCAAAAAGTGATATTTTGACTTCTTCCTTTCCAATTTGTATCCCGTTGATCTCCTTTTGTTGTCTAATTGCTCTGGCTAGGACTTCAAGTACAATGTTGAATAGGTAGGGAGAAAGTGGACAGCCTTGTCTAGTCCCTGATTTTAGTGGGATTGCTTCCAGCTTCTCACCATTTACTTTGATTTTGGCTATTGGTTTGCTGTAGATTGCTTTTATCATGTCTAGGTGTGAGCCTTGAATTCCTGATCTTTCCAAGACTTTTATCATGAATGGGTGTTGGGTTTTGTGAAATGCTTTTTCCGCATCTAAGGAGATGATCATGTGTTTTTTTGTCTTTGAGTTTTTTATATACTGGATTAAATTGATGGAATTCTGTATATGAAAACATCCCTGCATTACTGGAATGAAATCTACTTGGTCAGGATGGATGATTGTTTTGATGTGTTCTTGGATTTGGTTAGCAAGAATTTTATTGGCTATTTTTGCATCGATATTCATAAGGGAAATTGGTCTGAAGTTCTCTGTCTTTGTTGGGTCTTTCTGTGGTTTAGGTATCAGAGTAATTGTGGCTTCATAGAATGAGTTGGGTAGAGTACATTCTGCTTCTATTTTGTGGAATAGTTTGTGAAGAACTGGAATTAGATCTTCTTTGAAGGTCTGATAAAATTCTGCACTAAACCCATCTGGTCCTGGGCTTTTTTTGGTTGGGAGACTATTAATGACTGCTTCTGTTTCTTAGGGGATATAGGGCTGTTTAGATCATTAACCTGATCTTGATTCAACTTTGGAGCCTGGTATCTGTCTAGAAATTTGTTCATTTCATCCAGGTTCTCCAGTGTTCTTGAGTATAGTCTTTTGTAGAAGGATCTGATGATATTTTGGATTTCTTCAGGATCTGTTGTTATGTCTCCCTTTTCATTTCTGATTTTGTTAATTAGGATGCTGTTCCTGTGCCTTTTAGTGAGTCTTGCTAAGGGTTTATCTATCTTGTTGATTGTCACTAAGAACCAGCTCCTTGATTGGTTGATTCTTTGAATAGTTCTTCTTATTTCCACTTGGTTGATTTTGCCCCTGAGTTTGATTATTTCCTGCTGTCTACTCCTCTTGGGTGAATTTACTTCCTTTTGTTCTAGAGCTTTTAGTTGTGTTGTCAAGCTGCTATTGTGTGCTCTCTCTAGTTTCTTTTTGGAGGCACTCAGAGCTATGAGTTTTCCTCTTAGAAATGCTTTCATTGTCTCCCATAAGTTTGAGTATGTTGTGGCTTCATTTTCATTAAACTCTAAAAAGTCCTTATTTTCTTTCTTTATTCCTTCCTTGACCAAGTTATCATTGAGAAGAGTGTTGTTCAGTTTCTATGAGAATGTTGTCTTTCAACATTCATGTTGCTATTGAAGATCATCCTTATTCCATGGTGATCTGATAGGATGCATGGGACTATTTCAATATTTTTGTATCTTTTGAGGCCAGTTTTGTGACCAATTATATGGTCAGTTTTGGAGACGGTACCATGAGGTGCTGAGAAGAAGGTATATCCTTTGGTTTTAGGACAAAATATTCTGTAGATATCTGTTAGATCCATTTGTTTTATAACTTCTGTTAGTTTCACTGTGTCCCTGTTTAGTTTCTGTTTCCATGATATGTCCATTGGTGAAAGTTGTGTGTTGAAGTCTTCCACTATTATTGTGTGAGGTGCAATGTGTGCTTTGAGCTTTACTAAAGTTTCTTTTTTTAAAAAAATATTTTTTATTAGGTATTTTCCTCATTTACATTTCCAATGCTATCCCAAAAGTCCCCCATACCCTCCTCCCAACTCCCCTACCCGTCCTCTCCCACTTTTTGGCCCTGGCGTTCCCCTGTACTGGGGCATATAAAGTTTGCATGTCCAATGGACCTCTCTTTCCAGTGATGTCTGACTAGGCCATCTTTTGATATATATGCAGCTAGAGTCAAGAGCTCCGGGGTACTGGTTAGTGTTCATAATGTTGTTCCACCTATAGGGTTGAAGATCCCTTTAGCTCCTTGGATACTTTCTCTAGCTCCTCCATTTGTTTGCCCAGTGATCTATCCAATGGCTGACTGTGAGCATCCACTTTCGTGTTTGCTAGGCCCCAGCATAGTCTCACAAGAGACAGCTATATCAATGTCCTTTCAGCAAAATCTTGCTAGTGTATGTATGGGTGTCAGCGTTTGGAGGCTGATTATGGGCTGGATCCCTGGATATGGATATGGATATGGATATGGTCCATCCTTTTGTCTGTCTGTCTGTCTGTTTGTTTGTTTGTTTGTTTGTTTGTTTGTTTTTATGGACCAATGAGTTCAAGGTTGTTCTTTAATTTCTCTTCTCTCAGGATTATTGTGTCTGATTTTATGTTGAGATCTTTGATACATTTGGATTTGAGGCTTATATAGAGTGGTAAGTATGTATCTACTTGGATTCTTCTACATACACCCATCAGGTAGACCTACACCTATTGCTGAAGATTCTGTCTGTTTTTTCAAGTGTTTAGTGTTAACATCTTTATCAAATTTGAACTTTTCATAGGTGTGTGGATTCATTTCTGATCATTGAGACCTTTTAATAATGTTGATCAGTGTGTCTTCTTTGATATAAAACCATTCATCAGTGTGTCTTTAGCGCCAAAGGTATGCTGTTTTTATTATTATAGCTTTGTAGTACAGTTTGATATTAGGGATAGTGATGCTCTAGCAGTTATTTTATTATTCAGGTTGTTTTAGCTATACTGTTTTGTAGTTTCTATTTTGTTTTGTATTCTCTTTTGCTTTCTTTGTTTTTTTTTTTTTGAGTGTGTACGTGTGTGTGTGTGTGTGTGTGTGTGTGTGTGTATTTGTGCATGTATTTGTGTGTGGTGTTTCCATACAAAACTAAAAATTGCCCTTTCAAGATCTATCAAAAATTGTTTTGGAATTTTGACAGGGATTGCATTGAATGCTTAGATGCTTTTCCTAGGATGGCCAATTTACTTTATTAATTATACTGAGGTATATATATATATATATATATATATATATATATATATATATATCATAAAATATCAGATACTGGGGACCTTTAGATCTTCTGATATTTTCTTCAGTGCCTTAAAGGTTTTATCTTACAAATATTTACTTGCTTAGAGTTACCCCAAGACATTTTATATTATTTAGAGCTATGATGAAGGGCTTTGGGGCTTGATTTCTTTTCCCTGAGGATATTTGACATTTGTATATAGAAGGGTTACTGATTTCTGTGAGTTTGTTTTGTATCCAGCTATTTTGCTGAAGTTGTTTATCAGCTGTTGGTGGTTTCAGTGTAAATTTTAGGGTATGCTATCATGTCATATGCAAATAAAGATAGTTTGCATTCTTCCTGCTATTTATATCCCTTTGGTCCCCTTAAAGTGTCACATGGCTCTTGCTAAGACTTCAAGTACTATATTGTGTGGGTATGGAGAGTTGGGAAAAATTTCCTTTGTTTCTGATTTTAGTTGAATTGCTTTTAGTTTTTCTCCATTAGAGTTGATATTAGTCATGGGCTTGCTGTAAACTGCCTTTATTATGTTGACATATATCCTTTGCATGCGTAATATATTCAAAACTTTTACAATAAAGGGTGTTGAATTTTGTCAAAGGCCTTTATTTTTCAGTTTTTGTATCTGATAAAGTGATCCTGTATGCGGCTTTTGTACTTTACTTTGAAAACAAGGTGGATTATTCTTATTGGTTTAAGTATTCTGAAACATTCCCAGGTCTCTGAAATGAAGCCTCCATGATTATATTAGTGAATCTCTTTCGTGTATTCTTGGATTCCGTTTTCATATATTTTTGCATATATGTTCATAAGAAAATTGGTCTGTAATTATTTTCTTTGTTTGGGTTTTAGTGGTTTGGGTATAAGAAGGACTGTCAACTCACAAATTTAAGTGGAAAATGTTTCTTCCGTTTCTCTTTTGTGCAATAATTTGAGAAATATTGGCTTTAATTCTCCTTTGAAAGTCTGGTAGAATTCTCCTCCAAAACCATCTGGCCATTGGCTTTTTTCAGGAGTGGGAATGTACTAGTTTAAGGGCCTAGTGAATGGAGGAAGGGACAACTGAGAGAAACAACTGCAATGGGGGCATTTGGGAGTGAGGTAGAAACCTAGTGCAATGGAAACTCCATGGAGTACATGCTGTTAAATCCATGGATTCTCTGCATTTTCTCTGTGCCTGTAGCACTGTTTCTCCTTTCACTTCTAATTTTGTTAATAGTGATATTCTATATCTGGCCATCATTTAGATATGTCTTTGTCAATGTTATAGATTTTCTTAATATATAAAATCTTTGTTTCATGATACAAATATAATTATATACACAATTAATCTAAGGGTAGGAGTCAATAATATATTAATTTTAAAAATATAGAGATAATATCTGCATATATAATTGATTTTAGCCCTAAAGTTGATTCTTTCTTGGCATCTACTACTTTTGAACGTGATTTATTTACTTTTGTTCTAGAGCTTTTCGTGGTGCATTTAAGTTGCTGTTAATTGCTCACCATTTTTTAATGTAGGCTTTTCATACTAGGAATTTATCTTTTGTAGAGCTTTCATTTTTTTGTGTTTTGCTTTCAGATACATTTTGGTATGTTGTTTACTCACTTTAATTCAATACTAGAAAGTCTTGAATTTCTTTTTTTACTTCTGTCTTTGCCCATGTTTCATTCAGTGGAGATTTTTTCACTTTCCATGAGTTTATAAGCTTTCTATTTTTTCTCTTGTCATTGATATCCAGCTTTAATCCATGGTGGTCTGATAGGAGGCAGGGTGTTGTTTCAATTTTCTTGTATATTTGTTGAGACTTACTTTGTGTCTGAGTAGGAGGTCAGTTTTGAAGCAAGTTTCATGAAGTGCCAAAGAAAGGTGGTCAATAGCATTTATTGGGCATATAGAATTGAGCTATCTAGTCTAATTGTTTCAGTACCTACCTTAGAATCCAGAATGGAGATCCGGGAACACCTTGCTAGGCATCTGATCATACAAAGATTCCAAGCAAGCAGCTGTGCTCATTAAGGTTGTTATCTGAAGAAATGACAAGAAAGACAAAAGCAAGATGCTGAACATTAACCAGTGTCCCTAAACATTTCTGTCATTTCTGTCCTCAGGCTAAGACAAAACTTCTGGAAGAACCCAGGATATTTCTGGCCACTTGCCAGGAACATGAGGCAGACATGCTTCTTGTTAAGGTTCCCACGGTAAAACTATTTCACAAATTTCTTTCTCCCTATCATTACCCAACTATTAATTATTTTAAAAACATAGTTTATTTGATCATAGACGCTATAATTTAATGACAACATTCTCTGTGGCCTTTTTTCCTTCAAAACCCTCCCATATACCCATCCACACACTCCATCAAATTCACAGTCTTTCTTTCCCCACTAATCGTTATTTCATACAGGTTTGTACATGTATATACAATTATATTATTAAGTATATACTTTCAAATCTTGATAATACTAATCTTATGTTAGATTTTGGGGTTGGCTATTTGGCACTGGAAAACCAATTGGTGTCTTATTCCCTGGGGAAGGTTCCCTCTTCTTTTCCCAGACTAAGTTGCCGATAGATCTTTCTGTAGAATTGAGTCGACATGGGCTTTCCCCTATCCAGATTATCGTTATTTGTTGGAATTACCCTTCTTAAGGTCACATTTATGCACTCATGCTGATTAAACTTCATGGGCTTAGTTTCTCACGTGAGGAGATACGATGTCACTGCAAACTCCCTGATCCTGCTGCAATTATAATCTTTCTACCTCATCTTCTATAAGGTTCCCTGAGACCAAGGTTTGGGGATGTTTTGGTAGAGTATCATAGAGACTGGCATCCACAACTCTGCATATTGGTTTTTCTTTATTCATTGGTCCTCTCAAAGACCTACCTTCATAGTCTTTTGAGAGATCTCAAACTAGTACCATACCTAGATTACGACAATTAAAAAAATCTTTTATTATTTGAAATTATGGTTATACTCTTCCCCTTCCTTTACTCCCTCCAAATCTTCCCACAGGCCTTGGAACCTTCACATCAAATCCAAAAACAAGAAAAAAAATGGTTCAAATGCCTTAATATAATACTTTGAAATGACAGGTTAAATTATAGGTGTAATAGTAATAGTATCTATACAGAGGCAATGAGTGTCCCCACTGTGCGCTGAAACTCAAGGAGCAAGGGCAAGAATTGACATAGGATCGTGTGAAATTCAGAGTCAGTGTACATCAAAACAGTCAAAAACATTGTAGAGAAAGTTTCACAATAGGAGACAATTTTGGATAGCTACTCCTCCTAAGGGAAATAAATATCTGAAATCATGAACAAAGAACAAACAAACAAACAAACAAACAGACAAACAGAAATCCCAACAGAACACCTATTATCTCCTCAGGGAGTAAAGGGACCATATAAGTCATATTATTATTATTGTTTGACATTTATTTATTTATTTATTTATTTATTTATTTATTTAAAGTTTAATGTTTCAATTATAGTTATTTTAAGGGTATATGCTTGCCCATATGTGTGTGTTTCACCCTGTACATGCCTAGTGCCCACAAGCGTCAAGTGAGAACACTGCATCTCTTGAATCTGAGTTATGGATGGTTAGGAATTAACAAATAAGTGATTTGAATCACTAGAACATCATTTCAGCCCCCAATAGGTACCTTTTCAAGAATGTGGTGCATAAAAATGAATATATGAGAAAATGTTCAATGTATTTACCTATTAGGGGAATAAAAATCAAAACCAAGTTGATAACAACCCATACTAAACAGAATGGTTCTCATTTTGTAAACAGTGTGAACAAATAATGATGAGAATGTGAGCAGAAAGAATTGATTAATTTCTGGTAGGACTGTAAATCAGTTCATCCACTATGGAATTAATATAGAGGTTACACAGATTGCATAGTACATCTGCTGTATAGACATATGAAGCATCTATATCTATATCTATATCTATATCTATATCTATATCTATATCTATATCTATATCTATATCTATATCTATATCTATATCTATATCTATCTATCTATCTATCTATCTATCTATCTATCTATCTATCTATCTATCTATCTATGTCCAAATGAACAGTGGATTTTGAATAGGAATGACATTTCAACCCCTACTTATGGTTTATGCTGTGCTCTTCACAATAGCCAGATGGTAGAATCTAAATAGTGACTAATAAATGCCTGATCGAACAGAAAACACTGGATACACACACACAGCGTGGAAGATTATTCACCTGTAAGAAAAAGAATTAAGTTATATATTTTCTAGGGAGGTAGATGCTGCTAGAAATGATTGTATTAAGTGACATCAAGTCGACTTAAAACTTAAATTTTTTTTAGATGCAGAATTTAGGGAGAAAGAAAAGAGCAGGCTAATGAACTGAGTATTGAAAGCAATGTAAAAGAGTGATATAGAAGAGGGTAGTGAGTGGGGTAATCAAAGACAAATTCTGCTGCTACTGTATAATATTTCTTTTTTTTTTGATTTTTAATATTTTTATTACATATTTTCCTCAATTACATTTCCAATGCTATCCCAAAAGTCCCCCATAGCGCCCCCCACTTCCCTACCCACCCATTCCCATTCTTTTGGCCCTGGCATTCCCCTATATTGGGGCATATAAAGTTTGCAAGTCCAATGGGCCTCTCTTTCCATTGATGGCCGACTAGGCCATCTTTCGATACATATGCTGCTAGAGACAAGAGCTCCGGGGTTCTGGTTAGTACATCATGTTGTTCCAACAATAGGGTTGCAGATCCCTTTAGCTCCTTGGGTACTTTCTCTAGCTTCTCCATTGGGAGCCCTGTGATACATCCAATAGCTGCCTGTGAACATCCACTCCTGTGTTTGCTAGGCCCCGGCATCGTCTCACAAGAGACAGCTATATTTGGGTCCTTTCAGCAAAATCTTGCTAGTGTATGCAATGGTGTCAGCGTTTAGAAGCTGATTATGGGATGGATCCCCAGATATGGCAGTCTCTAGATGGTCCATCCTTTGAGTGGGGTAATCAAAGACAAATTCTGCTGCTACTGTATAATATTTCTAAAAAATACTTCTATCATATCCATCATTTTATCAGTTATCATTCAAAGTATTATAATCTCTGCCTTGGTGTATTCATAACTGATTCACAATCATCTGTATAAAGTATGTAATTTGTGTGTATTCATTTCCCAGCAAACTTTTGATAAACAGAGCATGTCTTCCCTAGCTGTTTCTTCTCTGTGTTCTCAGAGCAGCATGGAAAGATCTATGGTTTTGCTGAATTTTGCCACTATTTACTTACAGCCTTCATGGTTTTATTGAATTGTAAGCCCCTCTAGTAGAGAAAACTTTATTTATCTATCAATGTGTCCCCGGTGAAGCGCCGGTGCTCAATAAATGTTTGTTGAACAAATCTGTAAATAACAGCAGTGGGGAGACATATGTAAGACGCTTTCAGGTGAATCTCCATCCATCTTCACTTCCCTGTATCCCTGGGGAAATATCTGTTGTATAATTCTTGTGTAATTTTCTATTTGGAGGACCATTTATATTTTATTAAAAATGAGAGTTGTTCTGTGATAAATCTTTGCCCACTGAAGTTAAGATTCTGTTGTAAGTCTTAATTTTCTCTCTTAGGTAGCATGATGTGAAAATATAGCAACAAAAGTAAGTAACTCGCTGTTAGATGTGGGAATCTGAAATTAATAAGAAATCATAGCATCTATCCATAAGAACAATGAGATAAATAAGTCCTACAGGACAAATAATTCTTTGTGAACATAAACAATAGAGTGATGTATATGCTATTCCTTAACATGCCTAGATGCATAGAGTACAAGAATCCTGTTCTCTATGTATATGTGTACTCCTGTGAATGGACCCGGAAGTCTTCATCTTACACATTTTCTGAGTCATACCAAGTAGAAACTTCAAGAAGAGTTCTATGGTTTTGTAGATTTAATAAAGGTCTATATAATAGAAAGCACATCAGAAACACACCAAATTGAGTTCCGTGGTGAGTATTTGGAAGTGTTCTTTTTCAATTCTTTTATTTTTCCTTTTGAATTGTAACAACCCACAAGTTCTAGAATTTTGAAACTCAATGTTGGAACAAAGTCATAAAAGTTTCTGACATGGTAAGTAATCTAAGCATGATTTTATTTGTATTTTTCAATTACATACTACATTAGTATTTCTTCTTAGCAGATTCCCACATCTTTATACTTCTGGTACTATGAGCTTTCTATGGAGACTGACTGTTTTATAATAACATGCCCCATGAAGAGCAACCGGGTGAACTCATAACACTCACTGTTTAATATTGGGTACAACACTAGTTCCTCCATCTGAAGCATTCTCTTTCAAATGATGATGTGAATCTCAGAGCTCTGTCTCATGACTTCAAGTAATAAGTTTAAAGTGTGAATTTTTGATAAAAATGGTATAAATGTGTATATACATATACAGTTTTTCTGCATATGAAACTCATGTTACTGATGCATCATATAGTATTGTCTTAAATATGTCAGAAAATAATAATCAGAATATAAAAGTGATTAATTTTGAGATATAGTATCTATTTTGATAGAATTTATGATCTGAGTGTTTCCCAAGGGGTCATTACATGTCAAAATCCACCCAAAACAAATCTTAATTCCTTACTTAGTTGAGACAGTTCATTTACACAAATCTTGTAAAACATTATCTTCTCTCTGATGGGGATGGTAAAATACTGTCCTCTAGCATTAAACAGGAACACTTATCTTTTTGAAACTAAAAAACCATACCTGAGGATATTGATCAATTATATATAGTTTCTAAGAAGCACTTTAAATGAGACCTGTACAAACACTCTGAATCCATAATACTTTATTTTTAAAAAAAGCAAAGCAAGGAAGGAAGGAGGGAAGGAAGGAAGAGAGAAAGGAAGAAAAGAAGAAAGGAAGGGAGGAAGGAAGGGGGAGGGAGGGAGGAAGGAAAAAAGGAAAGAAGGGAAGAAGGAAAACAAATAGAAAATTCACCATCTTGTACCTTCATATTCTCTTTATTTGCTCTGGATTTTATTTCTGGATTTTATTCCTTCCTTTTGTGAGGAGAGGATCAAATCTGGGATTCATTCTCTGGCATGTTGCTTATCAGGAAAGGACAGAATGATACAAATCCTCTAAGCATCCTCCTCCCCACCCTCTCTGTCTCAGTTCTGAACTCCCTTTGGACAGTGAAATTCCAGTTACCATCCACAACTTATAAATAATTTGTTGTGATACTTAGACAATTCTTTGTTTTCTATGCTCATGTGTTATGATGATTTGAACTCTAGTAGAACATGTGTGCAGATAGAAGAAAAAAAGCTTTTCTTATCTGTATTCCTGAAAGAGAAACATTTGTCTAGTGAACTCAAAAGCAAAGAGCCAAATGCCAATTCTAACAGCTCTTTAGTGCTTGGGACGACTGATTATTAAAAGAAGAAGGAAAATGTTAAACTTTTATAAGAAATAGTCTTTTTGATCGTTAAATTTTCTAAAACACTTGTTTTAAGTTTTTAAGAGGCTTTTAAACTAGATTATTTACTTTGGTCATTAATTAAGGTCAGGTGATCTGAGAAATAGTTACTTTTACTTTCTCAAATTCATAGGCACATAAACAAAGGGATTGAAATGAATTATACCTCTCTGGTGACCGTTAACCTCCAAGTTGGGCTACTGGATTTTAATCTGTGACCATTGATTTTAAAACCTAGAATTCTATTTAATAAGCCACACAATTCTACAGTTTAAATGATAGAGTCTTTCAAATTCTCTATAATTTTCAATTAAAATAATATTTATAAAAAATTTTGAAATATAACTCAGTGGAGAAATGAGTCAAACCAACGGAGTCATGTGCTATACTGCCCCAATACCTCAGAAGGCTCTTTCAGGATGAAGAAACGCCATTCACATATTTGACCAACTTTTCATATATCAGCGCATTTGTTTAAGGCAAGACATTTACTGCAGCAGTTTGAGTCAAACCATACATTTAATTTCTTTCTTTCTTTCTGTGTGTGTGTGTGTGTGTTTATTTTTTACATATTGTATTCCCACATTTT